>NW_005871264.1:1860421-2049649 GCF_000147115.1 Myotis lucifugus | reverse complement strand
TCCCCAGTAGGGAGTGTACAGGAGGCAGCTGATTGATGTTTCTCTCTCATCGATGTTTCTAACTCTCTATCCTTCTCCCTTCCTCTCTGTAAAAAATCAATAAAATATATTTAAAAAAAAAAAGAAAATGCAGAGTTATTTGTGTGGGAATAAAGTATATTTTCATGTGTTCTTTTGGATATTGGGGTAATTAGCAAACTTTGGAGTTGAGTTAAAATTACTATTTTAAATTATTTTTATTTTAATTCAATAAGTAGTTATTGTGCACCTACTATGTATATGTCAGGTATTATGCTAGGTGCCAATATACTGTGATTAATAAGTAGACATGTTTCAACTACTTACAGTTTTGGAGGATACTGTTAAGTAAACAAATAATAATAGAGTTTAGTAAGGGGGATGCCATGAAGGAGTAGAGGAATGGCTTATAACTCTGGCTCTACACAGAGAAGTGTCCCTGAATAATGAGGTCTGAGCTGAGATTTGGGTGGAGTTACTAATAACAGCCAATAGCTAGTATGAATTATTTATGATATCTGAAGCACTTTCTAGGTGCTTTACATACCTAATCTCAGTTGATTCTCAAACCTACCCTAAAAGTTGGAAACTGAGATATAAAAGGTTAAGCAACTTGTTAAGATCTCTTGGTTAATAAGTGGTGAAGCAGGGATTTGGCTTTAGTTGGTAGTTTTGTTCCAGAGCCTCTGTTCATAAGTACCTCTCCCTAGATAGCCAGGTAAGAGTGGGAGCACTCCAGATAGGGCTCCCTTTTCTTCTTTTGGCCTACAGATAGTGTGGAAAGCAGCTTGCAGTACTTATTATGCTCTTAATAAAGAGTAGAGTGTTATTTTGACCAGATGGAAATAAATTTGCATCTCAGTGCTAACTGTTTAAGCTACTCTGAAGTTAGTTAAAACTGAATTAAGATCATATCCAGAGCTCAAGGAGCTTGCATCGAATCAGAGGAGGAAAGTCACGGTTTCTACTTTTTTGTGACAGTAGTTACAGTCTCCCCGTTGATGAGGACTGCTTCTTGGAGGGTGAATAACCTGAGTTGAGTCTTGAAGAATGAAATAGAGTTTGGATAGGCAGAGATGTGAAATGGGAATTCTAGGTAGAAAGATCCAAGAGAGTAAAAGCGTGATGGTGGGACAAGCTTAGGGGACTTTGAAAAATCAGCATGATAGAGGTAAGCAGGTGGGTTGGAACTAGATTCTAACTCATTCCAAAGCTAGGTTCCTAACAAGAGAGATTAAACACATGGAACATTTTCTTTCTGTCTTTGAAGACAGGCCACCCCATTTTTTTTTATTAGGCCTCTTATGATTCTTTTTGTCTTGGTTTAACAATTTCTATTCAGTGTAACAGATTGTGATATTTTATAAATCTTTCAATTTCATCACTTAAAGATAGCCACTATTAAGATGATTTACATTTCTATATTTTTATTTGCAATAAACTTATTTACAAAAATAGGATTATATTACATGTACATACAGCTTTGAAAGCTGTGTTGGTTTTTTTAATTTAATAACACAAGGTAGATAATATTCCAGTGCACGAGTTTTTAGTGGCCAGGTAGTGTTTCACTGTATAGATATACAGTGTTTCACTGTTAATTTATTTGTCTGGTACTCTGTTGATAGGCATTTATGTGCATATATGTTTTCTGTTATTTATATCTGTAACCACCCTTTTACACGTTATATATTTAATTCTAGTTTATTTCCTTTTAAGTTTCTTGAAGTAAAGTAGATAGACAGTTGAAAGGGTATGTACTGCTTTAGGTCTTTTGATACCTTATTGCCAGATATTCCTTCAGAGTATAGAGTGTGTGAGAGTTCCTTTTTTCTTTAGTCTCTCCAACACTGGTAATAATCTTTAAAATGTTTTCACTAAACAGAACATATCAGAGAGAATTAGTTTTTTCCCCAAATTAAATGTTATTTTATATCTTTTTAAAAACTAGTATGTGCATCTTTTTTATATATTTATTGGCTAAAAAATGTTCCATTATGTGGTTCTATCTTTGTTTACTTAGTTTCCTATTAAAGGACACTTAAGTTGTTTGCAGAGTTTTACCATTATAAACATGGCTGTATATTCATCTTTGCACAGTTGACCCATTATTTTTTGTAGTTTGTTTTTCTAAAAGTATTATTGCAAGGTCAAGAACAATTCTCTTTTACATTAAATGGTTTACTGAATTCTTGGCATTAATGTATTTTGATTGAATGTAATAGTCCAATAAATTAATAAGTTGAATTTGGTACTTACAGTTCTGCAAGTAGTAACTGAGAATATGAAATGCCAGGCATTATACAATATTCTAGAGAATTCAAAGGTGAAAAAGACACTGTTCTTGCTATAACAGGAGTTTAGAATTTGAGTCAGTGGCATAGTGTTATGAGACCACTTCAGATTGTTTATGCCTTGATCTTGCCATAATGACTCTTAAAGGAAAACCATATAGATGTATTTATTTATATTTCACTTATCTTTTTTCTAAACAGGAAAATAATTCTGCTTGCAGGATGGGCATTATTCTTATTCCTTGCATACAAAGTTTCTAAAACCGACCGAGAATATCAGGAATACAATCCTTATGAAGTATTAAATTTGGATCCTGTAAGTAGTATTTTTATATAATGCACATTAGTTTAATGATCCCATGAAAACACTGTAAGTGCACGTCCTAAAAGAAATTGGACTGTGCCTAAAAAATAAAACTGTGGTCAGTTAAAATTTTTATTAAAATGAGCTATCTAATCCATTAATTATTCTAATGTACATATGTTTTTTAAGCTACAGATGATTGCCATCCTATTAAGAATTGATTTGTAATTACTAAAATGTAAGAATATTTGAAGATCAGGTGGAAAGTTAGTGAGTGGGTATATTTTTAAAAGACGTGTAAGATGGGTTAATGCAAAGTTAAAACCAGGAGATTTATATATGTTAGTTGGATGATTAAAATCTTATGTCCCTGTGTTAGTTGACACTAAGGTAGAGTGTTAACTCTTTATGTATTTTAAAGAACTGGTGTCATTGTCATAGAAATTCACATTAACTTTGGGTGACCCATTGGGTGATCTCTCTCTCTCTTTTTTTTTTTTTAAATATATTTTATTGATTCTTCACAGAGAGGAAGGGAGAGGAACAGAGAATCAGAAATATCGATGAGAGAGAAACATCGATCAGCTGCCTCCTACACACCCCCCACTGGGGATGTGCCCGCAACCAAGGCACATGCCCTTGACCGGAATCGAACCTGGGACCCTTCAGTCCACAGGCCGACGCTCTACCCACTGAGCCAAACCGGTTAGGGCAAGGGTGATCTCTTGATTGATTAATTGAACTTGATTATTGGGTCCCAACAGAAAATTAGTCTTTTAGGTATATCAGTGGAAAGTTAGAACTGAAATGAATGCTAGAGGTCAGCTAGCCTTTTTTCCTGATGGTGAAAATGGGACCTGAAAAATTTGTATATTGTCCAGGATCCTATAACTTCTTAGGAGTCAGGCTAAATCTAGTGCTCTTTCCATGTTTTCCCCAAACCAATTCTTTTACTTCTAGTCTCTGCTCAGTACTAGTAGATGACTTGACCCAGAGATTCATATAATACAAAGTAAGGAATGTGTTTATCTTCCAGTTTTCTGCTTTGTTAGAAGCAAAGTATTTCTATAATTTGTTTTTCTTTCATTGTGATGATCATGGTCATCAAGAAATTTTAAAAATTAAAAGATTTGAGGGCAATTTGATGCTATGAAAGTTATGAAAAACTTATTAATAGAAAGTGAATCTAATAGGAAACAACTAAAGTAAGCTTATTAAGTACTTAATTTTAAAATATTGACAAGCAGATGAAACCAGATATTCTTCAGATTATTTCTTACAAAGGAAGTTAAGCTTTGATTGGAGGTTTTTTTCAGCCAGACTTAATTTAGTGTGATCATTCTTTGATATTTAAATGTGACAATCCTTTTATTTTATTTAAATACATCATTACAGTTGACCCTTGACAGCATGGGGGTTGAGGTGCTGCTCTTGCCTCGTCAAAAATTCGAGTATAGCTTTTGACTCTATAGTCCTTCACATCACAGTATTTTTAGTCTGCGGTTAATTGATTCCACAATGTGAAATCCGCGAATACCAAAAAAATCCATGTATAAATAAATGAACTTGTGTAGTTCAAACCTGTGCTGTTCATGGTTTCTTTCTCATATCATCAGTGCCTAGTGTACTGCATGACACATAGTAGGTGCTCAATAAAATAAATACATCGGACAAAATAAGTATATTTTTATTTAAAAAGTACATGGGGTGGAATTTATGGCAAAAAATATATAGGATAAAAATTCATTTTCTCTTTCTGAAAATATTGAGTATTTAATATCTTAAGTTCCAAATGGGATGGGTTTTGTTTTTACAGCATTGTGCTTACTTTTACTAAAACAAACCTTTTCCTTTTAGGGGGCAACAGTAACAGAAATTAAGAAACAATATCGTTTGCTGTCACTTAAATATCATCCAGATAAAGGGGGTGATGAAGTTATGTTCATGAGGATAGCAAAAGCTTATGCAGCGTAAGTATCATAGGATTCATTACATATTTTTAAGAGTGGTAAAGATAGTTTTCTATTTGAATAAAATAGTAAATAAAATAGTTGTCATACATTTCTATTAAATGTTGACCTCATATGCAGAGTCTGTCATTTATAGAACTGCCTGGCAGAGCTAAAATGGTAATCTAACTAAAACCTTAATTTTAAGTAACTTAGAGTAGTGCATTTGCCATATGAAGTTGGTTAGATTAAGTAGTGATGTGTTAATTGACCTTTTTCTAAGCATCCTAATTAAAAGAGGATATACTTATTCCCGTTTTCATTTCTAGTTTTTTTAAATAAGGTAAGACCTATTTCTCTTGTTTTGGCAGTGTAGCTTGTCTCATTTAAATTCTTTACAAGACCAATTTAATTTTGGGGAAACAGGATAGATTATATACAATTAGAAGTAGTTATTCCTTGAGCATTACTATTACAAGAGTTAAAGGTTAGGTGGACTCTTTAGGACTTGTGATAGGTATATCTCTACATAGCTCTTATGTTGAATTAAAGAGTAAAATACAAACAAGATGTCTGTTTTTTGAGGATTCAGTGACATAAAATATAAGTAAATATTAGGATACTCAGATATAATAGCAAACTGAATGACAAAAGTTGGGGAAATACTATCTTATTTATGTTCTCAGTAAAAATACATCGACTGTGTCTCTTCTTCCCCCTTTCCTGTGGATTGCTTGTTATCTATATGAATGTGATTTTGTAATTCAGGAGCATCTGAAGTCTGTACCACTTTTTTCTTTTCTGTACAGCTAATGTCCTTCAAATTACTGTCTTTCTATTGGTGTCTCCTTTTCCCCCTTTTTTGATTGTGTCTCCTTCAAGAATTTACTCTAATTGTGCAAGTATTGTGGTGCTTTAGTTGCCGTTTTCAGAAGAACTGAAGATTTCAGAGGAAATCAGATAGACAGTATTACTTAATTAGTAGTTTTAATTTTAGTGCAGTTTTTTTTTTCTGCCCTAGTCTTCAGGTATTGTAACATGTTCAAATTTCTGAATTTGTTCTGAAGTTACTGGAAATCTGACTGTTATGTATCACTATTCTAAAAAGTACAGAAGAATAAAATGTAGCCTTTCATTTTAACTCAGTTACATGATTGAGATATAGAATGTTTTGTATGTAAGATGTCTTAGTTGATGGTCTATATTACACGAATTGAGAAGTAAATGATTATGGGACCCAGACTTTGAGATCTTGTAACTTGTACAAGTATAACTAGATTTGATAAAACTGTACATTTTACCAAATACAAGTTCTGACTGATTGAATTGAAGCTCCCATCTTATGTATAACTCTAGCAGCCTATGTATAACTCAAGCAGCTTTTGGAATGCAAAAGTTATAGGCTTTGATCTATAAAGCTTTTTAGAATTTGCTTTGGTTATTCAGGATATTTTCTCTTCCCTTATTTGTCCATTATAATAAACTAGCTGGGTCATTCCTATTTCTTCATACCAGATTTTTAACTTAGAGGAAAAAAAGAGGTCTGGTTATTTTTGAGGAGTTAGAAACTATTCAATTTTCTGTTTCTTTCTTCTGGATACAGTTGGGATTTGACTTTCAGGTATAAAACCTAGGATCAAGCTACTTTCTAACAAGTGGGCAGCAGAGATGTAACCTTAAAGCTATTCCAATTTTTAAAAATATGTTTTCATGTGTTTGTACACATGAGTATGTAACTTAGCTTTACATAGCCAACTCAGGGTCACGAATATATAATTTAGTGAAAGCATTCTCTAGATCAGATTTATAATCTGGGGTCCTTGAAATTGTATACAGAATATTATATATATAAATTTTTTATTGATTTTTAGAGAGAGGAAAGGAGAAGGAGAGAGAGAAACATTGATGTGAGAGTGAAACATCGATTGGCTGCCTCCTGTATGCCTTCTACTGGGGATGGAGCCTGCAACCTGGGCATGTGCCCTGACTAGGAATCGAACTGGCAACTTTTTGGTGCCCAGGATGACACCCAACCAATTGAGCCACAATGGCCAGGGCTTTATGTATATATTTAAATGTGTATATATTCCAGAGCAAAAGAGGCACAGATTCCATTAAATTTATACTTGGATCTATGATACAACCTTCTACCTCCAAAGTTAGGGGATATAATCATGTTTAGGAAACTTTATTCTCATTGAATTAAAAAACATTATGTTAGCATTATTGGGCTTGTTTAAACTTATATGAATTAACAAATCACCTATAGCATGTTCTGTCATATTCTTTAGCATATTTATACTTTTTCCTGTGAAAATTTATGATTCTTTGTTTATATCTTTACTAGAGTCTAAGTCTTAGGAATGGTATTATACTAAAGCACTAGTAAGTGGCAAAGAAATCACTGACTTTTTAAAAAGTTGATGAATCCTTTTATTTGAGTATCCAGCATGGTGCCTATCACAGCGGTTGTACAAGTTGGTTTAATGAATGAATTAATAGAATTATAATCAGGTATGGTTGCAGGTTAAAAATCAACTGCTTCTATTATGTGAGCTGTGCTTTATTTTGCAAAATCTGAGGGCATTGAATAGAGAACAGAGCAGTTTATTGTGCTGACATCAACAGAAAGGCAGAGGGGTCAGAGATAATTATTTTGTGGAAAAGAATCTAGTTAGAAGACAGCATATTGAGAGAAACAATAGCTGAAGCTTTGGATGGGGTGTACAATTGTACAAAGAAACTGGGGCAAACTTTTTTGAGAAACATCTCAACAGAAAAGAATCTTAGCACCATTCCTTATTAACTTGAAATCTCTCTAATTATGCTTTCCATTGGCTCCTGTATTTTATTGTGACCTTAGTTCAAATAGTGTAAGTAGAGATACGGACTAAATAAGGACTAAAGATGTCAGGATACTTATTTTTATAAATTATCAAATCGATAAGTTCTAAAATATTTTCAAATTGTTGAAAATTTTTGCTATTTTATAAAGGTACTTCTGCATTCTCTCTTTCAACTTGGAACTTGGTTGAATAGAACCTACATTGTATCTTAAGTACATATATTCTGGGAAATAGAAATAGGACCAAAATTGGATTTGGACATAAACATAATCTTTTGCCTACTAATCTACAAGAAAGCCTTTCTTATTTTATTATTAGTCTTTTTTTTTTTTTTTTTGGTGTATTTCTGCCTTGTTCCCTTAACAACATTATAAAGTGTTCGAAGGAAATAAAATTTTATTTTAATGTTTTCTTAGCATCTACACTGGAACCTGGAATAAAACCACTCTCACTCTGTGCCTTTAGCTATTGCCCAGCTCATAGGTAATATTTATATTTAGGTGTTAAAAAATATATTCACTCTGTCACTACATATTGCCTGGGTTAGGAAGAAAATTGTGATCTCAGCACAGTGCTAATGACCTTTTTCACAGCAATGGATTTTTATAGGTGTTTTTCTTCTTTTTTTGTTGAGAATATGGCACCAGTTTTGGAGGGATTATTATGAATTAATTTTATATTTAGAAAATAGGTTATATTATTATTGAAGTGTGAGCATGCTCATTGAAGAAATTTTGGAAATGTATGAGCATATAAAGAACAAAAAAAAGGTACCAATAATCCTCCTGCCTTCTCTCAGAAAATGTGTTAGCTTTTAAAGTTTCACTTCCTGGCTTAAAGTATCTAAATTTTAAGACCCATGGGGCAACCAGGAATTTGTATCAAGGCTCAATAGTTGACATTTTCTGTTAATCCAGAATTTCTAGCTTCCCTGTTTTTCTTATTTCAAAGAGGCTTTCTTTGATTCTCTGAAATTAATATCTTTAAGAAATGAGTTGGTTGTTTAATGGAATTTGTATATATGAGTACTTTTTTTCAGGTGGGGCTTTCTAACTATTAAACTTTGTTCTTTTGATGCTAGTTTAACTGATGAAGAGTCCCGGAAAAATTGGGAAGAGTTTGGAAATCCAGATGGACCTCAAGGTGGGGTAAATGATTATTAAAAAACACTGGGGATATGATATATATTATTAAAATGTTAATTAGATAGAAAAGAATATTTTAACAGCCACAGGGAGTTAAACAGATGTGTAATTGAGTTCCTTTTAATTAATTTTTAACTATTTTTTTTCTAGAGAATAGTTTAGTAGATAAAACTTTGATTGTTTTGATGAGAAGAGTAGTCACTGTCATTCACATTTTCAGTTAGTAGTTCATAAAAATTGAATGACAAAAATGTTTTTTTGCTGACTTTAAATATTTTCTCACATACAGTGTTTACATAAACTCAGGAAATATAAAAGGATTTAGATTTTTTTTTAAGAAGGAATTTATGTACTTTGATTTTTTTTTTCCTTCTGGAACGATTTAGTTTCAGATATAGACTATTTCCATTAATTTGTGTAATGAGAACACATGTAGTAATCAGATGATTTTTCTCAGTTGTTGTTTTTTTTGGGGGAGGGAGGGGTGGGGATAAGAGGCAGAATTTTGGGATATAAATTCTGGAAGTACAGAAATGTTCTTTCTATTTTAGCCACAAGCTTTGGAATAGCCCTGCCAGCTTGGATAGTTGACCAGAAAAATTCAATTTTGGTGAGTCTATTTATATCACATTATAATATGTTTGACATAAAGAGAGCTATTACAATGAAAATATTGGTATGCTATTTTTAATTTAACTGTGTATTGTGAAACTTTTTATGTGATGGAGAAAATAATTCTTTCCCATGATTAGGTTGCTGGTTTGGGGCAGTGTGTTCTAACTGTAGTTTTAAAACAAAGATGTGATTTTCTTTTGGAGTCAGTTTCAGATGAGGTCATACCCTTGGTTTGGGGAACTACTGCTTTTTAAATTTTATTTGCCATTAATTTTTATTTTCCAATTCAGTTGACATACAACATTATATTAGTTTCAGGTGTACACCCAGTGATTAGACATATAACTTAGACCTGATCCCGGTAAATCTTATACCCATCTGACACCGTTCATAGTTATTAAGATACTATTGACTATATTCCCTATGCCAGTGATGGCGAACCTATGACACGCGTGTCAGAGGTGACATGCGAACTCATTTTTTGATTGATTTTTCTTTGTTAAATGGCATTTAAATATATAAAATAAATATCAAAATATAAGTCTTTGTTTTACTATGGTTGCAAATATCAAAAAATTTCTATATGTGACACGGCACCAGAGTTAAGTTAGGGTTTTTCAAAATGCTGACACGCTGAGCTCAAAAGGTTCACCATCACTGCCCTGTGCTGTACTTTACATCTCCATGACTATTCTGTAACAACCAATTTGTACTTCTTAATCCCTTCACCTTTTTCACCCACCCCTTCAACCCCTTCTTACCTGGCAGCTGTAAAAATATTCTCCGTATCTATGAATCTGTTTCTGTTCTGCTTGTTCGTTTATTTTGGTTTTTATATTCAGTTGTTGATAGGTATGCATTTTCTGCCATTTTATTGTTCTTATTTTTATATCCCGTTTTCTTAAAGAAGACCCTTTAACATCTATATATGTAAAAGGCTAATATGCTAAGTGTCCCTCCGACCAGTTGCTATGACACACACTGACCACCAGGGGGCAGACACTCATCGCAGGAGCTGCTGTGACGCACATTGGCCATTTACAAAGAAATGGCACCAGGGACCTGGCACCCACAAAGCAACACTCGGCTTCCCCCAAGTGGAACACAGGCCCTGCCACCACGCTGGAGCGACACCCCACCAAATTGCAGCTAACACTGCCAAGACCCCATGGTGCAAAATTTGGCCCACAGCCCAGCCCAGCCCGAAAACGGTGGCTGTGGGCACCGGGTAATGATGTCATGTAGCAATGCTCGGCTTCCTCTCCCTAGTGACTAGCCTCCTTGGAGTTTCTTCAGCCCAGGAACCAGACTTCCTTTATAGCCAGGTGGAAACATTTTACACTTTAACCAAATGTCTGTGAAGTGTTTTCCCATGCCTCATCTCATTTGATCCTCACAGAAGTCCTGGAGTAGGTAGATAGGAGACTCGGTGGAATTCTATTTTTTTTTCATTGGCCAGCAAACAAGATTTAGAAAGCTTAGAAACTTGACCCAACTGAAAAGAAGGAAGAAATGGTGGAACTTGAAAATGACTTCAGATTTTCTCACTGCAGAATATAGTCAAACACTGCTGCAGTTAAATATTTTTTCCTTTGTTCTCCCTGCGTGATCTATAATAATCATCTGCTTTGTGTTGATATTTATTGCTGTGTTGCTGACAATTACCTGAAAGAGAAGTTGGGGTGCTTCACTGGGCTGGAAAAAGTTTAGCTAAATCAGAAAGCAGGTCTAATTAAGCAAGTTTGTTCTATATTCTATATATATAAAAGGCTAAGTTGACTTGCACATGTGCAGTACATTCAAAATTCTTGCTGGCACCAATCGCATGCGTGTGTTTTGATCTGTCATTGTCAATTGTGAATTTGGTTGACACTTCTATTATAGAGAAAGGGTGAATAGCGTTATTAAAATATTTCTTCTAATTAATTTCCTTTCAATGTGCATGAATTCGTGCACCGGGCCACTAGTTTCATATAATAATGATTTGGTGATGATGAGCTCTTTTAGCCTTTTCATGTCTTGAAAGCTCTTTATATATCCTTTGATTCTAAATGATAGCTGGGTAGAGTAATTTTGGTTATAGGTCCTTGCTTTTCATCACTTTGAATATTTCTTGCCATTCCTTTCTGGCCTGCAAAGTTTCTTTTGATAAATAAGCTGACAGTCTTATGGGAGCTCCCTTATAGGTAACTGTTTTTCTCTTGCTGCTTTTAAGATTCTTTGTTGTTAACCTTTTGCATGTATTTATGATGTGTCTTGGTATGGGTCTCTTTGGGTTCACCTTGTTTGGGACTCTCTGCACTTCCTAGACTTGTATGTCTATTTCCTTCACCAAGTTAGGGAAGTTTTCTTGATTATTTTTTTTCGAAGAAGTTTTCAATTTCTTGCTTCTTCTCTTCTTCTAGTGACTCCATGATGCGTATGTTGGTACACTTGAAGTTGTCTCAGAAACTCCTTATACTACCTTTTTTTGGATTTCTTTTACTTTGCTGATTGCGTAATTTGGCTTCCTTATGTTCCAAATCACTGATTTGATTCTTGGCTTCATCAAATCTACTGTTGATTCCCTGTAAATTATTCTTCGTTTCAGTTAGTGTATTTTTCATTTCTGATTGGTTCCTTTTTATGATTTCTTTGTCCTTTTTCATGCTGTTGAAGTTCTCACTAAGTTCCTTGAGCATCCTTATAACCATTGTTTTGAACTCTATGGTAGTTTGCTTGCTTGCTTCCATTTCATTTAGTTCTTTTTTTTTTTTAGAGGGTAAGGGGGAGAGAGAGAAAGAAACATTATTGTGAGAGAGTAACATAGATTGGTTGCCTCTAACACATGCCCTGACCAGGGATCAAATGTACAACCCAAGTATGTGCCCTGACCAAGAATCAAATCAGCCACCTCTGGTGTACAGGATGACACTCCAACCCAACCAACTGAGCCCCACTGGCCAGGGCTCATTTAGCTCTTTTTTTTCTGGAAATTTCTGCTGTTCTTTTATTTGGGACCTATTTCTTTGTCTCCACATTTTGGCTGCTTCCCTAAGTTTGTTTCTAGGTATTAGGTAGAGCTGCTATGTCTCCTGGACTTAGTAGAGTGGCCTTGTGTAGTAGGTGTTCTGTAGGGCCCAGTGGCACAGCCTCCCCAGTTACCCCAGCTGGGAACTCTAGGTGCGCCCCTGTGTGGGCTGTGTGCACTGTCCTGTTGTAGTTGAGCCTTAATTTTTCTGTTGGCATCACTGGAAGGGATTGACCCCCAGGCCAATTGGCTGTGAGGACCTGCTGTGACTACAGCAGAGTAGCTGTTGTGCAGGAGCCAACCTTATAGAACTTCAGTGGGGCTGTTGTGCTCACCAAGTTAGCCCAAAGAGTTTCTTGCTAGTGAAGGTGGTAGGATTGTAATCTGGCATGGTCTAAAGCTATCCACCAGGTGCACTGGCCCTGGGGACTCCCAGGAGGTGCAAGGTCATCCACTGCCTTTGCCCTGTCTGGGACCACCTGGCATGAGCTTCGGAGCAATCTGCAGATGGCTCCTACTTGTGCTGGGTTTGGAAGTGCCCAGGAGAGGCCAGGCTGCAAACTAAGGCTGGCTGCCACTAGTGCTGGGGCTGGGCCCACTTAGCGAAAGGAATAGGACATGCCAAGACCAGATGCTGCTTGTTTGAGAGATTTTAGGAAAGTCTGTAGCAGGTGCCAAGAAAGGCGGTTTGTATGGAAAAACCACTGGAAACAGCTTGGGCAGGCCCTCAAGTTGGGCGGATGGGGTCTCAGGCAATCACCAGAGTGTGGTGAACAGTGTGAGCCAGGTTGATGGAGATATGACACCCACTTGCTGGCTCTTTGAGGTTGGAGGGGGTCTCAGAAAAAGAACAATGGCACATTTGTCTGCTCCTCCAGCTTTTGCTCTGATGCCAGATAATTCAGTTCCTCCCTGTATGTCCCTGGTGCCTTTTGAGCTGCTGTCCCAGTGCTGGAGCTCAGAGGGAGTGAGTCCGAATAAATCCATGTGCAGGCCTTTTAAGAGGAACTGCATGGGATTCCAGCAGCCCTCATTATCACTCAACCCACAATCCCCACTGGTTTTTACACCCAGAAGTTATGGGGACTTCTCCTCCCTGGCACTGGAACGCTGGGCTTGGGGGGCCTGGTATGGGGCTGGGATTCCTTGCTCTTCAGGGGGACCACCATGACTGAGATACTCCTCCTGATTTTTATCTAGCACATGTGGATGTGGGCTAGCCCATTCCAAGTCTCTGCCCCTCTGACCAGTCTCTATGTAGCTTCTTTAAATCCCTATTTTTAGGTCTTACATTCAGCTAGATTTTCGGTGGCTCTGAATGATGGTTCTGTAGTTGAGTTGGAGGATTCAAATACTGCATTTATCTATGCCGCTGTCTTGACTGGAAGTCCTGGAACTACTCTTTTTTTATGGTATCTGTATTTATCCTAAGTTGTACTCAAATGTTAAATTACCCTTCATTTCACATTTACCCAGGCTAAATTAATTATAATATACTAGAGGCCCGGTGCACAAAAATTTGTGCACTCGGCGGGGGAGGGGGGTCCCCCAGCCCGGCATATAGATGCTGAACTCTAAAATGTCAGGAATTCCTATTGATTAGGAATAGATGATTCCCTGCTTTCTTGAAAATAATGATCTAGGAGCTATCTTTGAAGTAATAAAAACCAAAATCCATATAGTCTGTAATTTGTTTTGAAATGGCTATTTATAATGTTATTTTATGGCAGATTAACATTTGTTTTCTTCAGTGGTATATAGTTGCTGTATGTAAGTGTGCTTATCATGCCTACGCTTATTCTGGGAATACTAAAGAAGAGAAACATAGTTAGCTACCAGATTAGGGATCAAGCAGTGGGAGAAAAATCTGAGACCAATAGACTTCAAACAGAACATTATGAAGTTACTCCTCAATATTTAGACAAAGGAACCAAACAGGGTTCTATTATTTATTTCCAAGGCATTAACTGCTTGCCAAGGTGTGGCTATATAAGTACTTGACTGGAAGGGAAATATAATTTCTGTTTTGCTGGTGTTATCTATAGAGCAAATGAAAAGGTAATTTATTAGTAGTGGCAAAGAACATAGTTTCTGTAGGTGGAATGCCAATCCTGGTTCTCACCTACTTACTAGCTGTGTGACCTAGGACAAGCTATGAAACATATATATGCTGCAGGTTATCTTAAAAAGGAAAATAATAATGGTACCTTCCTCAGAGCATTTGAAAATAAGAATTAAACAAAATAATACATGAGGAGTGCTTTTAATAGTGCCGCCTCCATGTAAACCTCAAAATAAGTGTTCATGGATATTGTTCTAATTTGCCTGATGAAGACCATAATGTTTTTCTCTTTAATTCTAGGTTTTACTTGTATATGGATTGGCATTCATGGTCATCCTTCCAGTTGTTGTGGTAAGTTCTAGCTCTTTTTATGAACATATTTTTGGAAAGGGAATTGTTGGTATGCTTTGGAGTCTCCTTGTTAGATTGTAATTTGTATTAGAATATATTCCATTGATCCTTGAATTAAGAATCTTATTATATTCAACTATATTTTAAAGGTCTTCTAAAGGTGACATCACTTGAGTATGCTAAAGTATATTTCCTCCCAGTTCAAAAGTTAGACACAACTGATAATACTACAGTTGTATTTAGAGTTTAAAATGAGTCTTCCTTCACTACCTCCCTCCACATCTCTGTTAGAGATAATCAAAGCTTAAGTTTGGTGATTTCCCTTTTAAATACAGTTTCAGGCAAAAGTAGGTTTACAGTACATGAAACAGAATTTATTCTTGTTTTATTATTTATTAATTGTATTATTTTCCATACAAACATCTGTAAACCTACTTTTGCCCCAGCCTGTATTTTTCTATACACACATTACAAAATATATGTATTGTCCTGACTTTTTTGCTTTAACTATTAGGGGCATGACATTTAGAGTGATCTCATTTTTAAAACAGCTACATGGTACCTCAGTATGTAGATACCATAAAGTTTATGATTTTACTGTTTATTACTTTTATGACTGGTGGTGTTCTTTTTGCTCTTACAGTTTTTGAGTCCTATGTGAGGCTAATAATTAACCTGTGTGCCTTCTTCATAGGATTTTTGTGTTTAGGATCCAATTGTATGGAATAATGTGAATTAAAATAGTAAAATTGCTTATTTATTTATTTATTAAATATTTATTGAAGACATATTATGTATCAGGAACCAGTTTGTTGCTTATAGTAGTGGGTTGGTTCATTTCTATTTTGTCTTCAAACAATTTCTAGCTGAAACTTAAATGTCTTAATGGTATAATTATAGTTAGGTAATCATCAGGCAGTATACATATTTGCAAAATAATTAATTTAAAATATGTGTTGAAGGTATTTGTTCTAAAGCTGAGGAATTTTTATTGGTTTATGAGCATTTAGAAAATTTGACCACAAACATATTTCTTATTAAACTAGCATTTATTATAGTTTTTATGCTTTATTTATTTAATTTTATTTGTGTTTAAGGGGTCTTGGTGGTATCGCTCAATACGCTATAGTGGAGACCAGATTCTAATACGCACCACACAGATTTATACATATTTTGTTTATAAAACTCGAAATATGGATATGAAACGTAAGTAAATTTAAGTAACCATGACAATAGATTATTTTCTGAGTCACTTATGTGGAATTGATACACATTCAAATAGAGAAATTCCATTTTATGTTTATAGATATTTAGTTCGTGTACCTAAAACGGGAGGAAAATGCTAACACCTTTATCACATTTCTTGATCTATTACTATTATTTCCATCTACTCAGCTATATATGTATTTTTTTCTCAGAAATTTTATGTTAAAGCTTCATGTGGACTAATTTTATAATACCAGCTAACATTTTTTGAGTATTTGTTATGTGCCAGGCATGCATTAACTCATTTAGTATTTGCTACGCCCCTGTAAGTGTGTGCTGTTTGTAAGCACATTTTATAGATGAGAAAACTGAACTCAAGGATGCACAGTAGGTGACAGAGCCAGCGTCAAACCCAGGCAGTTTGGTTCCTGAGCCATAAACTAGTACATTATCCTGTATTAATTGTAATAAAATAGGTAGAGGTCTTGGGTGTATTGAAAGAAAACTGTCAGGATATTTCATTCTCAGAGTCTTACTTTAAAATCCTATATAATAAAAGACTAATATGCAAATTGACTGAACGGTGGAACAACCAGTTGCTGTGATGTGCACTGACCACCAGGGGGTAAATGCTCAACACAGGAGCTGCCCTCTGGTGGTCAGTGCAATCCCACAAGGGGAGTTCCGCTCAGCCAGAAGCCGGTCTCATGGCTGGCGAGTGCAGTGGCGTTGGCGGGAGCCTCTCCCGCCTCTGTGGCAGCACTTAAGGATGTCCGACTGGCGGCCTAGGCCCACTCCTGGACTGCGAGAGGGTGCAGGCTGGGCTGAGGGATCCCCCCCCCCCCCCCCCCCAGTGCACAAATTTTGTGCACTGGGCCTCTAGTTGTTTTTTTTTTTTTTTAAAAATACCATCCTAAATACTTTCCGTGAGCTCATAAAGCTAATATTGTAAATTTTATCCCTGCAATATAGTATTGTCTTTCACAATCCCCCCTATGCAGAAATCATAGACATCCCGCTTCCCCTCCTTAAAAAGGAAAGATAAAAGTTTTAAATTGTGCCTCACTGGAAAATGCATTTTTTTGTTTCAAACCGTAAGTGGACTTTTCTGTATTTTGGATTTGCCATTTTACTATCTTTCTTGATAATCAGAAAGAGACTCCTCAGGATCATGTGACTGTGTGATTATATTCCTGAGGAATGAGCATATCTTTTATTTCTGAGGAGCAAGTGAACATTACTCTCCCTTATGCACACATGCCACTCTTCCTTATGCTGGCTTGAAATATTAATATAGAACTATTTCCTTATGTCGATGTTTCATGTTTTTATCTGTTTTAATGTTTTTTTGCATCAGTAATCTTTTTTCTGTTTCATTTCTGAGGGTGGTATTTAGACTTATACAATTAGTCTGTTAAAAAAGCATTATTTAGCTGGTGGGATTGGTTATATATCTGTTGTTACTTTATCATTGGCACCATTTATATGGCCATCTTAGGAACAATTTCATGAAAACATTTGGAGGTAGTAAGGGTAATAGTTCACATATTACTGTGTTTATTGTGTGTCAGGCTCATGTGAAGAAACTAGGGTCCATAGAGGTGAAGACTATTATCTAGGTCAATGGTAGGCAAACTCATTAGTCAACAGAGCCAAATATCAACAGTACAACGATTGAAATTTCTTTTGAGAGCCAAATTTTTTAAACTTAAACTATATAGGTAGGTACATTGTTATTAACTTAATTAGGGTACTCCTAAGGCTTAGGAAGAGCCACACTCAAGGGGCCAAAGAGCCGCATGTGGGTCTCAAGTTGCAGTTTGCGGACCACTGATCTAGGTCATTTAGCTAGGAAGCAGAAACTCTAGGTCAGGGGTGGGCAACCTTTTTGTGAGTGTGTGCCAAAACCAGCAAAATCTCTGTCTCAAAATTCTTCTGCGTGCCAACCCTAATTTTTTGAGAACATGTTACGCCTACTTGATATCTCTTAAGGTGTACGTATGTGAAGAACCTTGAAGAAATAATAACATTCATTCGAGCGACAAAAACACAGTATATGATGATGAAAAACACATTTATTTTTTAATGTATACATGTACACTGATAGTCTGACAGAAAACTTTATGACTCCGTTTGATATTATCAGTGGGACTTTTGCTGCTGCATCACTGATGACAGAGATTTTACATCAGGTTTATATTTTGTGACCTTCAGAGATATGCACGAGCTACTACTTTCATCCGTCAGGCTACTCCTATTACGAGACTTAACAAAATTCATCACTGAGAACAAAGATTCACAAGCGTATGTGGATGAACACATGGAGAGTAACGCTGTTGCAAAGTTTTTTAAACAGAAAAAATTTTCTGGAATGGCATTTCAAGTCCTCAATAGTTCGTTTTTGACACTATTGAAATTGCTCTTCCCCTCTCTCGTCAATCCATGTCTGTGGTCTTTAAGATAACTTGTTATGTAAAATTATTTATCTAAGATGCACCTACACTGAATTTATCTGAAAAATAAAAAAGTCGATATTAAGAAAAAAATTGTAAATGGAAGATTATAAGAGAGGGTTTCGCGTGCCAGCAAAAGTTACTGGCGTGCCATGTTTGGCATGCATGCCAGGGGTTGCCCACCCCTGGTCTAGGGTTTTAGGCGCTTAACCTCTGTGTTGCCCTGCTTTTTGTGAACACGTTGTGTGTATTTTCTGCTGTAAGGTGAGATTGATAACTCTAGTGCCAGTCATGAAAGAGCTTGTATAGGCTTACAAGAGTAATGCTAATATTCGGGTAGGGCAAAAGTAGGTTTATAATTGTATGGTAAATACAATAATTAATAAATAATAATAAAAGAATGAACTCTGTGTTCCACCCACTCACAACAGTAAACCTACTTTCGCCCCACCCTGTATGAGGCTGCGAATCATGTGTTTTTCAAGGAACACTATTCTCCCAAACCCTCCAGAGTTCTATAATAAAAGTTTCTGTAAATGACAGTATATTTTAGTTTATTGAAGGCTCTGAGTAGTCACAAAGCAAAGAAACATGTAACTCTTTTTAACTCATTATTTCCCATATTTAACCATAGAGCCCCCTTTTTTCACATAACATTTATTAATATCACATGGAATATTTAATGCTCTATAGAAAGTTTCTGTGGAACACATGGTTAGGTCTAGAAACAGACATTATTTGAAGTGATTTTAATGCATCTAGTTGCTTTGGGGTCCTTAATTTGATTTATATTTCTATTCACTTGCGATAGGTAACATTGTGTATGTTTTAAAAAGAGGCTTTTTTATGGAATAAATTAATACTTGTTAATAGTGGAGTTCACATGGCTTTTAAGCATTGTGTATGGTTGGAAAATTGCCTCACCCTAGGATTAATGAAGTATCATAGCAGGGAAATTAATAGGTGAGCAAATATATGTATTTACCTTCATATGTCTTTTGTTTCCTTAGGTCTTATCATGGTTTTGGCTGGAGCCTCTGAATTTGATCCTCAGTATAATAAAGATGCCACAAGCAGACCAACAGATAATATTCTAATACCTCAGGTTAGTCCTATCTCTTACATTCCTTGATAAGCATTTACATATTAAAGTTAATGCTTTTTTTTAGATGTGTATTTTTGAATAATTATTTTATTTACTCTAGCTAATCAGAGAAATTGGCAGCATTAATTTAAAGAAGAATGAACCTCCACTTACATGTCCATATAGCCTGAAGGCGAGAGTTCTTTTACTGTGTCATCTTGCTAGAATGAAAATTCCTGAGACCCTTGAAGAAGGTATTTGTGATATGTGGATTTAATTAGACTTCATGGTGCGCTGTTTTAGTCACTGTTACTTTTTGCTCAATCAAATAATTGCTCAAGGGCTTTTTAAAAAGAAATCGACATGCTACATAATTACTTCACAAATACTTTGAAGGTCTAAGTAAGTCAGATGTTAGAGCAAATGTTAAAATGTGAAAGTGAGAGAATATATGAGAAATGTTTAGTCAGTTGCAGATTATGTAATAATTCCTAATGACTTTTAAAAAAAGGATTTTGTAAGGTTTTGCAGGGAGGGGATGAGAAAACATTGATTTCACAACAAATATCTCAACTCCATTGCTCCACTCACCACTCTCTAGGAGTTGTTACCAAAGAATGGTTAATCTCTAGTTAAAGCTTCATAAATACTTACTTAAAAGAAAGGCAGTAGATTGAGACAGTGGTGTTTCCAGGGCTGTCATAAACTCGAGTGTCGTTTCTTCTTCACTTGTATCATTTCAATTGAAGTTTTTTGTTGTTTTTTTAAATATTTTTTTTATTGATGTCAGAGAGAGAGGGACAGGGGGAGAGGGGGAGGGAGGTAGGGAGGGAGGGAGAGAGAGAGAGAGAGAGAGAGAGAGAGCGAGCGAGAGAGAGAAACATCCATGATGAGAGAGAATCATGGATTGGCTGCCTCCTGCACGACCCACACTGGGGATCGAGCCTACAACCCAGGCATGTGCCCTTGACTGGAATTGAACCCGGGACCTTCAGTCCGCAGGCCGATGCTCTATCCACTGAGCCACACGAGGGCTCAATTGAAGTTATAAAAGAAAGTTATTCTCAGGGAATAAATGTTCTTTCTGAATAATCCTTTTAAGTCAGTAATACAATCAAATGCCTCTGAAAACAAGGCCACTTGATGCTCAGTGATTGGTGATAGGATAGTTTGCTTATGATGGCATGAGGGAGCACTATTTAAGCATTGTTATTAGAGTTGCAAGTTAAATAATAATTCTGTTTCTAATATTTTGTACAGATATAAACCATCTCCATTTTTACCAAATACCTAAGAGGTAGGGAACAAAATTTTTTTAGCTTGAGTGTTAATCCAATGGATGATCTTAATGGTTAACTATTATATGCAGTACTAGAGGCCCAGTGCATGAAATTCGTGCATAGTAGGGTCCCTAGGCCTGGCCGGCAATCAGGGCCAATCTGTGGGGTGACCGGCAGGATGATTGGGGCCCCCACTCTCACATGCCTTGGCTGTCCTGGTGCTGCCCCCTTGCTGGCCCTGCCCCCCACCGTTGCCGCTGGTTGGGGCCTGCAGGCTGGGGGTAGCTCCTGTGTTGAGTGTCTGCCCCCTGATGGTCAGTGCACATCATAGTGACCAGTCATTCCGCTGGTCATTCTGCCATTTGGTCTATTTGCATATTAGGCTTTTATTATATAGGATAAATGAAAGCATCTCCCCCTCATTTCTCCTCTTCCTCTCTGTGCATTTAATCTCAATCTTAGCCTTTGGATTTATCCATAATTCTACTCATAGAAACTTTAATGCACAAGAAGAAAATTCTTAAAGTTCTTAAATATAGTAAGATTAAGCTAAAGATTAATTGGGTAGGGAATCGATTGATAAAGCCTAATCCCATAATATTAAAATTTGGCCTTTGAAACATCTAATCTGAGTTTGGGTTTTCTGACTGATTGTGATGATATATTGAGTAGATACTATTAGGTTCAACCTGTAAAATTCTGAGGTCATGGGCAGTATTTGTAGGATACCTTAAATTTGTATTAGTCTTGGACTATAGGTGATAAAGATGTTTTAATTATAAAGATAGAATGATTTGTCAGGTTTTTCATTGTTTTGCAGATCAGCAATTTATGCTGAAAAAATGCCCTGCCCTACTTCAAGAAATGGTTAATGTAATCTGCCAACTAATAATAATGGCTCGGAGCCGTGAAGGTGAGGAGGAGATGTAATGAATTATGTCGTACTTTTCCTTGCAAGCATATGTAGATTACTCTTCATAGTTTTAAGATTTATGGGTACTTACCGTAATTCTGTCTATAAATTGAATCAGCTTTCTCACATTTATTTATGGCTTTTCTTATTTTTTTCCTTATATTTTCCACCATGTAAGTGTTTATCACAACTTATGTTTTAATTTTATTTTTTTCATGTTTTATTATTATTTGAAAGATTTAAAATATCCTTTTCTTCTGATTTTGTTGGAGTTGGGTTATTCTGTATTTTAACAATGAGTTTAAAATAATTCTTTAAGTGATGTAATGATGATTCCTCTGATATGTAGTGCTTTTTTTGCATGAGGAAAAAAATGAGGGAGTTTGTGGTCTGTAATGGAAAGGGAGAGAGAGGCCCTTAAAAAAGGAGGCAGTGGTTGTTGTTTGTTAATATGGATGATGTCAGTTATTGGCATGCTGTTAGTATGTTCTTGATACTGATAATTTCTGATAACTTGCTGTTTTTGGAGGTAATGCAAAGAATTTTTCTATTAAATCAATGGTTGTTGCTAGATAATATACATTTAACCAAGTGTGTGTGTGTGTGTGTGTGTAGTATTTTATCCAGTAACTTTTAAAGGAAAATCAACACTAAGATTTTAAAATTTGAGGGGTTCGGGGTAGTGAATCTTAGTTTGCCATGCATTGTATACTCCTCAACATGTAGAAAGTCCAGCTTTGTCTTTTCTTTTCCTCCTATTCTTTCTAAGAAAGGGAGTTTCGTGCTCCAACTTTGGCATCCCTAGAAAACTGCATGAAGCTTTCTCAGATGGCGGTGCAAGGCCTTCAGCAGTTCAAGTCTCCCCTTCTGCAGCTCCCTCACATTGAAGAGGACAATCTTAGAAGGGTTTCTAATCATAAAAAGGTAATTCTTTGCTACTTTAAAATTGGTTTTAAGCAGTTTGTCATGTCACTTAAAGATAACATGAATGAAAGTTTTCTAGAAATTGTTACTATGAATTACTTAGATTTAAAATATCTTAAACATTCTGAAACTCCCTCAAGTGGTTCTGTCAGGTAGCTGTTTAATATCTTACTACTGTAAGTGATTTTAGTACGGGGTCAGTGCATTTTTAGCAGTTAACACTTTGTTCTTTATATTACGTTACTAAAAATAAATGCACTAAGTAAAAATGCACTGTATACTTTGCAATAATTTTATCTGTGGGTTAAATGTTGGGCAGTGGTTTATTAGTTTAGAGTGAAGAGAATAAGTGTTCAAAATAAGTAGATTAGCCCTAACTGGTTTGGCTCTGTGGATAGAGTGTCGGTCTGGGGACTGAAAAGTCCCAGGTTCAATTCCGGTCAAGGGCATGTACCTTGGTTGCGGGCACATCCCCAGTGGGAAGTGTACAGGAGGCAGCTGGTCGATGTTTCTCTCTCATCGATGTTTCTAACTCTCTGTCCCTCTCCCTTCCTCTCTGTAAAAAATCAATAAAATATATTAAAAATAAGTAGATCAAATAAAGATAGTGCTTTAAAAATATACATATATATATTTTAAATACTTTTTTTATTGATTTCAGAGAGGAAGGGAGAGGGAGAGATAGACACATCAATGATGAGAGAGAAGCATTGATTGGCTGCCTACTGCACACCCCCTACTGGGTATTGAGCCTGCAACCTGGGTATGTGCCCTGACTATGAACTCCTGGTTCATAAGTCAATGTTCAACCACTGAGCCACACCGGCTGGGCAAGATAATTCTTATTTAGAAAACATGGTTTATAGTAAAGACATGATAATGAATCTTAAGATAAATGAAAAACTTGAGGAAACACAAGAAAATACTGAACAAAATCGTAATTTTGTAGATTTTAAACATTAGTTTGTATGCATTAGACAAAGTAGGCAGAAGATGGACATTAGATTGATAGTATATTAAGGTAAAACTAATGTATATTAGAAATTTGCATTAGAGTTCTCCTTTCAAGTAATTGTGTTATTATGCTTATAAGTTCGATCACATTTTAGGTTACAATTGAAGATTTAAGAATCCAAAAGCAGGCATTTCACATACCTCGTGATCTAATCCATGTCTGTGAAAATAAAAATCAGTGACTAGCACTAAACACCTGAAAATTAAAGAACACTCCTAAGTATCCATTTAGATAAGATAGATATTACTGTAATAACAGATAGCTATATTTAGACAATAAAAAAATGAGAATATTCTGTAGGATACAGCTGTACTTGGAGATAAAGTCATATTCTTAGCATTAAAATTGAATAAAGGTCAGAAAACTGAGCACTGAAATGACAGTAGTTCTTGTGTGGGTCAAGATTCTATATGAATACTAATTTTTCCCTATAACTTTTTTTTTCTAATTAAAAAATATAACCCTGTATTAACTCTGTAATAAATAAATACTAAATTTAATTTTCCTTGGAGAAAAAGGCCATGAAATGCTATAAAGCTGTTATTTGCTGCTTTAAAATATATATAATCTTAACATTTTTCTACAAGTTCTTGGATTGTGTTTTAGTAAACATGCTAATAGTTTTCTTTTATGAAAAGTTTTATGACTTTAGGATTTATTTTCTTTTTTTTTTTTAATTCAGTACAAAATTAAGACTATTCAGGATTTGGTGAGTTTAAAAGAAACAGATCGTCAATATCTATTGCACTTCCTAGAAGATGAAAAATATGAAGAGGTTATGGCTGTCCTTGGGAGTTTTCCACATATAACTATGGACATAAAATCACAAGGTAAGTGGGAGGTTTCCTTGTGGAATATTGCTTCCCTTTTGATAGAATGGCTCTTGTTTGCTTGACTCAAAGAGTCTAATTACCTATTTACCTGTCAGATTTACTGTGATGGAAAATGATGTACACTTAATAGTTTTGAGAACACAGAGTCCTACTTTTATTATCCTCGTAATGGGAATCAAAGAGTTCCAGATGTAATGAAAGAAACTTAAAATGTATCCATTAGTGTGAAAAACATAGCTGCGTAGTTCAAACATTAATTAAAAATTCCAACTTATTTATGTTCATGAAGCCTTGAAAATTATCATATTCTGTGCCACATTGCACGTGTTTTTCTTGACTTACCTCTGTGTGCTTGGAGTGAATTTCACCTACATAATTGCCCTGTTTGTTCCCATTTCAATAGCTGAATAATATCGTGAAATGACCAAATTAGAGATTATCTGCTTCACTCCTTCATTATGGCATTGTTCTGAGCTTTGACATTTATTAAGCTACTATTGTGCTAACATTCTTGTGGGACCAAGAATACAAACATGCATCAGGAATGGTTTCAGCCTTTAAAGGGCTTATAGTCTAACTAGAGGCCCAGTGCACAAAATTAGTGCACTGGTAGGGTCCCTAGCAGCTACTGGCTTCTGGCTGGGTACTCCCCCCTTCCCCCGGCTGGCCCCGGACAAACTCCCAGTCAAGGGGACAATTTGCATACTACGCTTTTATTATATAGGATTGGGGATATAGGTCATAAACATAGGATGAAAATAAGGAATCTTGGGCTAAGTGTTAAGTGAATGGCACAGACATTGTGCATTTATTCACTCACAAATATTGAATGACACTACTACTTCTGAGTGCTGGAGAAGCAGTAGTAAGACAAAGATTCTGCCTTATTGAGTTTACATTCTAATTGGAATCGAGATAGAAGGCTCTCAAAGATTGGGTGTTTGAGAAAGGAAGCTAAATTGCAATCTGGTTTCAATTTGGCTGGTGTATAGGATACATGTAGTGAAGACTGGTGCTGCTTTGATGGGGTTGGGGTGTTAAGATTTCCTTGTAGGCCCATGAGTTTTCAAACATTAAACATACAAAGCTTCATTCAGGACCATAATAATTTAATTAGAAGCTATTAATACATCTAGTTTGAGACTGAAGAGATACTCTTTGATAATAATCAAGGGTTGTAAAAAGTACATGCTGCTTTAAAAAAATGAATGTTGGAGAGATTATTTTTTCATCTTCACTCAAGGATATTTTTCCATTGATTTTTAGAGTGAAAGGGAGGGAGGAGTGGGAGAGAGAGAGAAACATTGATGTGAGAGAGAGACATGATTGGTTGCTTTCCACATCCACCCTGACCCAGGCCGGGGATCGAGCCTGCAACTGAGGTACACGCCCTTAACCAGGAATCAAACCCGTGACCCTTTGTTTCATGGGCCAATGGGAGAGATTCTTTATTAGATGTGTAAGGTAAGATTATTCTGTCTTACTGCAGAACGTTATGCTGTGTTTCATTCCATAGTATTTTGTATAGATGATTTATATTTTTACTATGCTATCCAAATGTATAATATGAGTAGTGTAGTTACTGGAGAGAGAGTAGAATTATAGAAGCAGAAAGGGGCATCTGCATGATCCAGTGTTGGAGATGGTGGATCCCTTTTCCCACATTGCTGGAGGAAATATAGAGTAAGCTTTTCTTCACTTTAAAGCAGTGGTTCTCAACCTCCTAATGCCACGACCCTTTAATACAGTTCCTCATGTTGTGGTGACCCCAACCATAAAATTATTTTCGTTGCTACTTCATAACTGTAATTTTGCTACTGTTATGACTCGTAAATATCTGATATGCAGGATGTATTTTCATTGTTACAAATTGAACATAATTAAAGCATAGTGATTAATCACAAAAACAATATGTAATTATATATGTGTTTTCCAATGGTCTTGGGCGACCCCTGTGAAAGGGTCGTTTGACCCCCAAAGGGGTCGCGACCCACAGGTTGAGAACCGCTGCTTTAAAGTGTCAGAAGGCAGGTAGACACTGTTAGAGCTGTTGACTCATGTGCAGTGCTCATGTACATACAGCTTTGCAATCTTGATGAATATGTAGCCCAGATTTTGTTTGAGGTAATGGAGACTTCCAGAAGAAAGGATATTGTACCCTTTTTTGATGCCCAGCCATTGCACTTCACAGCCAGTAATTTAGATAGTAGTTATAGGTTGTTGGAGGCCATTCTTTTCCAACTGGTGGTGTGTCAGTGCAGACTAGAACAGAGTATGCTCATCTAAAGCTGTGTAAAATACACGTGACAAATTTAGAAAAACCTGGAGGCAGAAATGCATAGTGAAGAAAACATTTATAGATAAAATCTGTAGGAAAAAAAACAACACATTTGAATGCAGGATCATGTTTGGTAAGTTATATTAATTTTACTGTTAGTTTATTTTAATGTTATTTTAATATTAAAATTTATTTTATTATTAGACTTTTGGGACTGTGTGTGGCAAACATGGTTTTAAGAAATTAATTGCAGCCCACTGGTATGCTCGGTGGTTGAGCATTGACCTATGAACAAGGAGGTCATGGTTCAATTCCCAGTTAGGGCACATGCCGGGTTGTGGGCTCGATCCCCAGTGTGGGGTGTGCAGGAGGCAGCTGATGGATGATTCTCTCTCACCATTGATGTTTCTATCTCTCCCTCCCTCTCCCTTCCTCTCTGAAATCAATAAAAAAAAATAAATATAAAAGAAATTAATTGCAAAAACATTGCAAAATATAGTTTTAAATATCTTGAAGTTCTTCCCTTAAAAATTAAACCTTTTTATGTGGCATACTAGAGGCCTGGTGCATGATATTCATACACGGGGGGCGGGGGGGTTGTGTCTCTCAGCCCAGCCTGCACCCTGTCCAATCTGGGACCCATCGAGGGATGTCCGACTACCCGCTTAGGCCTCACCGGGATCAGGACTAAACAGGCAGTCGGACATCCCTCTCACAATCCAAGACTGCTGGCTCCCAACCGCTCGCCTGCCTGCTTGCCTGATTGCCCGATTGCCCCTAACCACTTCTGCCTGCCAGCCTGATCACCCCCTAACCACTCCCCTGCCAGCCTGATCGACACGTAACTGCTCTCCTGCCAGCCTGGTCGCCCCCAACTGCCCTCCCCTGCCAGCCCGGTCACCCCTAACTGCCCTCCCCTGCAGGCCTGGTTGCCTTCAACTGCCCTCCCTTTCAGGCCTGGTCCCTCCCCTGCTGGCCTGATCACCCACAACTGCCCTCCCCTGCCGGCCATCTTGTGGTGGCCATCTTTGACCACATGGGGGTGGCCATCTTGTGTGTTGGAGTGATGGCCAATTTGCATATTGCTCTTTTATTAGATAGGATAATACTAGTTTTAGTTTATTCTGATAGGCAGCACTGATCATACAGGTAAAATCTTGTGACTGTAAGGTTTGCACAATTCAATGGAGTAACATAACCCTATTTTTAATATCACTGTGAGAGAAAGCTATGGTATGGTAGTCCTCACATTATACTTTGTTTAAAAAAACACACCTGGGTTTGAAATGTGGCAGTGCCAGTTTAGCCATTATGTGACCTTAGGCATTTTACTTTATTTCTGAACCTTAGTTTCTTCTTTAAAGTAGAAGTAACAATAATCCTTCATAGAGCTAGTTCAAGGGTTTAAATGAGCACATTGCTGAAGGCATCTATTGGAGGGCCTTATACAAAGTAGGCAATCACATTATTTTTTTGAGTAAGTTTAAAATATAACATATTTGAAATACTGAAGTATCAACTTCATTTGGGTAGGTTAAGTTTTATAGTTTGCATTGACATAAAGCTTAATTTTTAACTCAAATTTTTTCTTTCATCTTACAGTATTGGATGATGAAGACAGCAACAACATCACAGTAGGATCCCTAGTTACAGTATTGGTTAAATTGACAAGGCAAACAATGGCAGTAAGTAGTCTATTTGTATTTTTATGTTTTAAGTTATGTGTTTATGTAACCAATGTCACCCTAATAAATATAAGGGGGAAAAAAGTTATGTATTAAGGTTTTTATATTTAATTTCTCATTTTAAGTTATATATTCTCAGATTAAAACTATTGAATAGCAAAATCTAATTTTGCAAGTTATGTTAGCTGTTTTGAAATTTTAAATTAACTCTCATAGTTTTTCATATGAGTTTTTACACAAGAAAACTTTGGGAAATGAATTAATTCTTCATGTGATGGTTTAATTCCTTATAAAACATTATAATAACGGTAATGTGGGTATAATTCTTAAATTTTTAAGTGCTATACAGAGTTTACTATTGATTATTGTTGAGAATTTCATCACCTATTCTTTTTCAGTCCATTCTTTAGAGCAGCGATCACCAACCTTTTGGACCTCACGGACCACCAGTAGTCCGCGGACCACCAGTTGGCGACCGCTGCTTTAGAGAATTTACTCCCTTTAAATTTTTTAAATAAAAAATTTAAAAATTATAATGAAAATACACAATTTTAATGTGAAAAATTCATGCTGTCTGAGAAAAAATTTGGGCACTGCAAAAAGTAAAGGAAGAAGTGAATATTACTTAAAATCCTACCCTTCTGGTATTATCAGTTTTGAAGCTCACCCCTTTAGATATCCTAATGCATGACTATCCATAAAGTTAATTTTTTTTTTTATAAAAATTACCCGAGGATATTTTTTCCATGGATTTTGAGAGAGAGAGAGAGAGAGACAGACAGACAGACAGAGAAACAGCAATGTGAGAGAAACACATCAATTGGTTGCCTCCTGCAGGCACCCTGATCAGGGCCAGAGATCAAACCTGCAACCCAGGCACATGCCCTTGACTGGGAATTTAACCTGCTGCCCTTGGTGCGCAGGCCAGTGCTCTAACCGCTTAGCACACTGGCCAGGGCTTAAATGATGTTTTTATCACAGATCCCTTCTCTCACTTCTCTCAGGAAACCCCTTGTCCGTCTCCAATGGCTAGAATTTAGTCTTGTGTATATCCTTTCATATGTTTCTGCATTGGTTCTATTTGTATTTACTACCTGGATCTTTACAGTGCACATATGTATATACATATATACTGGTATTTTTCTCATTCTTCTTTATTAAATGTGATCATATTAATATGTTTCCGCATCTTGTTTTTCTCAGTTTCTATTACATTTATGTTACTTCCCAAGTTATAACTTTAGTTATAATTTGTTTTTAATAGACTATAGTATTTCAACTCAGTTTATTCAACTAATGGTAGATTTTAGCCTGTTCTGCTCTGAGATCTGTGAGCATCTGTAGGAAACATTTGCTGCATTTAAACTCTATGACTAAAACCTCTGGTAGGAGAATCATCTTTTGTAGTAGGCTATATCAAATCAAAATATGTTGATTTTATAGTAGCAAGTGGTAAGGAAGCATTTGTGTTACAGATTCTGGATGAGAGGTGCCTTCTGGGAGAAGAGGAAACTAAGCTAGTGGTCAGGATTGGTTTTAGAATCCAAATTTATACTACCTACATACTTTGGGATTCCCAGCCTGAGAAATGAACAAAATATCGGCCTTGGGCTGTTGATACCTGGAATAACTGGTAGAAGAGAAAACAAAACTGCTTTGGAGGAAGGGAAAGAATCAAGTATTTATTGTTCAGTTTTTGTGTGAACTGTACCTCAGAGTAATTAAGAATTAAAACCCAGTAATAAATGAAGAAATGAACCAGAGATGATAGAATTAGATAAGAAGTTGGCAAATCTTTCTGTAAAGGTCCAATTAATAAATATTTTGTGTGATATAGCCCATGTAGTCTCTGTAGCAACTACTGAACTCACAAATGGGCATTGTGTTCCAATAAACTGTTTAAAAAGCAGACCCCTAAATTAGGCAAACAGTTTAGAGCCTAACAATTGTCATTGTTTATACTTGTTAGCTTTAATAATTTCAAGGAATTTATGAAACACAACCCACATCACTTGTCATCTTCTCGTGTAGATTCTTACTGGAATTTAAATGCTAAATGTACTGATTCTAAATGGATTGTATGGTGGATGGATGTCTTTAGGGTATGTGGATTTTCTTGGTGTTCCACTTCTTAGCTATAGACCCAGTGAGCAATATCACTGACAATAAAGAATAAACTAATATTTGTCTCATGAAGTTTTCATGTTGGAAAATAATGTAATATATTCAAATTTTCATAACATTAAAATAGTCATGTCTAATTACTATTAGAATAAAAGTGAAAATTTAAACTAAAATATTTTTGAGTTTATAATGAGTGTACATATCTTAAGTCATTGCATTTATAAATTTCAGTACAGTGTACTTTTCAAAAAATATTCAGTACAGATGTGAGATATTTCAGAAGGTAATGTCTGAAGTATCATTTAGTGATTGCTAATTTTCCTGTTCTCTCCCTCCCTCCACCCCCATTGTCACCAGTTTAAAAACTTACTGATGATATATTTGAAAGATTGTTTTGCTAACCTGAAAGATGAGTGCAGGTTGATAGATTATACTTTTCTTCTCGCTTCCTCTAGGAAGTATTTGAAAAGGAGCAGTCCATCTGCGCTGCAGAGGAACAGCCAGCAGAAGATGTGGTAAAAACTTGAGTTTTCTTACAGTTCTTTCCTGGTGATAGGAATGCTTTGTTTAATTTTCTGACTGATTTACATTTCTGTGGAAGAATCATTCAGTTTATGAAAACGTTTACTTTAGCCATTCCCATTTAAAAATTACCATGACTCCCAAATGAAACTATTGCTATAATTTCTGAGTGTGTATGTGATTTACAGCAAGGCGATACTAACAAGAACAAGACAAAAGGAGGATGGCAACAGAAGAGTAAAGGACCCAAGAAAACGACTAAATCAAAAAAAAAGAAAACTGTAAAAAAAAAACCTATACCTATTCCCTTATCACAATCAAAGCAACAGAAACAAAAGCAAGCAAATGGAGTCATTGGGAATGTAAGTTTATTATTGTTATTATATAATTATCTTTATTGAGGTATACTAAAATGTTCAAATCTTATGTGTGCAGCTCCTGAAATTTTATGTATGTATGTACTCATGATACCCAGATCCAGATATAAAACCTTACCACCGTCCTAGAAAGCTCCCCTGTGCCCATTTTCAATCAATGACCCTTCCGCCCACCTTTGTACTCTCCCCCCTATTCTGTTATTACCATAGATGAGTTTTGCCTGTTCTTAAACTTCATGTAAGTGGACTTACGTTTGGTTGCTTTGATTTAACATCATATTTGTGATACTCTATTGTATATAGCAGTAGTTCATTCTTTTGTGTGTGTGTGTGTGTGTGTGTGTGTGTGTGTGTTATTCCATTGCATGGATATACTACAATTTCTCTCTTCTGTAGTTGGTGGACATGTGGATTGTTTCTAGTTTTTGCCTATTATGAATAAAGGTGCTATGCTTATTCTTGTACATTTCATTTTGTGGACATTCATTTTTCTTGGATAGGTACCTAGCAGTGGAATTACTGGGTCATAAAATTGGTGTGTGTTTTAACTCATTGAAAGAATCTGTCTTCCAAAGTTGTACCATTTTATGCTCCTGCCAGCAAATAATGAGTTCATTTGTTCCACATCCTCACCAGTATTTGGTTTTACCAATCTTTTTTATAATTTTAACCACCTGTGGTAGATCTGTTGCAGTATCCCTGTGTGTGGTTTTTATTTGTATTTGCCAGATTAATGATATTGAGCACCTGTTCATATGCTTACTGGTCATTTTGGATATCCTCTTTTTCTATTGGGTTGTTTGTCTTCTTATGGAATTGTAGGATTCCTTTATACTAGATATTAGTCCTTTTTTACTCTTCATGGTAGCTTTTGGTGGGTCTTAATTTTAATGAAGTCTATTTCATCAGTCTTTTATGATTAGTTCTTTTGTGTCCTGTTTAAGACATTTCTGGCTATCCCAAGAACATGAAGATATTTTTGTTCTCTTTTAGAAGTATTATTATTTTACTTGTTATATTTAGCACTGTGATACATTTTTTTTTAAATATATTTTATTGATTTTTTACAGAGAGGAAGGGAGAGAGATAGAGGGTTAGAAACATCGATGAGAGAGAGACATCGATCAGCTGCCTCCTGCACATCTCCTACTGGGGATGTGCCCGCAACCCAGGTACATGCCCTTGACCGGAATCGAACCTGGGACCTTTCAGTCCACAGGCCGACGCTCTATCCACTGAGCCAAACCGGTTTTGGCTGTGATACATCTTGAATTAATTTTTGTGAGTAGTGTGAGATAGGGATTATGAACCAGTTATTCTAGCATCATCTGTTAAAAGGATCATCCTTTCTTGTCTGAATTGCAATGGTGATTTGTTTTAAAACAAATGGTTATAACAGTTTATGTGCAGATCTGTTTATGGACTCTTAAATCATTTCATTGGTTATTTGTCTATTCTTGTGCCAGTGCCACACTATCAATTAATTAATTATGGTGGTTTTATGTTGTCTTGAAATATGGTAGTGTAAGTCCTCAAACTCTTCACTTCTTCAGAATGTTCTTGACTACCATATTTAGATCCTTTGCATTTCCAGCTAAAACAATTTTCACCAAAAAAAAGAAAAAATTGTTTTAGTTGGAAATGCAAAGGATCTAAATATGGTAGTCAAGAACATTTTGAAGAAGTGAAGAGTTTGAAGACTTACACTACCATATTTCAAGACTTAACAATAAAACCACCATAATTAATTAATTGATAGTGTGGCATTGGCATAGAACAGTCATAGAGAACATGGCCCTGCCAGCACCTGGATTTCAGACTTCTAACCCCCAGAGCTGTAAGACAATAAACTTCTGCTGGTTTAAGCTACCAAAAAAAAAAAAAATCATTCTGCAATATTTAATTGTTGATGTATAGAAATAGTTATTTTCTAAATATTGACCTTATATCAAAGAGTCTTGATGAATTGACAGTAATTCTCACCATTTGTAGATGTTTTTAAAAAGATTTTCTATGTATACAATTATGCCATCTGGAAATAACAGTTTAGCTTTTTTTTCTTTTTAAATCTGTATACTCTTCCTTTTTCTGTTAACATACTGGCTAGAACTTTCAGTGTAATGTGGATTAGAAGTGAAGATGGTTATCCATGTCTTATTGATCTCGGGGAGAAAGCAAACATTATTTCATATTAAATGTGATGTTAGCTCTAGAGTTTTTGTAGACATCCTTTATCATTTTAAGAAAGTGTTCCCCTCTCTTTCCATGCTGAGAATTTTTATGAACAGATACTGAATTGTATTAAATGCTTTTTAAACTCCATCTAATGAGACAATTTTATGATTTTTTTCCTTCCTGTTAATATGGTGAATTATATTGACGTGTTAAAAATTTTTAAACCATCATTGCATTACTGGAACAAATCTCATTTGTCATAACATAGTATCCTTTTTTTATATTTACCTGGATTTGATAATATTTGTTTAGGATTTCTAAATCTGTTTTTATGAAAAAATATTGGTTTATCATTCTCCTTTCTTGTAATATCCTTCATATGTTTTGTATTGGGTTTACCTCATTAAACAAGTTAGGAAGTAGTTTATCTTTCTTTTTCCTGGAAGAGTATATGTAAGATTGGATTTGTTTCTTTCTTATTTGGAAGAATTATCTAGAGAAGCCATCTGGGTTTAGTTATAGAGTTCTTATCCTCAAAATATTCTACTTTTTTCTTATATCAATTTTCAAAATTGTGTTTTTCAAGGAATTTATCCATTTCTTCTTGAGTTATCAACTTTATTGACATAAAGCTAATAATAATATCCTTAATTTTTAATGTCTTTTGGATCTGTAGTTATGTCTCTTATTCCTAATGTTGGTAATTTGTATTTTTTATCTGTTTTCCCTCTGGTCAGTTAGTCTTGCCTAATAATGCCTATCAATTTTATTTATTTACTATTATTTTAAAGAGAACTTTGGTTTTCTTTCTGAAAAATACAAAATTATCACTGTGATATATTGCCAACTCTCATTTATCTGTATTTGAATTATTCATGTTATGGATTATCCAAGGAAAATTTTTTTGTAAGTCTTTCTTTTTAAAAAAAACTTTTATTATTGAAAGTATTACACATATCCCCTGTAGTTTCCCATTGACCCCTTCTAGCATGCCCCTGCTTCCCACTTATCAATTTTATTAATATTTTCAAAGAACTAACTTGGTTTTGTTTGGGTTTCCCCTCTGTATATCTGCTTCCTCTTTCATTGATTTCTGATCTGTTTTATTTATACTTTTTTTGCGTTTAATTTTGCTGTTCTTTTTTTTGCTTCTTGAAATAGACTAGTAAGTATTTTGTTTGGGATATTAGCTTTCCTTACCGCATTATACTCTATCAGTTATAGAAGATAATATTGAACTATCAAAACAGTACTTTTCTATAAACTTCCTATTTTCCCTCTTCAAATAAATATATTGCGTAATATATGTTTTTGAAGTATGAGCCATCTTAGCCATTGTGGTAGTATACTTTGCAAATAGGAATAAAATATTTTTATTTTACAAAGTATGAAAAATGAATAAAATTACTAACAATAGACAGATAAGCCAAATGTTAAAGCCTTTCAGCCTGACTCCCACATATTTATAAATAAGAATGTTTATAATTCTCTAAAATTCTACAGAAGTAGTGAAATTGTGATTTGAGCTTATATTAAATAAGTGACATTCAGGGACTCAGAGTCATATAGTCATTGAGACATTCAGGACCTTTGTGTTTGCTTTTTCCTTTTAGGAAGCTGCAGTAAAGGAAGATGAAGAAGAAGTTTCTGACAAAGGCAGTGATTCTGAAGAAGAAGAAAATAGAGACTCCCAGAGTGAAAAAGAGGATGGTAGTGACAGAGACTCCGATAGAGAGCAAGATGAAAAACAAAACAAAGATGATGAAGCAGTAAGACTTAGGGGTTTAAATAATTGGAATTATAACTCTGATGATAATTTTGGTTTTTGTTATTGTTTATTTGCTTGTTTCTTTGCTTGTCAGTTTGCTTCCAGTATATTTTATAATCCTGTATTGTTTTTTAGGAATATATTTGAGGAATAGTGGTCAGAATTATAAAGAAAATAGTTTCTAACAAGGATTGGAAATGCTAATTTTCTTGCTATTTTTCAAAATATTTTTATTGATTTCAGAGAGAGGGATAGATAAAAACATCTTGGCTGCCTCCTGCACACCCTCTACTGGGGATTGAGCTTGCAACTCAGGCATGTGCCCTGACCGGGAATAGAACCAGTGACCTTCTGTGGGACAATGCTCAACCAACTGAGTAACACCAGCTGGCTAATTTTCTTAAAGTTTAGATTGCTAAGTAGATTAGGATCCGGGTCTGAGGTGACGTCAGTTCAGTTTCTTAAAGCAGTTTTCAGTTCTAGAGATGACTGGAAGTATGAGTAAAGAAAAGTGGGTATGAAATAGGTAGCAGTTACTGGGAGAGTCTCTCAAAAGTTCAATGTAGTGGTTAGGGTAAAGAAAGATTACTGTGAATTCTAATGTCAAGAGGTGGTTAAGGGAAATGCTAACATTTTTTAGAAAGCCACCTTATTTCTCGAGGTATATTAGACATTAAGAGAAGGAGCTTCTTAATAAGATTGTGAAGTTACAGAGAATAGAAAAAAAATCTCATGGCATTGCATTAAGTTGCATATGATTTATGGGAGGACAATAGAAAAAGAATATTTGGCGGACAAATAATGGTCATTACAAATTCCCTGTAAATGATCTCTAATTGATCAGCTGTTTTCTTTATGTCTGTGTTGTTCTTTTTGACTGAGCCATTTATCTAAAATAAGTCGTTTAGGAGAGAAAAAGAGATTCCCTGAATAATCTGTGAGGCAAAAGCAGAGTCGAAAAAAGAGGAAAAGGTAAAGGGCAAGGATGAAAGTAAAGGAAATAATGTACCTGCTCTTGGGAGTGGTGGGGGGAAAAATAAGGATGATTGTTTTTAAAAAATATATATTTTTATTGATTTCAGAGAGGAAGGGAGAGAGAGAGAGAGAGAAACAGAGACATTAATGATGAGAGAACCATTGATCGGCTGCCTCCCGCATGCCCCCCACTGGTGACCAAGCCCTCAACCCAAGCATGTGCCCCGACCGGGAATCAAACCATGACCCCTAGTTCACAGGTCGACACTCAACCACTGAGCCAGCAGGCTGGGCCATACTTTGGGAATTAAGCTGATAGTCAGAAAATTAAAACCTATCAAATTATCCCCAGCCTTGCTTTGAGAAAGAGTTTACATATTCCTTTCTGAGTCTATTAGGGTTAGAAGAGTAGATTCTTAGGATTCAAGTCTCTTCAGATGACCAAAAATACATTCATTCAATTGACAAAAATTATACAAATAACAAATAATTATTCATTATCTGTCATATTCCAAGCACTGCATGAGATGACAGGAGGGCAAAGCCAAATGTGAAACAGTTTCTGCCCTTGAATGATAGTAGGGTAGTGGGCAAGGCAGTAAACAAAACATTAGAGTACAAAAGAATATGCACATTTAGAGCAGGGTGCAGTTATAGCACCAAGGAGAGAGCAGAGGGAAATTGGTGGAATTTAGGGACTTATACTTCAGGCTTTAGATCAGCGATTCTCAACCTGTGGGTCGAGACCCCTTTGGGGATCGAATGACCCTTTCACAGGGGTCGCCTAAGACCATCAGAAAACACATATATAATTACATATTGTTTTTGTGATTAATCACTATGCTTTAATTATGTTCAATTTGTAACAATGAAAATACATCCTGCATATCAGATATTTACATTACAATTCATAACAGTAGCAAAATTACAGTTATGAAGTAGCAACGAAAATAATTTTATGGTTGGGGTCACCACAACATGAGGAACTGTATTAAAGGGTCGTGGCATTAGGAAGGTTGAGAACCACTGCTTTAGATGCTCCTGAAAGAATAATGAGTAGGAATTTGTCAGGTAGAGAAAGAGGAAAACAAAAATGGAAACAGGGTTTAGGAGAAGTGAAATAGCTCTGTGAGTTCAGAGAAGTCTAGGTAGTTTGAAATGACTGTAGTAAAGAGTGCAAGGAGGAAGGCAGTGATTGGAGACTGGAGAGATGGGCCAGGTCAGATTGTGAATGGAACTGTGGTCATGCTAAACAGGTTAGATTTGATTCATGAAAAGTAGTGTAAGTTTTGAGCAGGGACATGATCAGATTGGTGGGACTGAACTTAGCAGTAGTTAGCATTTTCAGGAATAATCCTATATAATAAAAGGCTAATATGCAAATTGTCCCCTCAACCAGGAGTTAAACTAGGGGGCGAGGCCGGCTGGCCAACCGCCTGTGGCCCCTCCCCCCGGACAGCCTGGGCCGATCCCAGCCTGACTGGGGCGGGCTGGCCAGACCCCACCTGTGCATGAATTCGTGCCCCGGGCTTCTAGTATAGAATAAGATGGAAGCTCCTCAAAATGATTGAAAACATACTTGATTTCATTTAATTTTTATTTTACTAGGAGTGGCAAGAATTACAACAAAGTATACAGCGAAAGGAAAGAGCTCTACTGGAAACCAAATCAAAGATAACACATCCTGTTTATAGTCTTTACTTTCCCGAGGTGAGTTACACATGGCCTAGTGTTTTCCTTATTCCATTCACTTTCTCTTCATATATTCTCAGTTGCCATTTATCCTTTTGTGGTGGGTACTGGCTCAGATGTGCTAAATGCGGTCTGTTCTTGATAGGCCTCATTTCTGAAGCATATATTTCTTTTTTTTAACGTATGTTTTTATTGATTATAGAGAGAGAAAGGGAGAGGGAGAGAGAGAGAGAAACATTAATGATGAGAGAGAATCATCGATCGGCCGCCTCCTGCACACCTCCTATTGGGGATCAAGCCCAGACCCCAGGCATGTGCCCTGATAGGGTATTGAACCATGAAGGATATATCTCTATATGAATTATGTGTTTAAAAAGAGGATTGTTAACTTTTTAAGAATTTTTGTGGTTCTCTGTGCGTGTGTGCAGATTACTAAGGGTTGTGTTTTATGATTTCTCATTAGCAGTTCAGGCAGCTACTCATACAAATGCATATTTTGGCTCTAGCTAGGTGGCTATTGTGAATCTTTCACTTCTGTCAAGTTTTAAATAGGATGAAAGTTCTTAAACTTTTCCCATGGGCTTTCTTTGTGAGTCCTGTACTGGCATCCTAGAGCTACTAAACTTGCTGTGGTCCCAGTAATTGCCTCAGACTTTGGCAGTTGTGGGACCAGCTAAAGGTCAGTAATTATGAGCGTGGCTGAGCCTCTGGCTCAGGTCAGGTCATTGCAATGCTGCTTGTTCCCTTGTCCTTGTTTACTTTGTGCTTGTGGGCTGCTCAACTTTTGATCTCCTTTATAGGCTATATTTGTCTTTCAAATGAATGGGATTTGCTTGACATTTCACTTCTGTGGATGATTCTGTCTGTGGCTAGAGGTTAAGAACTAGTTGCCTCAGTTCAGGGAAGCTGTTCTGCAGATTGCCTCACAGCTTTGTCATAGAACCTATGTTTACCACTCATGTTTGGCAGGTGATTTCATGTATCACTCTGCTTTCTGCTCTGTCAATGCAGAGTTGCTGGGAGCTGCTGAAAGCAAATTCCTAAGTAATTTGGCTTTCCTAATAATTAATGAGTCGCTCTGACAGACTTTTGTTGTGACTTGGTGAGACGTCAGCCCAGGATTCCATCTTAATGCACACGCTGATCCATGGCATGTCCTGAACATTAGCCCATCTGTTAGGGGCATTTTTCCCATTGCATTGGTCGTCTGCCAACCACAGGGCTCCTGAAATCAAGCAAATAAGTTCACTCAGTGATTTATTTTTAAAAGTGCCATGGGATTCTTTAAGCTGCATAATTTTTATCCTTGTAACAGTTTCATTTTAGACCATGCTTAGTTAACAGGCAAAATATTCATTCACTTTCTTAGAACATTTTAGCAGTAAAAATACCTTTTCCCAATATAATCTGCATCTGCATGTTAAGCATCTCAAAGTACCATTTATCAGATACTATTTATTTAGGACTTTTCTAATGTTTACCTGTCTACTTCCCAAGTATCTACACAACTACCCTAACTACCACACTACCCACTTAAAGATTTATATTAATAATTGACTTTCATGTTATTGAAACTCATTTACTATATTTATATTTAATATGTTAAGAATGGTTGGGAATCATACACAACAGAAAAACAATTTTGTTTAACGTACAAATAACTCTGGGTAGAGCATCTTTTCCACTTTCACCATGTGCATCAGAGTTTAGGCACAGGTGCCATGCCACAGATTGATATTCCCATGCTTCTTAATAAATATTCTGGAATGAGTCTCGTTTTAATAAGTAGCCTGGGAGAAGGGAGGGAGAGGCATTCTCCAAGTGGAGAAGTAAAGAAGAAATGCATGTTCTTGAACATATCGCTGTGCTTCCTATGTTACATGCATGTTCTGACTGTGAAATGTCACAACTACCTAAATAACAGAGGCCTTTACCTCACTTCACTAATAATCATAACTTATTTATTGCTATCTTTATGCTAGACATTCTAACATATTTTACTTGTATGATCTCAGTTCATCTTTACTACACAGCCTGAGGTAGGCACTCATCATTGAACAGAAGAGAAAAGCAATGGTTAGAGGAATGAAATAATCCAGGCCTGTGTGGCTTTAAAACATAATTGGCAAACTGCAGCATGCAGACAGATCTGCTTCCCTCCCGCTCTTGTGAATGAAGTTTTATTGTAAATGTTTTACTGGAACACAGCCACATTCATTCTTGTCCTGCTACAATGGCAGAGTTGAGTAGTTAAAACAGACTCTATGGCCCACAAAGCCCAGGTATTAATACTCCACTTTCAGGCAATTATGTTTTTACCCACTTTGTGTGTGCAAAACACACAGATAAACTTATATAGATACACATATCCTGTTGTGGTCGTCCTAACCCTCAGGTTAAGCTGAGGTTGGGCTGATCATGTAACATGTACTTGTGATTTATTTATTCTGCTTATTAATGTTGTATTACTTTTTTAAAATTGCTTTTAAGTCATTTAAACAAAAGAGCTTTTAATTTTAATGCCTCACGGTTAAAATAAAATGGGAAGTGCAAGTGATTTTAGCTTAAACACAAACATTTTTCCTATGAAACTTCAGTAAAAAGTTATTTTTTTAACCTTCTTTTGATGATTATTTAGAATAGTCTGTTGTTGTTTTGGTTAAGTATTTAGAATATTCTAGAGTTAGTTTTATTGTTGGCTCCAAAACATTTTTTAAGCTATTTTATAAAGATATCTGTCCTAAGCAGATGACTAAACAACCACTGATGTACTGTAATGTAGTGATGGTAACAAGCAGACTGGAGTTCAGTGCTTCCAGGCTGCTTCGTCATCTGTTTTTTGGTTTTTTTTTAGTTTTTCTGTCTCCGTTGGTTCTCCCTGATGTCCCTGCTGTGCTTTCTGGTGACAGGTGTTTTTGTTTTGTTTTTAACCAGCTCCTTTTCTGTTTCTAATCTTTTATGAAGTACACCTAAAAATGCTGAACTTATTAATATAAAAATCATGTGCAGTGAAAGGTATAGACTCTTAGATTTCAAGATGGTCTCTTATGAGTAATGTGTTTCAATTTATTGATTTCTCATTTGGTTGCCCAAGTCTCTTCCACTCCTACTTTCTGGCTTTTGCTTATTACTAGCTGAGATTACTAAGATTATTTGCTAGATGCTATTGTAATAGTTTATACTGTTTTCTTTTTTTAGAATATCTTCTTTTTTAGTTTTCTTAAGGTTAATCAGGGGTTTTTAATACAGAGGCCCATTGATAGGGCCTAAGGGGCCATTGGAAACCCCAAAGTTCGATACAAAATTCTTTTGGAGAGCAGATCTACAAATGGATAAGAAAAATTTATTTGTTCAGTAAATATTTCTTATACATCTATTTGGTACAGTACAGCAGTGACTAAAACAAGGATAATACCTCTTAATTGAAACAAGGCAAAACTGTTTCTCTAGTTCTTTCTGATGATTTATACTCTTTTTTTCGTTTGCAGGAAAAACAAGAATGGTGGTGGCTTTATATTGCAGATAGGAAGGAGCAGACACTAATATCTATGCCATATCATGTGTGTACACTGAAAGATACAGAAGAGGTAACTGTCCAACAATAGTATTTTAGTTTTTACAAATGTACAGCATCTCATCATCATGCTGCTTCATAAAATTTGTTTTTAGAAAACAGTTTATCATATTTGGCTTACTGCATTTTAAGACATTTTAAACTATTCTCTGATGTCTCCTGCGGGAGGTCATTTAAAATTTATAAAGTTTGAATGGCTAAGGTAGGCAACTTGGTCAGTCTTTGAAAAAACTTGTTTTCAACTTATTTTTGGAGATTTTCACCGTGTCTAAGAACATATGCCTTTCCTTCTCTCTAGAATTTCATTGCATTGTACAAAAATGTATGGTTAGTGCTAAGTTATATACTTTTCCTAAAAATGTAAGAATGGGTGATTAGATTTTTAGTGTGGAATTTTTGATTATGTGGCATTGGCCACTGTTGTGATGAACATATTTTACCCCTTGGGAACACTTTTCTTCTTTATTCTTGTTTTTTTCCTACTCCTCACCCAAGGAGTGAGGATATTTTTCCCATTGCTTTTTAGAGAGTAGAAGGGAGGGCAGAGGGGGATAGAGAGAGGAAAGAGTAACATCGATGTGAGAGAGACACAGCGATTGGTTGCCTCCTGCACACACCTTGACTGGGGTCTGGGATTGAACCTGCAACTCAGGTATGTGCCCTTGACTGGGAATCAAACCTGGGACCCTTTAGTGCATGGGCTGAAGCTCTAACCACTGAACCACGTGAGCTAGGGCTAGTTTTGTTTTTAAATTCAGGATCCAATCAAGGATCACGTATTACATTTGGTTGCCATTCTTCTTTAGAACACTTCCTTGGCCTTTTTCTTTTTCAATTTTTCATGCCATTGATATTTTTGAAGAGTCTAGGCAAGGCATTTTGTAGAATATTCCTTTGTTTGAATTTGTCTCATTAGTTACTCATGGTTGTATTCATCTTAAATATTTTTGACCAAAATACTACACAGATGCTGTAACCTTAGTGCATTACATCAAGGGCATAAATGTAACAGCTCTTCCCATATTGCTGATATTATGGTTGATCATTTAGTTAAAGCTTTTCTCTCTTGTGAAAGCTATTTTTTTCCCCCTAACCTAGGGAGGCAGGGGAGGTGATACTTGGGTACCAGGTGACTATCCTGTTCTTCAACAATCTCTTAGCCACTCATTTTAGCATACATTGATGATTCTTGCCTGCATCAATTTTTACTCTGCTGGTTGTATTCAGTGTAGTTTTAATGAGTGAGTCTGAAGGTTTTAATGAGTGAGTCTGAAGATTGAAAATCAGGGTGTTTGAATTGTATTTCATTTTGTATCTGTTTGTGACTATTGTTCTTGTTGGTTTTAGATTTTTTTTTAATGTTAAGAAACAGCCCTTTGTTATATGTATAGCAAATGTTTCTCCCCAGTTTGTTTTACTATTATGATTGTTTTTACCAAGCAAAATTATACATATTTGCTTATCCATTTATTTATTTGGAGTTTTTTTAATATTGTGATTAAGTAATTTTTCTTTTATGATTTTTAGGTTTTTGTATTTTAGTTGTTAGGAAGACCAAACTGTGAGATCAATAAAAAAAGAGATTCTCCCATCATATTTTTCTAGTTTGTATTAATGTCATATTTTTAAAAATTTTAAAAATAATAATTAAGTTGACTTTTAGAGAAAAAGAGAGAGGGAGAGAGAGACATAGACATCAGTTTGTTGTTTCGTTTATTTAAGCATTCATTGGTTGATTCTTGTATGTGCCTTGATAGGAAGTCAAACCCACAACCTTGATGTATCCTCACGATGCTCTAACCAACTAAGCTACCCAGTTGGGGCTTAATGGCATATTGTAATACATAATCTTGCCTACAGAATCTGAATTTTGGAGATTGGAGGCAGATAACCAGAAATTCCAAATGTTATCTTAAATATGTATTCTTCCTTTGTCCAAGTAGAATTAAAACTTCTAAGACTTTGTAACTCTGTATTTGAAGTTTATGATTTGATAGGAAATAAAATATCTTCTTGACCTTTTAAGGCATTGGGCATTTGTAAAGGAAAAACACAACTTCTCCTGTGTTTCTGCTTTACTCAATCACATTACTAACAACCTCACAACACTTCTGACACAGATGTGTGGTTTGCCCCCCACACCAAGCAATTCTCTGTCATGCCAGCTGAGTGTCCTTCAGTTTAACTAAATGCTGCCAGTATAGCTGGATAGTGTCAGATCTCACCAGCTAAGATCAGTCCCACAAGACTGCTGTCCCCCACTTTCCCACTTCAGGTGCCTCTCACAAGTCCTAGGTTGTCACCTGTACTTCTCACCAAATGGCTAAAAATCAGGGTCCCATGACTCCCTCCCTGGATTCAGTAATTTTCCAGAATGGCTCACAGAACTCAAGGAAACACGTGTACCATTTTGTTATAAAAGAATATGATAAAGAATATAAATGAACATCCGTATGCAAGAGATAGATAAGAAAGGTATGTGGGAAGGGGCATGGAGCTGTCATGCTCTTTTTGAGTATACACTCTCCCAGCACCTCCATGTGTTGACAATCTCGGAAGCTCCCCTGAACCCCTTGTTAGGGAATTTTTATGGAGGCTTCATCATATAGGTTGTGATTGATCATTAACTCAATTTCCAGCCCTTCTCTGGAGAATGGGGTGGGGGACTGAAAGTTCCAAGCTTCTCTAATCATGGCTTGTCTTCCTGGTGACCAGTTCTTATCTAGGAGTCCACCAGGAGTCACCTCATTCGAATAAAACATTCCTATCACCCAGGAAATTTCAAAGGATTTACGAACCAGGGTCAGAGAGCAAATATTAGAACAAAAGATTCTCCTAGTGTGCTTGTCACTTAGAAAGTTAGAGGGATTTGAGGAGCTCTGTGCCAGGAACCAACAGCAGGGACCAATATATATATATTCTATTATTTCACAGCATTTATCTTAGAAATAAGTAAATTTGGCAAGAATTATTACCTTTCTGGTGAAGTCTATTTTATTTCAACATTTCATTTTACTTTTATACCTTACCTGCTTCATTTCTTCAAGTTGTCAGGGTGTGATGGTCAACAAAGAACTTTGTTGCTTTAAATATACTTTCTTAAATTATGGTGATACAAATTAACCCTATTGATTCTGCCTAATTTTATTTCCTTTTGTATAGTATATATAATGTATGACATAAGTATCATATACATATTTGCCGTTGTTAGAACTTTTGTAGCATTTGTTAGGCTGTCATCTGAGTAAACACCTAGCTATTAAATACTCTGGTGAAGGAATTTCAGGAGTGCTGTGGTGTTTTTTCCACTCCTCAAGATACAGATTTTAAGTGCTAATTTTTCTTCCAGGTAGAACTGAAGTTTCCTGCACCGGGTAAGCCTGGAAATTATCAGTATACAGTGTTTTTGAGATCAGACTCCTATATGGGTTTGGATCAGATAAAACCTTTGAAGGTAAGAATAGTGACTCTTCAGTAAATGTGGTTATCTATTTGAAGAAGTGCTTAATATACTAGGGAAGCATTTCTAGTTTTAAAATGTAGAGTAATGGAAAAAGAGTTCATCTCATACTTTATATATGATACATTTGATGGACTGTTCTTTCAGTAATAAACCAAATTTGTTGAGTTAAAGGGGTGTTAACAATTTAGAATCTTAGATATAAATTACTGTAATAATTTAGAATCTTGACTATAAATTACTTAAGTGATACCTTTTAATGTGCTGTAACTTTATAGGGGTTCTGTTTTCTTTAGAAAAGGATAATGTGTTTTCCCACAGATTCTCTTGGCCTGTTTATTAATTTTTCTTTCTTTTAAGGAGATTATTTAGGTTACTGTAATAGGGAAAAGGTTCATTTTATCAAAAGGAAGGGGCTCTCGATAAACAAGGTGTCATCCTCAAGTTTTATGGGGTCATGAGGAAAGATGGAGATGGTCCTGCCTTGGCATTTAAGAGGGCAGAGGATCCTTTACACTTTGTCATCTCCCAGAACACAAAAGAATGGGGAAATTTCTCAACTGGTGTTGCTCAGATAAAGGTCAACGTTGTCAAAATAAAGTATGTAAAACATTTAGCACAGAGACTTAGAGCTCATAGTGGGGACTTCTAAGTGACAACAGTTGTTTAGAATAAACAGAAGAGTAAAAGCTACCCTTTAAAGACCCCGTCGCTAGGAGTTTCCTCATGGACAGCTGTTCCATATTCATTTTTTTGAATATTTATTCTAGTTCTGTGAAATATGCCATTGGTATCTTGATAGGAATTGCATTGAATCTATAGATTTCTTTGGGTAGTATGGACATTTTAATGATGTTAATTCTTCCTATTTATGAACATAGTATATGCTTCCACTTATTTGTATCTTTTTCAGTTTCTTTCTTCAGTGTCTTATAATTTTCTGAGTCAGGTCTTTTACATCCTTGGTTAAATTTATTCCTAGGTTTTTTATTTTTTTTATGCAATTGTAAATGGGGTTGTTTTCTTAGTTTCCCTTTCTGATGGTTCATTATTGGTATATAAAAATGCTGTTTATTAATTTTGAAAGTAATTTATTCTTTAGCATTTTAGAGCATATACTCTGTGTAAGTGTCATTTGAACCACACTACCCTTAGTGTTTACTATTTCGCTGCAGGATTTTTGTGAAAGCATTCTATTGGCTTAGGAAGATTGTGCTACAGTATCATTTCATGTGGACTGGCATCCCAGAGTAAAGGGAGCCAGTAAAGGCACACCTCTTTTCCCACAAGGGTACCATATGTCTTTCCCTTGGCTGTAGAATTTTGCTTCACGAGTCTGGAGGCTACAAAATAACCTCTTTGAAAGTCACATTTGAGTTTTTTTCCCTCAGCAGAAGACATGAAGACATCACTCATTGTTCTTGCTCAGGAATTACAATTATTAATCTTTCATGCCACAGAATAAATAGTATAGTTTCTATAAAATCAAACTATCAAACAGAAATTTAACTACATTTACATGTTAGTAGATTTACCTTCTTATTTCTGGGATGAATGTCTGTTCTAAATAAATACTTCAAATTTAGAGTTATGACCATAAAATCTAGTCCTATATAATAAAAGCCTAATGTGCTAAGTGTCCGGTCGTCCGGTCATTCGTTCAACCAATCAAAGCGTAATATGCTAATGATATGCTAAGGCCGCTCAACCTCTGGCTATGCCATGCACTGACCACCAGGGGGCAGACAGTCGACTGGTCGATCAGTTGCTATGATGTCCACTGACCACCAGGATGCACACGCTCTGACTGGTAGTTTAGCTTGCTGCTGGGGTCCGGCTGATCGGGATTGAGCGAGACAGGCTGGACACGCTCTGGAGCTCTCCCACGGTCCCTCCCCAGCTGGCCAACTTCCTACGTTCCTCTCTGGCCCTGATCGTGCACCGGTGGGGTCCCTCGGCCTGGCCTGTGCCCTCTCGCAATCCAGAACCCCTTGGGGGATGTCGGAGAGCCGGTTTTGGCCCAGTCCCACAGGCCAGGCCGAGGAATCCCACTGGTGCATGAATTCATGCACTGGGCCTCTAGTTATTTATAACTGCTTTGGTCAAAGAAAACCTTTTTTTTTTTTAATCAGTGATATCTATCAACATTTCTGTTGTCTACATTTAATTCTTCTTTATAGTTGGAAGTTCATGAGGCTAAGCCTGTGCCAGAAAATCATCCACAGTGGGATACAGCAATAGAGGGGGATGAAGACCAGGAGGACAGCGAGGGCTTTGAAGATAGCTTTGAGGAAGAGGAAGAAGAAGAGGAAGATGATGACTAAGCAAGACTACAAATGGACCATATTTGCACATGTTCGCAATTTTTTGCTGTTTTGGAAGTGTATAATAAACCAGAAACAGTGCAGAACTGATGTTGAGGGAGGTATTCTTTCCTAGAAATGGATGCATAATATAACATAGGCAGTGCTGGTGCCTTGGTACAGTCTGAAAAATGCTTAAGGCTTGTTAAAGCCTTTCAAGTATGGGAGGGTGCATTTACTTCATCTGCAAATGATAATAAACCCTTTGTTATAATGTCCAGAAGTGTGGGCTATGTGTTATCTGATCAATTTATGGTCCCAGTAAAAGAAAAAGTACAAGAAAACAGTCTATAAATGAGCAACTTCTTTGTTCAGTTTTAGTTTTAGCAAACAAAGTATGATAAACATCACAACTGTTTTAAGTAACATCTGCTCAAGTTTTCATCTTGGTAAGCGCTATCATTTATTGACATTTTGCAGTGATACAAGATTATTTATCACAGTTCCATTTATAGCTTTAAACTTTTTATTTTTAGCTGTCATCATCATAAGTTGGCATTCTCTCACATTCCACATTAAATAGAGGGCTACATTTTGGGATTTTCCTTTCTTAATTTCCCAGAGTTAATAGACAGATTATTAAAATGGCTTTTAATGGCTTAAAACATTTTTAAGCCTCTGTTTGAGCAGATCAATGCAGGATCTAGTTCTTTTATAAGCTATAGATCTAAAAATGATTGTGGGACCATATGTTCTCTGATGTGGTGACTTACGTTATTAAACCTTTTTTTAAAGGTTCATTATAAAAGCTGAAACACATTCATAGCTTTTAATCTACCTGATTCTATCACAAGCCTTTTAAGGAAAAAAATATATAAATGCAGAGGAGGCATTTTTTGTATTCATTTTGGACTCCTGTCAATAAAATAGAAGTTTGACTCATTTTACGTTTGTAATGGTGTGTGTCTTTTTACTCCCAGAGAAAGGATATAATAGGATAATTCTTTTATTTTCCAACTAAAAATTTAATATTGTACATTACTGCTGAAGTGACTGCTCTTTCTATATACCATAGAAAAACCCACGAATGGGAGGACTTTCCCTCTCACACTACATCCTAGAAGGAGAATGCTCATAAAGAGTAGGAATGTATACGTGATGAATCGTTCAAGTAAGATGAATATTTTCATGACTAGGTATGGAGGCAGCATAAGTTTCTAATATTATAGGACTGATTGTAATAATACTCTCCTATCAAAATCTTCATAGGCCAAAGTACTATCGGAATACTAACTTGTGACCTTGTGTATTTAAAAGTTTGCCACTTTCCATGCAGAATTAGTACTGGTATTTTGTTACTGCAGTAATTGGAAATAAAACTTGAAAATTACCAGAAACATGAATGTTTTTTGGGGTTCTAAATTGAGGATGTAGTCTTTTCTGAGATACAGTGAAAGTAGTTTTTCCATTGGAACTTTCATCACCTGTTTTTCATTTTAAAGGTGTGAGACCCTTCCTTGGCAGGCAGGAGTGCCATTGAGGATTTGTTTCATTTTACAAGTCAGGAGTGGGTTTAATTTTTGAGTCAGGTTTTACTGGGAAGCTTCGGTGGCAGGGGAGGCAGCTGGTGGTGGTGGAAGGGAGTGAGCCAGCCTGTAGCATCAGTGAAAGGGGAGGCTAGAGAACGCGTGTGGTGTGAAGGCAAAGTGAGAAAACCAAACAGTGTGTAACATGCATAGGTCATGGTTCTCGTGAAAAATTCTTCCAAGAAAGGAATTTCTATTCTATTGGCTATTTTCTCTTAAAGAGGCTTTATCAGTTTATTGAAATAACTGGCTTCTTTCTGTTTGACTCTAGTAAGGATGATTTCACAACCCAGTAACTCCCCACAGTGCTGACCACAACAGCATCACCTCAACCCACTGCTCGATTTTCCTTTGCCCTTCGGGTGATATACAGGGTGGGGCAAAAGTAGGCTTACAGCTGTTCATATGGAAAATAATGCAATAATTAATAAATAATACAATAATAAACTCTGTTTCTTGTACTCACGACTATAAACCTACTTTTGCCGCACCCTGTATGTGTACTTCCCAATAAAATAAGTACATTTTTCTCTAATGAGTACATTAAACTCTTTCCATACCACAGTAATGAAAGGCTTGAGCCTTCGGGTTATGGTTCATCTTTCCAGCAAGTCTGGAAACTGCATCCCATTTTTCTTTCCCTTAACTGAGATTTACTAGTGAGAACTGACTTAAATGTACCCTGGTTTGCATTTAATCTAATGGAAACCCTTATTGAGTGTAGTTCCTGTTTTTGTTCCCATCAAGAAAGTGACATTTTGTCATCAGGATACATGAACATATAGATGAAAACTGTGGGTATACAAAGTGAAACATTATGAAATTAAGTTGCATAATATTTTTATCTTTGTAATTGGTGAAGTTCCTATTAAAACAAAAAACTCTCCCAAGGGGAAACCACAATTAAAAGTCTAGCAGTTGTAAATGTTAGGGTTATAAAACTTGAGGCCCCACGCTGTCTTCTATGTGCATAACTCAATCTCAAAGTCAGATGTTCATGTCCTTTAAATTTTTTGGTCAGTTTTTAAAAATTAAGGGCACATTGAATGAGGTTGTATAGAATAAATGTTCTGTTGTGTTTCAGCTTGCATTGAGAGGTGAAGCACCAGCCTGTTGATCCGAATTGCTCCACTGTGTGGTGGGAAGCTCAGGCCCTGGGGGGGGAAGCAGAGCGGGAGGAGGGGAGGGGAAGGGAGGGAGGTGTTGAATGCAATGAGGCTCTGAGCATATTATTATTCCTCACCCGAGGATATGTGTATTGATTTGAGAGAGAGAGAAACATCAATCAGCTGCCTCCCGTACACACCCCAATCAGGGTTTGAACCCGTGATCTCGGTATGTGCCCTGATCAGGCATCAAACCCACAGCCTTTTTGGTGTACAGCCACTGGCTGGGGCTGAGCATATTATTCTTGACCACATCCTTATCCGGTTACTTGTTTCAGCCAGTCAAAACCAGATATTGGAACATTCTTTAGCAACAATTCTTTCAAATGGAATTCAGCACTTCAGATAGTTTTTGGGGATTATTGGTCATCATTCATTGCATATTTACTGAGTGTCTATGCGCCTGGGTCTGTGATTGGATACTGGGGCTATGAAAAAAAAATTTGTATTTTCTTTTTTAAAAAATTATTTATTGATTGATTTTAGAGAGAGAGAGAGAGAGAGAGAGAAACATTCATTTGTTCCACCTCTGAATTCATTGGTTGATTGCAGTATATCCCGTAACTAGGGATCAAACCCGACACCTTGGTGTGTAGGACAATGCTCTAACCAGTCAGGGCAAGAATTTGTGTTCCTAAGGACTCACCAGTATCAGGGCAGATGTGTGGCAATCTATTTTAATCCTTTAGCATTAGCTAATATCCATTGTTTGGAATGTCTTTTTTTCAGTCTGTAGGCAGAGGGATTATATTTTTAGGTGCTAGCTGTTTATTGGCTTAAAAAAGAAAGCAAATCCTCGACCTTTCTTTAAAGCATTTTTCTCCCCAAGTATTCTTACTCAACTCCTTGAAATCCCCTATTATAGTCTGCCTTAAAGTGAAAGAGCCTAACAGTGAACCATAATGTGACATTTTACCAGCTGTGTTGTGATTAATCCAAATATGTCTTAAGAAGTTAGCATTAAGCATCTTCACATATTTAAACTTGATGCTAGGGCTATTTTGCAAAACTTAAAAAAAAAAGCTGTGATCTTGTACATTTTTGTAACCTGAGCTAAAAATCCAAATGCAGCAGTCATTGGCAGGCTCTAGGGCTGTAGTCTCAGGTGGGGGTGCACATCGCAGGGCATGGGATGATCCATCCACTGGGGAAATGTTAAAATGGTTATTTGTATTTAATCTCATCCTTTAAAATTTCTATTTTTGTGTGTTTTATAATGTACACAATATATTGTTCAATTGTACACTTCTATAATTTATAAATAAATAATACATTTTATTGGTGTATTATTCCTTCTGATGTCAATGCATGGTAAAAACATTTGGAAGCTCTGTGTTTGAAGTACTGATAGGGTGACATTTAAGCTAAAATTAAGGTTTGGACCTTTGGTAAATCACCATTTGAGTTCACAGTTGTGCTACTCTGCTGGAGTTGAAGGGTTGGCATTCACTCTGTCTAGCCCTACAGTGGCCCAGGAGCAAAGTGATGCGTTTGGTGATGGAACTGAGCCGGTTTGGTGATGGGGGTTACTGGAAGAAGGGAGAGGCCCATGGAATGGAAGTGGGGCAGGTAAGGGCAGAAGGGCTGGTGGTTGATTCCCAGCCAAGGCTGCAGCTCTGTTAGTGGTCCCCACAATCAGTGGCTGCTACAAATTAAAGGTGAGTGTGCTAAGGGCTATCCACTCTCTTCAGCACTAAGTGGTTCAGCAAAACCTGTCAAGCTGGGTCTGCAAAGGGAACTGTGTTCCTCTCACCTCTGAACACCTGAGGTTCCGAGGTCTGTCTACTTGAGGTTAAAATCTGGATAATGGCAGCAATGGATGCCACGGAGGAGTGCAGTCCACAAAGCAACTGCAAATGGTTACCTGTAGTTTTCAGTGTGGTTCCAGTAGAGGGCGCTATCGCTGCACTTTTCAGAAGTACAGAATGGTTTAGCTTGTGGGACTAAGAACCACAATTTAAGACATGCTTTCTAATGCATTTATATTTCTGAATTCTAGGATTATTTCCTTTTCCTTTAATCTCTGTTCTTCCTATCTAACTGTTTCCTTTCCTATGTGTGTCCTTTAATACATTCAATTCACTTCTCTGTTTTCTGGCTGGAAACATTAAGTCGCTTTGCAACAAACCACAGGAGACAATCCATATTTGTTCATTGTGTCAGAACTGTATTCGATTGTTTTCTTGAGAGAGGTAGGAAGTCAGGTAGGACAAAGAAATCCTTTTATTCTACAAATTTAAATTTTTTGGATGTTTTTAAGAACTATGAAAGGTCTGAGATTTTTACTCTGTGCAAGCTAATGAGTTAACCCACCACAGGGCCACGGACACTGGCAGAAGACGGGACTCCCAGGTCAGAGGCACCGAAGGCCGAGGGAGCTTCATTCCCCATCTGCTCCTCTTGTCCCCCTGGCTCCATTGGGCGGGGGAGGGGTGTGGATTAGCCCAGGCGGGTGCTGCACATGCAGTGTGTTTGTATCACAGCTGAAGAATTTTGAGCTCAGAAAACTTAATCTAAAGGATCTGCAAGCAAAGCTGTGTGCAGAAACATGAGATATCCACGGAAATTGTCTCAAAAGTTGGAGTTCAAAATATATAGAACCTCTATTTACAAAGAGATGCAGAGCACATATTTTCAAAGGGTGTGAGTTCTATTTAGTGAACATGAGGACCAGCGAGGTCATCGTCCTGGAGAATAATGTGCATGTAAGCCTCTTACCTTGTTGTCAAGACAGTTTTATATTACAAATGAAGATAGTTCACCAACTGAAAAATACCCAGAATTTTCCAAGTTGAAACTGGTCCAGCATGACCATGGAAAAGGGTGTGTAAAAAGTGAACACTCTGTCGTATATTGTAACCATAAAAGATTTTTTTTTATTGCTCTCTGCATCCCTCCCCAAAACCTCAACCCCAAAGCCTGTCCTTCCCCCAAACAACAGCCCTCCACACTCTTCCCAACAAACCGATTGTCTGCCTCCCGTGAGTCTGAGTCCTGGTCGGAGTCGCCGTTCCATTGGCCGTGTCCTTCCTGAGACGCTGCCAAGCCAGGGAGTGTTTGGTTGAAATAATTGAGGACCCGCTGAAATATTTTTCTGAACAGTCATGCTGGCACCTGATCATCCTTTGAGGGGAAATTTGTTTGTTTCTAGCTGTGAAAATGTATTTATTTAGAGATGATGCAGGTGAATAGAGAGGGCAATTAAATTTGCTGATATTTTGATAAAAAATTAGGCATGTGACTAGAATTCAATGAGATTAAAAAAATCATGACCTCTAAACTATATTGCAGATTCCCAAGGCAATATTCACTAATATTTCTGAAGTACAATAGGCTCTCGCATTTCTACATCAGTCTGCATCTGTATCTTTGCAAAACTAGCCCGCTTCCTTTATTAATCACATCCAAATTTCCCCAACTTCATTTATTTTGTGCCACGTTCTTGGGACTCCAGTCACTGGCTATCCTGTGCATCACTTTCCAAATTTCTCCCAAAGCCTACAATTCCTCTTCTCGACACATGAGAGAATGATGGGGAGCATCCGGAGGGGCCCCAAGTTGAAGGGAGGCAAGACACCCCTTCCTGGTGTCTTGGAGTTCCCCCAACTCTTGGTTCAGAACGCTGCACTTCCTCCTTGTCTCAGGATCCAAGGGATCCTGCTCTATCTACCCCAGCCCTCCTCACAACACACTGATCTAGGCCTGTTATCATGGAAATTATAAGGATGTGATTTTCAGCAAAATGCTTTTGAGACTTGGAAGTGAGACAGTCGTGTTAGGATTCAGAGCATCATTTATACACGGAAACCCCCACATCCTTCTAGTGCGCTGACTTAATGACAGGGTATCTCACAAAATGTCAGGAGTGACACTGCAAGCGCAGTGCATTTCAGATGGCGTTTAGGTTTGCTAATACCAAAACCGAGATTGTGAATGTGTCAGGGTGTTAAAAAGAATAGTTTCTAGAGTGAGAACAAAATCTCTAGCAAGGAAAGTCTTCCTCTATCTCAGTGTGATTTGCAGTTTCCTTTGCATTTGTTAGTAGGTACTTTTGTAATCCCATTGAACCAAGTGCCTGCCTCCCCCGGCCCCTCTGCAACCTAGTAGCAGCAGAGCTGAAATGGAGGGATAGTAACAAAATTCCTGGATTTTAGTTTTTAAGCCACTGTCATGGGGTAGAATTGTCGTGGGAAGTTAAGTGTGTGTGTGTAGAACTTGTGTGTGTGTAAATGTGCAGAGCTTATGTGTGTGAGTGTGGAGAACTTGTATGTGTGAGTGTGGACTTGTGTGTGTGAGTGTGGAGAATATGTGTATGTGCGTGTGTGAGTGGAGAACTGTGTGTGTGTGTGTGTGTGTGTGTAGAACGTGTGTGTGTGTGTGTGTGTGTGTGTGTAAAACATGTATGAGTGTGTGGAGAACTGGTGCGGCGCCCTCTCTGCAGCTCTGATTTGAAGTGAATGGCACTCCCAGTTGCACCCACGGAGAAAAACCAATGGTGTCCAGAAGACGCTGTGACAGCGAGAAGTGGGTATCAGTGTCAACTGCAGCTGAGAAGGCAAGCAAACTGAAGACTGAGAATCGACCATTGGATTTGCCAAGAGGAGGTGCTGCTAATCTTCATAAGGGCAATTTCAGTGGGACAATTGGAGACAAAATCCCCACTCCGAGTGGGCTTGAAAGAGAATGGGGTTATGACTGTGGTATTGGGACAAGAGCAGACAAAGGGCCAGTGGGAATCCAGAAACCGACCCACACGTGGGGACAGACTCACATACTTGACATATGTGACAAGTTGGCACACAGAACAGTGGGGGGAAGGAGGCATCTTCAAAATGTGCTGGGACAATGGGGTATCCATCTGGGAAAAAATGACATATGGCCCCCATCTCATGTCTTACACAACAATTAATTCCAGGTGGCTTGTAAGTCTAAATTTGAAAGACAAAACAATAAAAGCTGTTAGAATATAATACAGGACAATCTCGCCATGACCTTAGGGTAGGATACAAAGAGCATGTCTCAAAAGGAAAAAAAATAATATGATTAATTAAATTACATCCAAATGAAGGGCTTCTGGTTTTCAGAGACGCAATAAAGCAATGAACAAGGCAAGACCCAGACAGGAGAAGATATTTGCCACACATGTAATTGACAAAGCACTTGAATCCATACTAAGTAAAGTCTCCTACAAATTGGTAAGGAAAAAAAAAAGACAACTCAATAGGAAAATGGACAATAGGCTTAAAAGGTGGCTGGGTCATTCAGAAGTAGACCCTGAGGAGGAGTTTGTGGTACAAGATGTTTATTCTGAACAAAAAGGGGAGGAAGCAGGATTGGGCAGAGGTAGGATTTGAACTTCGATGTAGGCCTAGCAATGCCTGGGCCAATCTGCTGTGGCTCAGGAGTGATATTGCTTGTTAACGTGTCCTGTGTCAGGCTGACATGGCCTTGCTCAGGCAGGGCCGGGGCTCCCAGGAACAGCGTGACCTGGGACAGGGTGGTTCTCTGGCCGACCCTAAAGGAGCTGCTGCCTAAGGCTGTCGGCTGACCGCCTCCTTGAAGGAGTGTCTGACTGCTGTGTGTCCAGGTCTACTACTTCATAAAACATATCTTAAGGGCCGAAAAAATATATGAAAAGCTGTTCAAGCTCTTTATTCATCAGGGACATGCCAATTAAAATCACAATGAGTTATCACTCCACGCTCACCAGAATGGCAGAAGTTGAAAAGATGGACTATACCAAATGGTATTGAGGATACATACCAACTGGACATTTCATCTACTCCAGGGAGGACTATAAATTTGTATATCAACTTGTTACACAGTTTGCCATTAGTTACTAAAGTTGACATTATGCATAGGCAGTGATCTAGCAATGACACTTCTAGGTATTTATCCAACAGAAATGTATGCACGTGTGTACCAGTAGATACGTACAAGACCATTCACAGATGTTCTATTTATAACAGCTCCAAACTAGAAGCAACCTAAATGGGGACTGATAATAGAATGGATAAATACATTTTTCTGTGTTTATACAAAGGTTGTGGTTGGCAGCCTCCAAGATGGTCTCCAATGAACGCTTTCTCCTGGTGCTCACATCCTTGGATGGTCCCCTTCTACGCTGGACCAGGAAGGTCCGTGTGATCAATCGCATATAGCCAGTGATGACGTGTCACTTCTAAGACTAAGTGACAATGTAAAATACAAAAGACATTGCAGCTTCCATCTGGGAAGCTTTCTCACAAGAGAGAGAGCTCTCTTTTTTCTCTTGGACTATTGGCTCTGGGGAATCTATGACATGAGCAGCCCTGTGGAGTGGCCCATGTGGTGAGGAACTAGTTTCTTGTGAACAGCCGTGTGAGTGAATTTGGAAGTAGATCCTACAGCCCTAGTTATGTCTTCAGAGATGACAACCTCAGGCAACAGCTTGACTGCAACTACAATGAGAGATCCCAAGCCAGAACACCCAGCTAAGCCACAAATGATTCCTGACTCTCAGAGTATAGGTGTGGAGTGGCTCAGTGGTTGAGTGAGCCAGGTTGAGTGAACCTATGAACCAGGAGGTAATAGGTTTGATCCCTGGTCAGGGCACATGCCCGGGTTGTGGGCTTGATCCCCAGTGTGGAGTGTGCAGGAGGCAACCAATCAATGATTCTCTCTCGTCATTGATGTTTCTATCTCTCCCTCTCCCTTCCTTTTTGAAATCAATAAAAATATATATTAAATAAATAAATAAATAAATAAATGTAATTTTTAAGCTGCTAACTTTTGGGGTAAGTTGTTACGCAGCAATAGATAACTAGTGTTGGGATGCGATTCTATAAAGTAATGAAAATAGATGAAATGCAGTTACATATGTCAACATGGGTGAATTTTACCAACACAATATTGAGTGAAATAATCCAACCACAGAAGATTTTTTTTTATTATTCCAGTAAAGGTAAAAAAAAACCAAAAACCCACCACAGGTAAAACTAAAGTACAGGGTTTTTGTTTGTTTGTTTTTAGAAATGCATGCCTAAATGGTAAAACAATAAAGTCAGGGAATGATTTTTGTAAAAGGATGGTGGTTACCTTTGGAGAAGACAGGGGTGGGCAGTGGGAGGGGCATGGAGAAGGCTTCTGTGCTCTTGCTAACCTGCTGTTTCTTGACCTACATGGTTGTAGCAAGGGTATTTTTGAGATAAATCATTAAGCTGCCTGCTTCTATTTTTACGCGCCCCCCTCCCCTATTTTTTTGGTATATGTGTTACATTTCACAATAAAAAGGAAAACAAAGAATGGGAGGAAAGAACTTTGGGGACAGACCGCATAGATAACTCTTTAGAGGAATGTTGTTGTAAAGAGGACCCAAAACCCCAGCAGTAGCTGGATGAGCATTGAAATCAAGATTATTTATTTTTTAAGATAAGAGGAAACAACAATGTTTTATGTGAAAGGAAATCATCAATTGGATAAGAAAGACTGACAAGACAAGAGGTATTAATGGAGCCAGGTTCTGGAGTAAGTGAGAAGGATGGGTCTGGGCTGAGCTGGGCACCAGGCCCCAGGGTTACTGATTACTCAGGGTTCTGCAGAGAAACAGAACCAGTGGGCTGTATTATAGTTATGCAACCGATTATTAAGCCTGTATGTGTCTATCTATTTACATCTATCATCTACCTATATCTACCTATCATCTATATCTATCTATCTATCTATCATCTATCTATCTATCTATCTATCTATCTATCTATCTATCTATCATCTATCATCTATCTATCTATTATCTATCTATCTATCATCTATCTATCTATCTATCTATCTATCTATCTATCATCTATCTATCTATTTATCTATCATCTATCCCTGTGATTCCCTTGTCCGTGAAGATAGTGAATGAGGTGTCTTAGGTGAAAACACTCTCTTCTCAGCTTCAGGAAGTACTAGCTCCTCCAGGACCCCGCTCCCGCTTCCCGGTCCCCCCCTCCAAGTCCTGGCCCTCAGGCCCAGTGCCTGGGTTGTAACCGGGAACTGAATGAGTGAGTGGCGTCTCCAGTTGTGGCCACCAGGGGGCGGGAGGTGGCCTGGACCAGGCGGGCGGGGAACAAGGACAGCCCGCTGCCTGCGCGGGTGTGGCTGGGCGCCTGTGCCATCCCCCATCTCCGCCGGCGACCTCACCGCCACTCGCCGGGCCCCGGACACTCCAGAGTCAGGGCGGCCCGGGCACCGCTATTTCACCGACCCCGAGTCCTGACCAGGTCCCCTGCGCCCACACCCAGGACCAGCGACTTGTTCCTGGCCCCCTAGGGCGGCATTGCCATTTCAATGTTTGGTTTCTCCGTCCGAGGGATCCAGCTGGCGCCCGGCCTCCTAAGGGCCCCTCCCCCGCCGCTGTCCCAGGCACTAGCTTCTTCACCCTCCCCCCTGGGGCGGGGGTGCGGGGGGAGAAATACAGCTGCCTAGTCCAGTTGCCTCAGAGTGGTTCCCGAGTGAACTTTCAGGGTCTCTCCCCAGCAGGGGGGGTTCAGCTACCCCCACAATTAATGTAATCCTCATTAGGACGCGCCACCACCACGCAGTCCATCTGAGCTGTGTGGGGCTGGCTTTGGGGAACAGGGCTCCAGATTTAGCACACACAAAAGGATGGTAGGGAAATCTGAATTTCAGATAGACAAGTTATATTTTAGTGTATAAGTGTGCCCCATGCAATATTTATATTAAATATAAATATGGAAATATATTTGGAGAATCAAAATATTCCTTATTTATCTGCATTTCAAATTGGACTTGAGTGTCCTGTATTTTTTTCTGGCAACTCTAGCCAGGAATGAATATACTATATGGAGGGAGGAGGAGGAAGCTCTTGTTATAAGAGAGTCATTTCTGTTTGGCCTTTTGAATGGCTTCCTATCTACATATTTTAAATTCCGTTTATAAATATCCAGCTAGTTAACAAAAAATCCAACGTCTCTCTGTTTTGTTTCAGTTAAACTCATGTACAACCAAGCCATCAGTTTTCTTTTTAAAAAAATATATTTTTATTGATTTTTAGAGAAGGGAGAGGGAGAGATAGAAACATCAATGATGAGAGAGAATCATTGATTGTCTGCCTCCTGCACGTCCCTTACTGGGGATTGAGCCTGCAACCCAGGCATGTGCCCTTGACTGGAATCGAACCTGGGACCCTTCAGTCCACAAGCCGATGCTCTATCCCCTGAGCCAAGCTGGCCAGGGCCCATTAGTTTTCTTAATAGAGTTTAGAAGAAGCAATGGATCATGTCAATCATGGCAGTCGGCTAAAGCTGCTGCCCTTTGCATCTGGGGAGCCTTTCCTTTCGTGGAGCTTAGTATATATATTTTGAATTTTTATGAGTTTATTTGAGCTAAACTGATGACATGTGTCAGGGAGCAAGATCTTAAATGCTCTCGAGAATAACAGTCTTGCGATTTCTTTTATCCATTTGAAGTAAAGGAGGGGAATCTCTTTATATTGGTTTATTTTTATGGGCAAATATGGATTTTGACTTTTTGGCAGGGAGGTTTACTTTCCGACGGGAGTCCAAGCTAAATGGGAACTGTTCTGTGGGGCAGAAACACGGAAGTCATACCACCTGTACACCTCCCTGAACGAGGCTGCGGCCGGGTAACATTCACACACACACACACACACACACACGCACGCACGCACGCACGCACACACACACACACTATGTGTCCATCCCATTATTCCATTTAGATTTGGGGTCAAGGACTCAATCCCCGATAAGGGAACAAATCCTTTACGATCCTGAGAACACTGCGTGGCCCTTGTTGAGCCGTTTCCCTCACTCCGCTGTGGAATCCCATCCAGAAGCGGACGGGCTCAGACGTAGACCGGCTCCCCCTGGCCCTGACCTGCTTGGTCTTGGGGGAGAGAAAGCAGAGTGTATGGGTTTCCTAGGGCTGCTGAAAGCACATGCCACCGGCTGGATGGCCTACACGACGGAAATGTGTTGCCTCACAGTCCTGGAGGCTGGATGTCCGAGACCAAAGTGTCCGCAGGGCTGGCTCCCTCCGAGGGCGGTGAGGGAGGACCTGTCCCAGGCCTCTCTCCTTGGTTTGTGTCTTTACATCGTCTTCCCTCTATGCACGTCTGTCTCTGTCTAAATTTCTCCATTTTGTAAGGACACCAGTCATGTTGTCGTAGAGCCCACCCTAATGACCTCACCTTACTCTGATGACCTCTATGTCAAATAAGGTCATGTTCTGAGGTCCTGGGGGTAAGGAGTTCATCGTGTCTTTCGTGGGGAGGTACAGTGGAACCCATGACACCAAGGAAACCTGGTGAGTGAAGGTGCAACTCATCGGTGCCTGAAAATGACTCTCTCAGGGCGCCCAGCACCACCTCGATGCAGGGCCTTGGCTAGGAGGCCCGAGCGTTAGTCAGGAAGCTCCTGGGACCCGGGCGGTGCTGGCTTCATGGGAGAACTTGCTTTCCTGTTGGACACGTAAGCTCGGTCTGAGAGGCACTTTGCTTCCCACGGGAGCCTTTCCTGTCCCCTGGGGAGGGTCCCCTCTCTCCCAGGCAGGGCTCCCGGGTCTTGTCTCACCATAGGCGGGACGAGGACTGTGAGCAGAGCATCCCCTACAGGTTTGTCTAACAATGTGGGAGGAGGTCCAGGAGAGAAAAACAAGGGCAGGCATTGGGGGGATTTGAGGAAAACATTGAAGAACTTGTGTAGTAAACGTTCATAGTAATTTGGGTCTCATAAAACCCCACCTCCACACAGTCTCCCCTTACTCAGACGATAAAACTCTGATGCCGCTCCGTGTTCTGTCACACACAGTTGAAATCTGAGGAGTCAAAATAATACCCTGCCTGCTTATTTCTAAGGGAGCTTAGTCACTTCTGCGTTTCCAACTCTGACTTTGGTCACCTTATCCTCACAAGATTTGAATATTCTAATTAGTAACAGGAAGCCATGCAAGCGAGACAATCCCAGTTCCTCCTTTGGTTCTTGGAGAAAAAGAATCCAGTCAATCATCCTGTAATTCCCACAGAACCATCACCTTTCCAGTAGCTGCCAAGGCCAGTGTGAAAACAAGCCAATAGCACTGTGCTCTCCCACCATTGCCGGTCCCGCTGGGAGCTTCCCCAGGCTCCGGCAATGCTAACGTGGTAGTCAGGGCCATCGTGTCCTGCTGCGGTAGGGCAGACTTTGTTGACCCCCAAGCCTAATTTCAGATGGTTCTTTTTGCCAAAGTAAGATCCCTGTGTCCCTATGTTGGGGATATGAATTTTTTTGTCTCTCTAAAATATATAGTGTGCAAAACTGGCAAGTGAACAAATGGGATGGGGAATTGACTGCAGGGAGGGAGTCCCCCTGCTGTACCTTGGGGCTTCCAAGGTAGTTGTTTGGAGAATGAATTGGATTCGTCCTTAAAAAGAAAGCTGTTTGGTAAAGTGAGGAAGCCTTGATCCAGCTGAGCCACCGGAACAGCTGGGGCATAATCCCCTCTGCGCACACGCGAGGACGTTTGAAGCTGTGGCTGCTAACCAGCACCTGCCAATCATGCTCATCAGCAGCTTCTTACTGCACTGCGAGCACACTCATAATGTTTTCTCAATATGTTTCAGGTACGAAGAGATTGTGGAGAAGACTCCTTACTCACTGTGCCTCCCTCCTTGGTGCCCTCCTTCTGGACATACAGCTTCAGCTTTTGTGGGTCAGCCCTGCCCCAGGAGACACCCACCCTCTCAACACGTGCGTTTTCTTCCTCCTCCCTCAGCAGAAACATTCATGTTTCCCATTATTTAATTGCTCTGTGTTCTGGTTTACTGTGTTCTGGTTTACAGTTTATTCTTTAATTTTCCTCTATCTACCATGTTACACACACTCATTTCATTCTGATACTGGGTCCTTAATGGTTTCCCTTATTTGGTTTGCTCCCCCCCCACCCCCCGGGCTTTGGTTTCCTCCCTCTTTCTCGGGGGTAGGGAAACCAGGGTGCAGGTGTCAAAGTTGTCAGTCCTGGTGCCACACTGCCAATCTCTTCAATACTGGTCTCTAACTCTTGCGAGAGCAGGGTGTGGGAAAGTCCCCTTCCCATTCCTACAACCTGTTTGAGGAAGTTTGGGTGGGCAACATATGTAGTCTCCTTCTTCCCCAAAGTTGAATGTGCCTTCGAGTTTACTGCTCCTTCGAAACCCCCTCTGTAAGGCCTGTGGCGATAACAGTGCAGACGTCACCAGCAGGTCTTTGAGCAGAGCAGGCAGGCTGATGAAGAAGTTGGTGAGTAACAGAAGTATACCGGTGTGCGGGGCATTGTTTTCCTGGGTTACTTTGAATAAGGCACTTCTCTGTGCTCTGGAATATCTGGTGGTCAAAGGACATGTTATTCAGTTTTAGGATTTCTGCAAAAAGAAGTTGCTATAAGTTTGATGAAATCAATTGTATGTTTAAAAAATTTTTTGGATTGATGACCTTCTCATAGGGCACTAAATGTTTCTGACTACTCTTTGAGAATCTCCTGCCTTCCCCAGGGGATGTAAGATACCTTTTCTTCCTCCTGTTGTCTTCAATATTTCCTTTTCATCTTTTATTTTCACCAGTTTGAAAATGGTATACCTAGATGTGATGTTTTGTTTGGTTTCAGCTTGATGTTTCTAAGCTTCTTGGATTTGTGGTTTGGTGCCTATCATGAATTTTGGGATATTCTCAGCCATAGTTAATCCAAAAAAAAAATTTGCCCCCCATTCTCTCTCTTTTCTCCTTCTGGTATTCCAATTGCATATGTATTAGACCATTTGATATTGTCTCACATAGATACATTATGAGTAAAAGTATATAAATAAATACCATGCAAAAACTAAAGAAAGCTGAAGTAGCTATATTACATTAATATCTGAAAAAGTAGACTTCAGAAAGGAATATTTTCAGGGATACATGGTGTGCTACATCATGATAAAGGGATGAATCATCCAAGAAGACACAACAATCCTAAATATCTATATACCTAACAAAGCAAAAACGGCTAGAAGTAAAAGATGAAAGAAACAAATCCACAATTATAGATGGAGACTTCAATGATTGCTAGAAAAAGTAGAATATCATTAGATATAAAAGATCTGAATAATATAATTAACCTACTTGACCTAATTGATACTTATAAAATACTCTATTCAACAACAGCAGATACACATTATTTTCAATTGCACACAGAATAATCACCAAGATAAACCATATAATGGCCCACACAGAAAATCTTAACACGCTTTTTGAAATGGAAATCTCTTATTGACTTCCAGAGCTGTAGCCCATGGACAAGAGTGGTGATGTTACCTTGAGAGCATTAACAGAATTCCTACTAGGCCAGGGGCAGAGGGCAGGCCAAAATATTAAAAAAAGAGAATATGTCACACACCAAGTCTTTGGAGCATAAGGACATTACACTAGAAATCAATGGCAAAATATCTGGAAAATCCCCCAATACTTAGAAATTAAACAAACTACTTCTATATAATCCATGGGATAAAAATGAAGCCTCAAGGCAAATTTAAAACTACTTTGGGAAAAATAAACAAACATGAAAATACGTTATATGTAATTGGTGGGTTGCAGCTAAAGCAGTGCTTAGAGGAAAATTTATACCAATTAAATCTTACCTTAGAAAAGAAACAATGTTGCCAATCAATAATTTAAGCTTCTATTCTAAGAAACTAAAAAAAAAAATCAGTTGACACCAAAGCAAGCAGAAGGAAGGAAATAATAGTTTAAAGCAATTACATTGAAAAAGATAAACCTTCCTACCCACTCCTCACCCCCAGAAGAGTCCCAAGTCCTTATGTACATCAGTGGATACGAGTAGAAATGTGTGGAGGAGGAGGAATTCATCAATGACACAGGTCAAACTTGTGTTACCTCTCTCCCACCCAGGACCTCGGAGAACACTTGATGTTATAAAGGCTTTAAAAAAAGATTATAAGCTATTTATGTTCTTTTTAAAGCTAACATATGTTGAGAGCTTATGACAGTAGGTATTGTTGTAAGCATTTTAAATATATTAGTTCATCCAATCCTTACTAGTAACCTATATACCTACCCCCATTTTAGAGATGTAAAAACTGAATTGCATAGAAATTTAGTCATCTGCCAAAAGTTACTCAACTAAAAAGTGACAAAGTCAAGATTTGAATGCAAGCAGTCTGGCTTCAGAGCTCAGATATAAAGGAGTGTTTGTTGGTATCTGTGACTGTATTTGTGTCCTCTGTGCCTAGCACAGTGTCTGGCATACAGTAACTCTGGGTGAGTGTTAATTAGGTGATTTACAACTTGAGGCCACTTTGGAATAAAAATGGACAGAATCTTGGCCTATTAGAAAGGTGACTTCAAAGTTGCTAAGAGACTAGATCTTAAATGTTCTCACCACACACGTGCAAACACACACAAAGGAAATGGTAATTATGTGATGTGACAGAGGTGTTAGCTAAGTCTACAGTGGTAATCATTTTGCAATACATAAATGGATCAAAGCAACATGCTGTAAACCTTAAACTTATACAATGTTATAAATTACAAAAAGGAGGATGACGATGACTCTACATTTTAAACTATTTATAATTTTCTGATGTTGGACAATATAGAGGACCCTTCCCTTTATATTGTATGATGTGATATAATGAGTGACAGGAGAGAGATGATGTGTTTGGGGATTGAGCTGAGAAGATGGGGAGGGAGGTTTCTCTGATAATATCACGAAAGTCACAGAAGAGAGCCGACTCATTCTCTAGAATCTCCATACCCATTCTGCGTGTTAACTGTCATTACTTTCACTCTGAGGAGCCCCGACAGAGGTTCGGTAATTTGTCCAAGGCTGCTCTGCCAACATGCAGTGGGTAAGGGGCCACCAGAGCAGACTGATCCCACCCCCTACCTCCCCACTCCCCACTCCTCTATCACCCTTTATCTACTGGATTCCAGTGGAGGAGCTGAGGCTCAGATGTCTCCCCACTCAATGCCTTCAGGTTAAAAAAAAACCCCACACATTTTTATTGATTTCAGAGAGGAAGGGAGAGGGCAAGAGAGATAGAAACATCAATGATGAGAGAGAATCATTGATAGGCTGCCTCCTGCACATCCTCCCCCCCCCCACCCCACTGGGGATTGAGCCTGCAGCTCAGGCAAGTGCCCTGATCTGGAATCGAACCCAGGACTCTTCAGTCCACAGGCCGACACTCTATCCACTGAGTCACACTGGGCAGTCTGCCTTCAGGTTTTAACACACCTTTCTGCCCGGGAGACTTTCCTCGCTCCTCCAAAATGTCATGGATAATGATGTGTGTGGTGACCAGGGTGCTGCTTGGGGTCCCAGAGACAGTGGGAGTGCCCCTGGAGTTGGTAAGCCCTGTGTTGGAAAGTCCCTCGGCCTTGCGATGTGGTTGGAGGTTCAGTATCTGGAAATGAGAATTAAAGTGGTGCCTGAAGTGTAGTTTTATCGGTTATGATGTTGATGAGGTGGCTCTGGGCTGGTGAGAGATGAAGCTCTGAGGATAAGGAGACGGTGCCCTCTGACCTGTGGGCCTCATCCCGTGTCAGCTCCAACCCCACGTGTGTGTCTTTAGAGTGCTTCCCCTACTAAAGGTTTCTTAAACGAGAGAGCAACAGTATTCCAATTAGCATACTTTCCCCAAGCAGCGGGGTTTCTTAGCAGGATGTGTAAATTAGCTTTAAGAAATTTATTCTATGCTTCTAATACACATATTACAGCACAGGAACAAAAACTGCTGTCTCAAAATTTACTTAAGATTATTCACATCCGCAAAATGGACTAGGAAGCTCCAAAACCCTTGTTTCACCAAGACATCTAAATACAACCCAAGACTGGCCGAGATAAACGTGTAGGGGTGGGGCCAGCAGGGTCCTGTGTCTCACCTCTGTGAACCCTTAAAGGGGCCCTCGCCGTCCATGCATCTTCTACATCTTCTATGATTCTCTAATTTCTTCTGTTTTCCTGCTTTTAGCTTTTTTCTCTATTATCTTGGGAGTTTCCTTGACAATTTCCTTTGATATTACTATTAAAATTTCCATTTCTACTCCCATATTTTTAATTCCAAGAACACTCTTTTGTCCTTTTAATGTCTTGTTTTAAAAAGTAGCAGTCCATCCATTCTCATATTGTTGATGTGCTATATTTTATTATGTCTTCCAGGATATTAATCATAAATTTAAAAAAATCCTCACCTTAAGATTATGCTTGTTATTGATTTTAGAGAGAGAGGGAGAAACATTGATGTGAGAGAGAAATATTGATCAGTTGCCTCCTGTATTCACACCACTGTGGATCGAATCCGCAACCCAGGTATGCGCCCCAACTGGGAATTGAACCCACAACCTTTTTAGTGTGTGGGACGATGCTCTAACCAACTGAGCCACCTGACCAGGACTTAATCATCATTTTTTAAATTTATTTTTTCTCCTTGAGGTTTGCCTGTTTTCACCAGATCCTTTTCTTCCTCTTGGTTGGCTTTGGTCTCTGTCCTTTATGTCAAAGGCTCAAGTTAGTGACGCCCTTATGGTGTGAGTGTGTGTGGGCAGGCACATCCCTGCTGAGCTTCCCTGAAGGGGCTTTGCTGGGCCGGCCCGTGTGAACCCCACCTGTCAGGCGTGCAGATCTTTTCTCCAGGGCCGGTCAGTTTGCCCAGAGGAATCCGCCCGTGCTGCCTGGGGGTGTCAGCCTTGCTGCAGACAATGTGGGTGGTGCTGTGGGTCTCACCGTCAAGGGTGAGGATGTTCTCTGAGTGCTGCTCTCTGTTCAGCACCTCTGCCCTCAGCGGTGCCTGTGTCCTTGAGAACAGAGTAAGCTTCGTTGGGTCAGGTTGAGGGGCCAGCACCCACAGCACAGGTGGGAGGGTCCGGTCTTCTTGTTCTTAGTTCCCCTCACTTCGACTTTTGGAGGTTCCAGAAGCCTCCAGTTTCAGTGTCCTTTATGGTGTGAACCATGTGCTTCTTGGGATCCCTCCCCCCGACTTCAGATGAAAGGGTCAGATTTCTTGGGTCCACCAGGTCAGTTCCCTCTTGTGTCCATCTGCTTTGCAGCTTTTACAATTTTGTTGCTTTATCAACCCTTTCCCTTTTGTTTCTCATAGTGTACAGGGTGGGGCAAAAGTAAGTTTACAGTTGTGAGTATGTGAAACAGAGTTTATTCTTGTATTATTTATTAATTATTACATTATTTTCCATATGAACAACTGTAAACCTACTTTTGCCCAACCCTATATTTATGTTTAGATTCCCTGTTCTTTATTATAGCACTACTAGAGGCCCCGTGCACGAATTTGCTGCCTGGGTGGGGTCCAGCTGCCTGCCCCGATGGAGGCCAATTGGGGCTGGGCTGGCGGGGGGAGGGGACCTGGGAGGTAGGCAGGCTGGACTTGCCCACGATGGGGGCGGGGGGTGACTGGGGCTGGGGCCGGCCAGGGGGGAGTGGCTGCAGGAGTTTGGGGGAGCCGATCAGGGCCCCGATCGGGCCGGTTGGCTGCTGCAGTGCACGTCATAGTGACCGGTCATTCCGGTTGGTTGATATATATATCAACCAACAGCTTAACATCTACCTATTCTAACTCATGTAATCCTCACAGTGGTATTACTATCTCCATTTGCAGATGAAAGAAGCTAAAGCACAGAGGGGTAAGCCATTGAGCTTCACATAAAAAATTGTTTGTACACTCCTTGTTAAATTTTCTTTTCATTTTAGTTTTTGCTCTTTCCATCTCCTTTGGTATTTCTATGACTATAACTCTGGGCTGGACTCCTTCCCACAAACTGGGGAAGGCGGGCATTCCTCTCTAGAGAGTCCCCCGACCCTCTGGGTTTTGTACTTAGCCCAAAGCGGTCATTCATGGTTGAGGTCACTGGAAGGTCAGTCAAGGGCCCATTCCCAGAGGGTGCTGCCATGTGGCTGCTGAGAGCAGGCAGTCCGAGTCCCCATGGTGTCCCCTTGGCCCCAAACCCGCTCCTTCAGTTCTCACCTGGCCATTTTCCCAAGGCCTGCCTCCAGCCCTCACATGATTCAGGATGACAGAACTGACCCTCCCACCAACCCCCTTCCTGCAGGGCCTGGCTATAACCGCCCCCCCCCCCCCCCCGCTTCTTCACACACACACACGCACACACACACACACACACACACACACAGCGCAGCCAGATTAAGGTAATCCCAGGCCTCCACACACTTCTCTCCCTGTGTAAACTCATTTTAACCAGCGTGTTTGGAGGGTACCAGTTCCGGCCTTCTTCCTCTCCAGAGTTACCTGCCTCTGTTAAAAGATGCCACGCGGCCAGGGAAGTCCTGCACAGCTGCCCCCTTCCCCAGGCTTAGCAGTTTCTGAATCCCTCTGGTCTTGGCTCCTGACTTCTGCGCTATCTTGGTTTCACTTGCATCGACCCAGGAAGCAAAACTCCGTCTCTTCACCAGTTTCTACAAGAAATTCAACCACATCAAGCACCGAGCACTTTCTGTGGTCTTTCCTGGAGATCAGTGTGGGAGAGGCTGCGTGGGTTGAGGGTCACGGGCAGCGCACAGCATCCTCCCAGCTCCCCGCCCCCGCGATCTTCTCTTCTCCCAGACCTCCCCCCCCCCTCCTTTAGCACTCACTCCTCTTCCTTTTTACTGAGAGCACTGACCTGAGTCAGGTGTCCATCCCTCCTCGCCAGGGAGAAAGCAAAGCTGCTCCGCCCTCTGCCCCTTCAAAGGAGGACTCGAGAATGGGCGTGGCCTAATTTAGCCAATGAGATGGGAGAGAGGTTGGGGGGCGGCTCTAGGAAAGACCTTGCTTAGCTCCCCAGTGCAAGGTACCAGGAGAGGCTCTCCCTGCGGTGGGTGTGATGGCGGAGCACGCGGCCTGGGAGCTGCTGGCAGCTCTAACGTGACCCCGAGGGGAGCCAGGCGCAGGATGACGCAGATCGGGTCTTCGGTGACATCACCAAGTTGTTGGGTCATGCCCACGTAAAGCTCCCGGTTCACAGGTCAACGCTCAACCACTGGGCAATGCTCTTTCTTTTTAACTTAGTTACTGGCAACCTTAACTCCCTCATCCTTCCTGTTGGCCACAGGCCCAGTTTTCTGGGTTCCGTTTCTACCCCAAGTGGGCTTCGCAAAGACATGCTGGTTATCCTTAAGGGAAATGCATCAACCAGTTCTTGTTCACCAACCAGCAGCTTTTTATTTTACTTTTTTAAAGAGAGTGAAAATTTCCAGACTGCATCATTTGCATTCAGATGCAAGTTTTGTTTCAAGGACACGGCGATATTCTTGCCTTTTGTAACTAAGGAGCCCATGTTGGAGATCTTCCCTCAAACAGAGGGAGATGGAGCCCCAGGTGATCAATGACTTTATTCTAGAAACCAAAACTGCAGGCAAACCCCAAAGGGCTATTTTCTAAATGAAATTTTTAAAAAGGTACAATTTCTCTTAGCTGGCCTCCTGTTAGGTTGCTATATTCCTCCTCCTCCTCCGCCCCCCCCCCCTCCTCCACCTCCTCCTCCTCCACAACGCACACACACACCTAGAAAAATTGGGCCCAGAAGCAGTGACTGTTGTCAGCTGAAACTGAATGTACTCCTTACTTACTCTGAGTCGCTTTTCCTGCCTCTTTGGAGTGCTCATACCAGTCTGGCTGAGGTTCTCTCCTCTAATTCCAAGAGTTCCCCAGCACTCAAAGATTGATCTCTTATATTTAACTTGGGGAAAATATTTTAGGAGGAAAAGAGAAACATAGCAAATAACCCAAAGTGCTTGGCGATCACCTGTATAAATGTTGAATACAAGTTTATTAGTTTCACACAGTTTCACATGGCTCAAGCAGAAACGATCCTAAGGAGTTGACGTTTTAAGAACATAACAGAGGACAGAGATAGGAAATAGAAAACATCTTTTCAATTTTTACTAATTAAGATTTTTTTTCTGATGTTAAACATATATAAAGTCAATCACTTTTTTGGGAGGGGGGAAGGAATCAAGTCTAAAAATCTATACTAATATTTATTGGTCACCTTCTTTAACCCCTAGTTTCTTCTATTCATTCATCAATAATTATTTGTTGATTTCCGATCACAGAGCAGACGCTGAGCTACATGCTGGGAATACAGTGGGGAGCACCCAGCCATCTTGGAGTTTACACCTGAGTGACCAAAGAAAACATCCCTCCTGTTGTCCCCCTCAGCTGTCCTGGCCGTCAGCACATGCCCTGACCCTTTCAGCCCTGTTACCAGACACTGCCCTGGGCTGAGGGTCTCTGGGCTTGCTACCACTAAAACTGCCAGACCTTGACACAAATATGTCCACTAAGCCAATCCCTGAATCTCAGCCAGAGCCACAGGCCCAGAGCCACAAAGAGAGGAGGCCCCCTCTGAGAGGAGCCATGGTTTAGGCCCATGAGAACTTGAATAAGTCATCCTTTCTTTGGACAGGAGTGATTTTCACTTCATTTGATCACTCTCCCCTCCCCCAATAACCTATGTGTTAAAACAAGAGTGTTATCAGCTCTGAGAGGACCTCACAGACTGTGGGAGCCCTTCGGTGGGGAAGGACAGGGAGTCTGCCTTGATTTTGCATGGGCTCCGCCGAGCACCCTGCGTGGGCTCAAAGGTACTAAATGATTGGGGAAGCCCAGCGTGAAGGGCAACAGGATGACTTGAGTGAGCAGGGGACAGTGTTCGCTCTTGAAGCATTGGCTAAGGCTGTGGCTGAAGGTAGCCTACAACCACTGGACAAAGGTTTTATTTTTACTTCATTGATGACAAATAAATTTAAGACTTAAGATTTATGAGAATTATAAGCAAATGTGTTTGCAGATGTTAAGAGGAAAAATTTTGTTACTAATCAATTCATGTGACTTTGTATTATCTATCATAAAAAGTAGGTCCTCCTTTGTAGGAAATATAAAAAAGAAAGATTAAGAAGATAAAAATTATTCATAGTCCTATTACCAAGGGGTCATATTTCTAGTATTTTACAAATCATTATATTTTTTCAAAATAAGATTTCTAACCTGCAATTTTTTAAGCAAGTATATATTGAGAACATTTCCCCCCTAGTTTCATAGTTTTCTATGACTTCCTCTTTGGTAGTTCTATTGTATATTCTTTTTTTAATTTTTATTGATTAAGGTATTACATATGTGTCCTTATCCCCCCATTGCTACCTCCCCCCCCATGTATATTCTTTTATATTTTTATTGGAAGTTGAAAGGTTGTTCCTGTTTATTTTCACTACAAAGAACAGTCTTGGTTTTAATTTAGAAAGACCCCTGGTTGCATAAACTGAGCTCTGGCCCCATGGAAGTTAGGGCTTTGAGCTGAAGATATGGTAGGTAGGGGGAGCCCGGTGGTCTGCATTCATCACTCCGTTCTGCCCTCTAGTCTGACTAATGAGGTTCCCCTTTGGCAAAATGGTGACCCTAAGCTTCAGACCTTCCATAACCACGAAACTTCTCAAACTTCCAGGAACACTTGAGGAAAAGTTAGTGTTGAGTGATGTGGAAGCAAAGTCAGGGGCCGCAGGCGTGTGGGGGAATGGTCTCCTTTGCTGCTTCAGGAATGGAATCCTGGCCTTTAAAACTTCCCTGTTCTTTCTCCATGCTCTCTCCCCCAATCTCCATCACAACCTGACCGTCCAAAGCACTCGTTTGCCAGGTCTTAGTCTATTGGCAGAGAGGTGCTGTTTGCCTGTTAGTAGTCATGGCCATAGCCACAACCACAGCTGGGTTCTCCTCCAAGGCAAGCATTGCTTTGTTCCAGCTGCAGGTAAAACAATTCATCAAACTCTAGAATGTCAGAGCCATAAGGGAACACAAAAATGATCTAGTCCCCCACCCCACCCCCTCCTGCTATAGAAGAACGGTGATTTGACCAATGTTATTGGGTTAACGACAGAGCTGGGACCAGGGGCAGTGCCAGGGAGCCATGTAGCCATAGGATTCATTACTGTGCCTCGGGGAACGGGCTGCCTGGGTCAATCCCGTACCCAACACTTCTGCGCTGTGTGACCTTGGGCAACTTATTTAATATCGGAGTCTCAGTTTCTTTATCTGTAAAATGGAGATGGTGCTACAACACTGACATCATAGGGTGGTTGTACATGAGACAACACGAATAGGATGTATACATAGTAGTTCCCCAGGAAATGTTAGCTGGGTTATGACAACAAGGGTTGTTTTTGCAGTAGCACTGACTCCCCTGTCCAGGACACAGCCCTCTCCACCCGATGCTTGGGCTGCAACCATAACTCATTACCAGCAGCTGACAGCACTTATTATTCTTCCAGTGGCGGCTCCTCTGAGTTTGTGTTTGGGACGCCCTCAAATTAACCTGCTTGCTCCCACTGCACCTTTTGCTAGCAACCAGCCCAGTGGCATTCGTGTGGAAAGAGCAGAGCCTGTCTGAGACAGAGATGAAACCACAGGGCACAAGAAGATTAACAATGTGGCACAACCGAAGCATCCTGATCAGAGCCCAGGGATGTACAAGACTCAGAGATAGACACATTAGCTCAGAAGGGCCCCTTTTCTTCTTAACAGACCCCTTAGTGCAGCGGCTCTCAACCTGTGGGTCACGACCCCTTTGGGGGTCGAACGACCCTTTCCAGGGGTTGCCTAAGACCATCGGAAAACACATATAATTACATATTGTTTTCGTGATTAATCACTATGCTTTAATTATGTTCAATTTGTAACAATGAAAATACACCCTGCATATCAGATATTTACATTACGATTCATAACAGTAGCAACATTACAGTTATGAAGTAGCAACGAAAATAATGTTATGGTCGGGGGTCACCACAACATGAGGAACTGTGTTAAAGGGTCGTGGCATTAGGAAGGTTGAGAACCACTGCCTTAGTGTGTATACAGCCATTCCACCAAATTTCTTTTCTCTTACATGTTTAACTTAAAATTTTTCTTGGAATTAAAAACATTTAGGATTTTTAAAAACATGGATTTAATATCTTAAGGCATATCTATCCGTTTGGCATCTATCAATTGATATCGATTTACCTATCATCTATTTTTTAAGCAAACCAGCTTTGGTTAATTTCTGTTTTCAGGCCCGTTTTGTGGTTAACTTGTGATGCCAGTGCCTGCATCCCAGCCACACCCACTGAAGGACAGACCACAACAATAAAGACCTGGGAGGAGGCGAGGACATTCAGACACAGAGAATCAGAATCACAAATTCTCGAAATGGGGAGGAAAACCAAAAACTCCTTTCTTTCAGACAGATTCTGTCAAGTCGTCTTCTTCTTTTATAGGATTTGGGAAATATTTTTTATTATCTGAGGAAGATTTATTATTTTTTTATCTGAAGAAGCCTTTAAAAGTGTAGACTGGCTTAGCATCTCAGACCCCTCCAGGTGCTGTGTGGAGCGGAGTGTGGGTTGTGTTCGAGGCCCCTGCATGCACACAGCCACTGTGGCTGAGAGAGATGTTGGCCAAACTGAAATCACCCATTGGGTCCTGTTTCCTTTCCTTCTCCTCATTCTCTCCCTCCTCTCTCTCCTCCTCCTTTAATGAAATCAACTTATATTCAATGACCAAAATGAAAAACTACCAAACTTGCCTTTTCCCACACAAAACAAAACAAAACAATAAAATTAGATAATTAAATGAACTAAATAGTGAATTTACTTCTTGCTCAATAAATACAATGCTTTGACTTCAAAAAAATTTAATTTTTTTCCTATGGTCATACTTTGTGGAGAGAGGTTTCTTATTCTTTCTCATGTGACGCTGCCTATAGATTCAGAAAAGCCTCATGTTGTGATTTTATTTTATTTTTTTCACTCTCAGTACCTGTCCAAGTTGTGGCCTAAGCCTCAATTAGCCCTACGTGGTGTTCACTCCTGGCTAAATTTGCTTGTTGCTCAGCCCCAGGGGGAAACCTCCACGTTGCCACATGTTTGTTGGATGAATGTTTCTTCTTGTAGGAAATGCCTGGGAACAATAGTCCAGAATGGTTATTGAATGAAATGGGCAATGCTCCACTTTATTATTAAAAAAAAAAGGCGAAAAAGTCACTTTTCCAGGATAAGTTGGTTTGCTACAAGCGATACCATAGAGCATGGGGGATACATAGCAGCCCTTTTCCTATGTCAGGACTGTTCCAGCCCAGGCAGGCCCCGACCCTGTTCATGGTATGGAAACACTTCCGCACTTACACACACACACCTGGAACCCAGGTCCAGGCGCTGTTTCAGTGAGATGACAAAGGTGTTGTATGCGGCTGTAGAGTTACTACGTCTGACTACGGGGTGTTACCTGTGTGTGCACACTCCTCTGCACACACACATCCTCTCCTGAACAATGATGACATGAGAATATTTCTTTTTCTTTTATTTGTCTAAAGTCAAATATTTACTCCTTCCGCTCACCAGTATCTCGTAAGCCCGGCGCTAGCCCACACTGCTGCAGGGCTGGGACAAAGAGATGATGTTACAGTCTGGTTTCTATGGCAACAGAGGAGGGGTAATGAAAATCGAAATGTTGGAAACACCCCTTCTGACAATTGTGACATAATTCAGTTTATTACAAGGACGTAACTACCAGAGAAGCAGAAGTGTCATTACCTTGCAGCTCATGTCGGCAAAAAGCTACACTGCACATTTCTCTTAGTTGGGCTGCTGAGAGGAAGGAAACATGAAACACACACACACACACACACACACGCATGCCTCGCGTTCTCTGCATGTAAAATGTGTGTGTTCTTTAAAAGCCAGCGGTTGGCTGGTTTTCCGGACATGATGTGGTTGAAGCTGTCATCGTAATGGAAATTCATTGCTGTAGCTATGGTAAATCGAGTTTCTGCCTGTGCTGAATGCATTAGTCTAATGAGATGTGTGCAGCCGGAGAGCAGGGCTGCTGGAGACTAACTGTGAGCTACTAACACCCGGGTGGACGCTTAGCTTTTGCAGTACCCGGTTTGCATGTACCGAAAGTCTTCTGCCTTCTGAGTCAACCTTCCCGGCCTGGTAAAGAACCCGACCAGGGCTCTGGTGAACCCGCTGTAGGTAAGGGAGACACACACTCGGAGGGTGTGCCGTGGACACGGGGTTCTGCTCTTTCCGCCGTCAGCGCGACGGGTTACCTGGCTCAGCTGGTCTGGGTGGCGTGCTCCCCCTCGGGCACTGCATGAATGTTCTGCACTGAAACCACGGAGGCGGCAGGTAACTTTAGTGCCTTCTCCTCAAAATACAATGTTTGATTTCTCAATCAGATCTCGGGGGGAAGACGGAGCATAGAATCATATAGTTGATAAATTTAGGGTATATACATGTTCACTACTCTTTAACTCTGCATTTAAATATGTAGAAAGTTGTCTTTCCCCCGAAATGTGAACTCAAATAAATGGTTAGCTATTTTTGAAATGATGATTTTTGCTTTGTTTTTTAATAAAAAACATTTTCAGTTTGTCTTGGGATAAAAATATTTACCTAATATTTAATGTTTAAAATCAGTGTGTTGTGAAGAGGCGAGAGTGTTTTAAATTGAATCTTATTTTTTGTGTACCAGATGGGATGTTTTACGGGTTTTGTGCTGGTGTTTCCGAATTTCCCAGGATAGATGAGAATACTATTTATTGCTAGTTGCTGGTTCTGGTTAGTTCTTTTGGGAAAAAGAAAACACAGGTGACTATGGCTGGTCAGGAGCAGTTTCCCCAAATTCAAATACTCAGAGTCACCTCTTTCCCAGGTGGGGACGTTGTGTGACTTGAACCCGATTTCACATGTCCCTCCTGCTGGCATGGGGCTCCCTCCCAGGTTTCGGGCTGAGCAGGAGGGGACGGGGAGGAGGGCGAGGTGCCGGCTTCGTGGAAGTCCCTGGACCGATATTTGAGGGACTGGTCAGAGTTCTCCCCGCTCCCTGTAACAGTCACCGAGGGGCGGCTCCTGGTGGGCTGTGTTCTGGGTCCGTCCTCAAGAGGTTAGACCGTCAGTCGCGTTCTGAGAAGGTGGCTTGTTGGTGGGGCTCAGCCTCTGTGGCTTGAGAAAGGAATCCAGGTGCTTCCGAATGGAGATGTTGGTTGTCTACTCTATTTTCCTTCCTTTGCAACCAGAGGGAGCATTTTTAAAGAGAGACATAGTTCTTTTCTTCCCCAAGACTCTTTTCTTTGTAAATAAAACAATATTTGGAGTGGAAGCAGTAACAATAACTGTCAGGGAATCCACAGCGCGGTCAAGCGGAGTCCTGTGGTGGGTGTGCTTGGAGAACCAGCCTAAGAAAATAAGGACGGAGACGACCTAGGAAAGCAGGAGTGGTCCCACGAACGCAAGTAAAAGGTTAGCATGGAACCGTCAGGGAAGTGTGTAGGTTGTTTCAAAATCGAGACTTTTTAAACATATTTGTGGCCTCGTTTAAAAAACCGGAATGTGTTTTCTTTAGCTCTTTAGATTGTGTCTGTGGATGGGGCTCCGATATTTTGGTGAATTTATCCATCTGCTTGATTTGTGGAATTAGAAGAAAATGGCAAATCCCACAAAAACGCAGTTCTTGGGTGTTTAGCATGTTTACATTTCTTCCCCGTGCCACCAGAACTACTTTCCTTTTGTTGTCAAAAGTGAAAATAAATAAATAAGTAGAAATGGATGTGTGGTAAGGGGAAGGAAAACACGAGAAAAACAAGAGGAGCTTGCTTTCCGCCCCTTCGTGCCTTGTCTGCTTCTGGTGTGTTTCCAGGCGGCGAGCAGCAGGTGCAGTTTCACTTTCTGGTTCCTGGCGCCCGGGGCCCCCTCCAGCAGCAGGTCAGACCCGCAGACCTGCAGACCCACAGACCCGCTGTGGCCAACGAGAAATGATGACTTTTAAACATGTTAAATAGCACGTTCACTATAAAAATGAAGCGATGCCTCAAAGTGCAAGGGTAGGAAATGTTTAAACTTTTAAGTGATGTGAACATCAGACTGCATCCACGCTCGCAGGGAGTGGTGGCTTTTATATGGTTCGTCTCCGTTTTGGATCTCAAATTCTTCAGCACGTTCAAGAACTACATGACTAAAGTTCCCTTAAATCCAAACGAGGGGTGCTCGGAGAGACGCGACCTGTCCGGACATTCGGGGAGTTAGACGTTAGAGTGTTTGCAAGTCTTTTTACAGTTTGCGTGCCGGGTGGACACATCATACCTCTGTATTCTTGCCTCTTAAGACCTGGGAGAGCCAGCACTGGGTGCGGGCAGAGGTGGGGCCGCAGCTGGGAAGTCGCTCCCTGGGGCCCGGGCAGAGCTCCGCGGGAGGAGCTCACCCCAGCCTGCACCCCTGGGAGCCTCAGCGTCACACTGGCACCCAGGTGCGCTCAGAGCAATCCACGCGTCCTGAGGAGAGCAGGAGGCGACACTGGCCCCGTGGGGCTGCCCCCAGTGCCGCCCCTCTTTCCCCTGCCTTCTGCTTTTGTTCAGGGATGCCGTGGGAAAGAAGGAGAAAAGACGAGGACAGACTCTCCCCATCTATTTATCAAAGAGCATAAAATTCAGCCCAGCATTTTGAAGAAGAGGTTTCTGAAAGCCGGGCCATTTGCCGTGAGCACACATTTCTTTATTTGCGTGGGCAAATGTGACTTGTCTAGGAATGAGTTTTAATTGAGTGCCTCCTTGGACACCTTCTTAATTCTGTGATTTCCCAAAAGGCTAGTGTGAGCTTTACCTGTTTTTATGATTTCTGTTGCCTTCAAGGGCAGACAGGTGAGGAGAAACCAGGGGATTAAAAACAGCCCCTGGGAGAAAACACAAATGGTACGGCGCATAAATAATGTAACAGAAGCCACTACTGTGTCTAGTAAATTACTCTAAATTTTAATTAATAAGTCACAAAACCCACACCATGAGCTTTAAAAATTACCCCTTTATCAATAAGGTGATAATGAACTTGCTCTGGAATTAGCCGTTCTCTCAGCCCCGGGCAGTGTGCAGCCTCGTAAGTTGTCTGGAATGCTGCCAATTTTAAACAATCGGTCTTCTGGCAAACTTACTGGATTTTAATTCGAACATCTATTGTGACATTTTCCGACAAGGTTCAAAGACCATTGGGATCACCCGAGTCACGGTAGAATTTCCGAGATGTTAGGATTGCGTTTAAATCTGTTGCTTTCTCTTTCTTTATTTTCCTTTTCTAACCCGCCCCCCCCCCCCCCAAACAAAAAAAAAAACAGAAACAACAAAGCTTTGCATTTGCAACAGCGCCTCGCTCTAGTCTGGGCTATAAATTTCTGCTAGGATCGCTGCTGTGTCGCTGTGGCAAGTCCTGCGTTTGTTGATACACGTATACCAAGTTCCAGGGCTTTGGCTGCAAGCCCACAGGTCCTAAGGGGTTTTTATTTATTTATTTATTTTTTTTATTGGTGGTGCATTTGACTCAGTTTTAGTTCTGGCCAAGGTTCATTCCGTAGCATTTCTGCAAACTCCCACCCCAGTTTGTCCCGATGCCAGATGAGAAGGAGACTTGAAGCAGAGGAGCTGCAGGGCAGAAAGGCCATATCAGACGCACTCAGGACTGTTTGAAATTCGCCTTGTTCTGACCTCCACACCCTAATGTCCGGAGGGGTACAGGAGCATTGGGCATTTCGGAGCAGCCTGCTCTACTCTCTCTCTCTCTCTCTCTCTCTCTCTCTCTCTCTCTCTCTCTCTCTCCCTGTCACTGGTGGGTGGCATTCAGGGGCAGCCTGATGAGGGGCACTGCTATTTGGCCACAGTGCGCCGTGTCTGGAAGGTGAGTGGTGTTGAGGTGCAGTCAATCTTCAGTAGTCAGAGCTCTCTCCCCTCCCTCTGGGTTTTCAAATGTTAGCCTTGGTGGCTCTTGCTTCTCTCAGCCAAGAGACCTGGCCAGGCTGGGGTGCTGGTGACAAGGCTGTGCTGGGTTAGCTGGCAGGTCTGACAGTCAAGAACATCCCTGCCTCAGGAGGGTGGGATGGAGAGGAGCAGCAAGCAGGACTTGCGTGTTCTGGAATCAATGAAAATGTGTCCATCAGGAGAGGCACTCTGCCACCACTGAGGAGATAAAGCACCTCCCGCTTCTCACAACTGTTACTCCGTGGACTACTGTTTTAGGACAGAAAGGAATTTATTCCCCTGTGGCTGTTCTCGGTTGTACTGAGCTGAAAAGTCGCTCCACGGAGCCTGTGGGACACCCTGGAGTCACGGGGATGTATTCTGAGACCCACACCGCGAGCGTCCCGGGGTTGCCACGGTCACTGTTGGACCAGTTGTGTTTTAGAGAATCTGGTGACACAAAACCATTTAAACTCCTCCCTCAACCTCCCACCAATGCAGACACTTTCTACCAACATTTTTGTTTGTGGGGAGGCAGATGCGCATTTCTTTCTCAGCAGCTGCATTTATTGGTCAGATAGATGGAACTTAGTCCCGGAGTTGCTGATCTTCAAAAGCGAAGGCACTCTCCTGCAGCCAGCCGTGCCCTTCGAGGAAGGGTCCGGGCTGACCAGGAGTGGCCCTGCCTTCTTCGTAAGGATTATGACCCAGAAGCACAGGAGCGGAGTTAGCCAATAGGAGGAAATGAAGGGGCCAGGGGAAAGCAGTGTCAATGCTGTGCTTTGAAAGGAGGTGATGTCTGGTTAGCCCCATGATGGTGACTCGACTTTTGGGAGCTAAATATTTGTTAACAAAAGCCTTTGCCCTCTTTTTCTTTCTGTGCTGCTCATGACAGAGCAAAAGCCCCCATTCTTTCAAGACAAAACGTATGACTCCAAAGTAATCCTAAAGAAACATGCAGCCCTCGGTGAAGATGGCACTAAACCTGGAACAAAAGCTGAGCTGGGCAGAGCGAAGAATTACCCTGGTTGGGTCCCAGTCCAACCCGTGAGAAAGGCACTGAACAAAGAGGTGCTGGGCTAAAGCTCAGAGGAGAGAGAGTGTGTTCCATCCCCCTCCAAAAGGGGTCCTGGCCGTGGCTCCTTCCTATACCCTCTGCAGGTCACAAAGGACTCAGTGAGAGCCAACTGTAGCCTGCGGCTGTCACCTTTTAGCCCTGATGGGTCTTTTTCTCTTGGATTGAAGGAAAGGTTTTCAGTTTCTCCTTTCACATTTGTCCACAAGTCATCCTGGGGCATCACTGATGAGAAAATCGGGTCGAACACCAAACGGTGTGTTTTTCCCTGGTGTTCGGCGCCAGGCCCACCCATCAGGCCGGTAGTAACGCCCAGCAGTGTGTTGTGGAGTAAATGGATGTAGCCTTCGAGGCTCTCTGGGACTGGCCTCAGGATTTTAATCCTGTTCTGACAGGCAACTGTGGCCTTGGTGAATGAGAGGAAGAACTGAAAAGAGAAACACAGATGAAAGCCAATTCCGGGGCATTCAGACTTTCTGTTTGGGAAGACAGGATTTGGGGGTCATGTAACTTAAACAATTTCTTTGGGCCTAACCGTTTCTATCCGATCACAAGCTCATGCTTTATGGCTTTCCAAAAAAGAGGCTGACCATCTCCTTCACAGCCCTTTAGGATTTAGTACCCTCACTACTGGGAAATGATGGTGGTATCAAGGCGTAACCAAATAATTAGCCATTAAGATATGCTGTTTATCCTAAAGAGTATAACTCAAGAACGTCATTGAGTTTATTGATCAGCACAAAACTCCACTGTGGGAACATATTTCTGTCATTATTCAGCCTTCAGGATCCTGGGGTCATAGGTTCATGCTGTTGCCATTGTTGCCTGTACTGGGGAGTTTGCCATGAGATTTGGGGTTCAATCCAATCATCTGTGTATTTCCCTTTATATGGGGAACTCTCCCTTTCAGATGCTAGAAGATGCTCAAGCATGTTTGATTATGTCACTTTAACAGCTCATTTGCAAAAATGCTTCAAGTGGAAAGCTGTAGATAGCTTTAGATTTTGGTGCACAAATTACGAACAAAGCATGGGAATGGTGAAAGAAAAACACACCCAACTTGTTCTAATGTCTGAAATCACCACCCACAATGTGATAATATAGCTCTTATTTTGGGTGTTGGTAACATAATTAAGTACTTAACATCAATAATGAGGGCAAACTGTATGGTGGGGTTATTTTGGTGCCCATGTGGAAACGGTTAATTGGTCCCACAGTGGGAAGCTGTACAATGTGTGTTGCCTTAATGAGACCAGGTGAGTATAAACTCTTTCCAGGGAATTGAGTTAGAAACTCAAGTTGGTGTGTGATATATGTGGCAATGTGTGGGGGCCAATGCTGTGTGGTGGCATAGAGGAGTGGTCAGTTCTCCCTGTTGCCCTCCCTTTTAGTTAGAAGTTGTTTAGCAAGAACCCAGTAAAGAAGAACACAGCAGAGTTAGGAAAAGGGACATTCAGAAAAGTTTGTCTTGTACTTTTTTCCCTTGGAATCAGCCCAAATTTCTGCAAAGGTCAAGTGCTAAGAAATTGGGTTCTTATTAATTGGCCTGAGACCAGAGTAATGTGGAATAAATTAGAAGTATAATCATTTAAAATATATATATTTCTGGGCACAAGATAAGTTTTTATGACTCTATTTGACATTTTCATGCCAGAAGAAAAAAAAAAATTCTATGCGGCCAAAGACTTAGCTGGTCCTTGTAGATTTCAAACAGTGGACAAGTGTGGGTCTCATGACTTCCTGGACAAAGTTAAGGAAACCCAAAGTTAAGGAAACACTTTTGCCAAGATTTTTCTGTATTCTGCTTGTGTACTTAGTAGATCGGTCAGTTTCCAGGGGTTTTCTCTCTCATTCCTGAGAATACAGATTTAGGGCAGGTTGGGAGAATTTACACTGGGACCATGGAGCCACTGACGTCCCAGAACATTTTCCAGCTGCTCACCCCTTTGCGAAAGCTGGAAGGTGAAAATACTAGCCAAAGGAATGAGCTTGAAGCAAAAACGCGTGACATTTGATGGGAAGAGTAAAAAGCAAAAGCCTCTACCCTGAGAAACGGTCTCTAAGTGAGTCCCAGATTCTTAGATTGAATGGGTTTTGAAGGCTCTCTGGGATGTGAAGGCTCTCTCCCAGGGCAAGCCTCCAGCGCTTCTTCAAAGGATGCGGACAGCACAGCCTCCCTCCTCAGGAGGCAGCCCCTTTCATTGTTGGAAGCTCCAGCAGTTAGCAAGGCCACCTTTCCCTGCAGAACTTTCCCCAGCGTCCTCCTCCAGTAACTTCCTCCTCTGAGGGTGTCCTTTTGTCCTTGGAGCTACACAGAATAAACATAAATGGAGCAGCATGGATTTCAAGTGGCAAAAGCCAGTTCCAAGGCTACCAGTGTGACCCAGGACAAGTATGGTGGCCACCCTGGGCCTCCCTCCCCTCCTCTCCTCCATGGGATGGTATTCCTGTCAGTCCCCACTGCTGAGGCCCAGTGCCTTGAATGCAGCAAGTGCCTAATAAATGTTTGTTGAATGAACGAATGGTTAAAGGAGAGACCATGTCAGCATGTGGAGGCAGCACGGTGTTGTGGGAAGAGCTGCACACTCTTTGCGTTACCCCCACTTTATTAGATCATAGCGTTACCATTTCAGAAGTTGTTGGGAAGGTCACTTCGGGTAACGTATGTAAAGTACAAAGGAAATAGTCTATGGAAAAGGGCTTTGCAAACTGTAAAGTGTTGTACAATGATCATAAATAACATGCTCCCATTTATTGAGCATCCTAGGCTCAGGGTTGTGAGGGGAGCACTAGACAGGCTGTATCTGATTTATCTGATTTAATCCATTCAGGAAGTCAAGATGGGAGGGGCTATTTTTCCTCCATTGTACAGTTAGGGAAACTGAGGCTAAGTTACACAACGTGTCAAGGGTCACGTGGCCGCGTGAAGTTTGCCGAGTCTTTCCTTTGGTTTTAAAACACCGATGGGGCTTCCGTGTCTTTCACCTGCGAGGCCTGAGGAGAAAGAGCTCTTTCATGCCCGCGAGCCGATCCAGCTGCTCCCGCCGGCCTCGCGGGGCTGTTTCCAGGCCCAGCTGGTTCCAGAAAGGAAATGATTCCCTGGTGTTTCCACTTGGAAAGACATTTTTGATCCACAGCAAACTTCTTTTAAAGCGGTAGGCCTCGGTCCGGCCAGACTCCACCCTCATTTTTATTACAAATGTTGTTTAACTCCCTGTTTTCAATCCTGAAGTGAAGTTCCCAGATAACATAACCCATTCACACCCGTCATGTAAGAGAAATCAGTGTCATGTCATAACTGGACTATAAAGATTACACAAGGCCCACCCACAGTGGGGGAGGTGACACTGCTTCACTCAGTCTGCCGATCCAAATGTGAGTCTCAGGAGCACACCCCAGACACACTCAGAACCACGGCCCAGGCAAGTGGACACATAAAGTTAACCATCAGAGGTGATGTCCGGACAAATGCTGCACAGGTTGTCTCTAAGGGTCTGCAGTTTGGTAAACACTCCTTTGCGCCCTAGGCTGACCCTGTCTCTGGCCTGAGGATTTGGAGCTGAAATCTGGGTGATATTGTTCCGCTCATCAGGATTGTGATCCTCTGAGTCCTTCCCATCATTTCTCCTGAGAAAGTTATCCTTCAGCTTTCAGAGCAGCTTTTTAGAACAGGTCCCTGTGTGACTCTAATTCTGGGGAAGGTGGAGCCACCTTTCAGATTTCCAGCTGCCCTCTCTGGAGTGGCCGTTCCCCAGCCTCCCTCAGCTGGCCGCTGGTTCCCGCCAGTGCCCTGGGCTGCCCACAGTTCGGTAGCTGCAGTTCAGGGTCCCTGCTGGCTCCCACACAGCATCACACGTCACAGCAAGCTTGGTCCTCTAGTGAGAAAACGTCTGCCCTGGAAGTCAGGGTCCTTCGACACCCTGTCTCACTGATGTTAAGTCTGGCTCAATGGTGACAAGGAGCTCAGCTGTGATGTATACGCTATGACATCATTGGAGCTATGATAGCCCATGTCTCATGGCTGTGAAGGCAGCTGGACGTTTCCATGTCCCCCCCGGGGCCCTGCTTGTCCGGATGATGCTGTGTGCCACCATCGATTTCACGGACCCACCTTCTGCCCTCTGAATTTGTGTCCAGACTGCCCTCCGAAGTAGGATAAAAATCTTTAGAACACAGTTTTATCTGTTTGGCCTCTTTGACCTGAAGTGTTACTGCAGAACAGAAAGTCAGCGATGGGTGCCTCAGGGGGATTGAAGGAGACACAACCATGGCTTTCAATTGGGGCAGTTCATACAAAGTGCTGCAATCCAGCACGGCCAGGTGTCCGAGGGGATGGAGGCCTCCGCCTGGGACGGGGGAGTTGTGTAGGTCTCAGAGGAAGCGGAAGGTGGACTCGGAAATAATACGAGACAAAAAGAAGCACAAAATGCAGCAGAGAAAACCACGTTCACAAAACAAGTTGTGTTTATTTTGATCACATATTTATAGAAACAAGACAGCAGTGATCTGTTTCCTGCACTAGAGGAGAAAATGTGTTCTTAGTGCCTGCACTCGTGTGCTAGGGGCACCATAATAAAACACCAGAGGCTGGGTGGCTTAAAAAACAAAAATTTATTTTCTAACAGTTCTGGAGGCGAGCGGTCCAAGCTATTTGGTTTTTCCTGAGGCCTCTCTCCTGAGCTTGTAAATGGTTCCTTGCTGTGTCCTCACACGACCTTTCCTCTGCATGTTTGCACCCTGGTCTCTCCCTCTTCCTCTTATACCTATTGGATCAGGGCCCTACCCTGTGACCTCATTTAACCTTGATTGCCTCTATAAAGGCCCTGTCTCCAAGTACAGTCACATTGCTCGTTAAGCCTTCAACATGTGAATTTTGGGGGTACACAATTTATTGCATAACAGTGCTTATCTTCAGATTTCATCTAACAGCGTTCATGTACTTCCCTGTAAACTGTCAGCGGTGAATGTGCCTCATCATGGTCTCCTATGACTTAGCAAACACCGACATTCCCTTCCATGTTAGGTCAGTCACATTTCTGCTGGACTTGCTCCAGATGGCCAAGGGATGTTCTTCAAAAAGGTTCCAGCTCTCCTCTTGGGGCAGGGGAGGTGATCGGATATCTCCAAATCCCTTTTAAATGGCAACTGAAATCTCCCCTTCTCTCCTCCCCCGCAGCAGTGCAAGTTCACAAAGTCCATACAATGATGAAACTCAACAAGGAGGGTTGTACTGGTAGTTAGTCTCCACCCCGAGCTTATGCTGCTGACAGAGCTTCACCTGTGCCTTCTATGCACCTACCCCTCCAGTGACCCCCATGCACCCCCCCTCCCCCGTGGTCAGGGACATCCCAAAATGCTTTGTGCAGCAGTTGGCAGAGGGAGTCTTGAGGATACAGATTCTGAGTGAAATGTATTAATCTTATTATCATCCTTTAACTAGATTTTCTTGAACTTTTCAATTTCGAATTTTCCTCTAAGTCCTGAGAGATCAACCTGCTGAAAATGAATAACAATTATTGTGGCCTGAGTTTTAAAACTGATGTTCAGATGCACCTTTTCCATGATATGGTTAACAAACTTCATTGCAAGGAAACTGAGGTACCATAAGTTAAATATCTTGCTTCAGATCAGGTTAGGATAAAAACCTTGCATTCTTGACTCATTGGCCAAAGCCGTTGTCTACTGACCTGTAACGTGTTCCTAGAACCCCCAGTTTGAGGACAGGCAGTATGTGATGCTTGAGCATGGAGAAGGTTGAACAAACATTGCTTTTAACATAGAACTCACTCTCCTTACTCATACTTGATGGTGTGAATTGACTTTGACTTTGGCCTGTCACAGTTTTGGCTGACATCGCAGGCATTGAGAGAAATCACCAGGAGAGTCACTGTGGCTCTCCAGAGGTTGTCTTGGGGCCTTTGTTGGTGGCTTTCTTTACCCACACCCCACCCAATACCCCTGACTGAAGATTTCCAGAGGATTCTGGGTCCTGAGTGGCAGGCAGTGTAGGGAAGGCCCCAGTGAGAGGTTGTAAGAGCGAGTGCCCTTGGCTTTGGGTTCCTCCCCTGATAGTGATGGCATTAAGATTGTTGTGCGAGCCTCCAGGGCAGGGGCCCATGCCCCAGGTGGCTAGCACCAGCGCTCTCCTTAGCCAGGAATGGCCTCTGCTTGTTAACTGCCCCTCCCCCCAACCAGGTGAGCGTGGGGCCTGGCATAGCAACGAGCTCTCCAGGTTTTCTGGATGGATTAGCGATATATGGACAGGAGCAGGTGATTATGTGAAGGGGTTATGCACCCAAAGGCTTGCTTGGCTAGCTACCCGAGTTCCAGGTTGAAATTTCAACTTGGACATCTCCATCTACATGTTTCATAGGCACCCTAAACTCATTTTCAAAATCAGACCCATCATTTGCACGCTTCCCCACATCTTCTCGTTCTCCTTTATTCTGTCTTCATGCAAACTGCGTTCTCAGCTATCCAAAATAACAGTTTCAGAATCCCCAACTCTCCTCATGCCATGCCTTTAACTTGAAAACCAAGTCCCAATAGAGCAGTGGTTCTCACCTTCTGGCCCTTTAAATATAGTTCCTCATGTTGTGACCCAATCATAAAATTATTTTCGTTGCTACTTCATAACTGTAATGTTGCTACTGTTATGAATCGTAATGTAAATATCTGATATGCAGAATGGTCTTAGGTGACCCCTATGAAAGGGTCTTTCGACCGCCAAAGGGGTCGCGACCCACAGGTTGAGAACCGCTGTAATAGAGGCTACTTCCAAGAGTTTCCTGCACGTCACTTCTTTCTCCCTCCACCCCCTGCTGCCCTTGTTCCGGCCTTTCTCAGCCCCTTCACTGGATCATAGCCATGGCCTTCAGCCCTGCCTCTCTGCCTGCAGTCCCCCCTCCATGCACCCACCTCATGCACCGTGCCAAGGTCATCTCTGTAAGACACAGATCCCTCTAGTCACTCAACTGCTTAAATATCTCAGAGAGATTCCATTGCTTACATCAACGGTTGCCAAATGTTTGGACAGTGTTCTTCATTATAAACAACTTCTTCAGGGCACATCTCCAATACATGTATATTCATAATTATATACATACAAATATTAGTGCATCATATATATTATAAACATACGGAAACGCAGAAATAAGAAAAGGCCACAGGAGGTTTTTGCCTTCCCCATACATTCACACAGCTTCTGCATCTTTTCACTTTGGATTTCTGTGCCCTGGAATTATCTTCCCTCAGTTCTCCAGGTGATAAGATTCTGCGTGCTTTTCAAGACATCGCTAACACATGACTCCCCTGACCCCGACTCACACAGACGTCCTCTATGGGCCCTCTTTATAGGGCATTTAGATCCTTAACCTCCTCTTGCTGAATGATCCTTAACCTTCTCTTGCTGAATGACTCGTGGAAGAAGAAGGGAGGTATCAGTGTATGTCCATGTGGTTGCCAAGAACAACATTTTAACACTAATATATCTTTCCTTCCCAGTCAAACATTCCAAAGAGGTGGGGTTTTTTGCTTTGTTTTGTTTTTGCCTTCATTCAAACTTCTATTACTCTAAGTAAAATATGTCTCCTGCAATGAGTGTGGAAGCAGGCAGCCAGACAGACACAAAGTGGGAAGGGAATAATTGAGGGAGACGGCAAAAGGAAACTTAATTCTGATAACAAGCAATTAGGCTAATGTGATTTACAACATAACTACAGGTGAGGTTTGTGTTTGTTTCCCCCTCAGACTGGATTTAATTTATGGAAATGCTGTAGCTGAACTTTTTTTTTCTTTAGTAAACTAAGATAATGGAACTGTTCTTTGAAACAAACAACCTAGTCATTTTACAGTAGCATAAATGGAAGATAATTACAGTTTGAGAGAATGTCTCCATCCAGGGCCAGACCCCGATGGCTTGTCTTGGGGGTGGGGAGGAGTTGCTGTGAGCACATACTGCAAAGTTTATGGGTGCCACATGGGGAGATGGCAAGCATAGCTGAGGAGAGAGCTTAACTCACTTGTTAGATTTTCCAACCAGTGTCCTACAGGGAACTGTGCAAATAAACATGACAATAACATCGTAATGGGTTAAGAAAGGCTGACACAGCGTTTTATTAATTTGCATTCAGCATTAGCAAGGAGCCTTGCAGGAGCGTATTGGTTGTACTACAGGCGTTTTAATTACAGGTCCTGGGAATATCTCTGTGTCAAGGCAGCTGAGTGAGACCTGGCCCCCCAACATTTACCCAAGGCGTGCTTTCCTCCTTGCCCTCGGCAGCCATTAAAAGGTCTTACTGGAGGCAGGGGGCTGGGAGAAGGGAGGAAAATGTTTCTTAGAAGAGCAGGGCCCCTGGTAGGCTGGCGTCCAATACCAATTAGCTCCTCGGCTGTCAGCACCAGAGGCCTTGTTTTACAAAGTGGTGGCAAAGCTTGACAGAAAGGGCTTAACCCCATGATGGATCTCCAAGCATTTTTTAAAAGGCTCTTTTTACTCTTGTTACCTTTTCATAATTTGGCTTAAATACAATGCAAAAATAAAGACATCATAAATCAAAAGCTGTTAGCACACACGGCCCCCGAAATTTATGGGTATTAAGCAGAAAATGCTTAGAAACATTTCAGCACATAATTTTCCAATCCCCTAAGACGCATTTAAATTTCCTCCCCTCCCTCCTGATTGCTAATGAAGATCACTGGCTGCCAGCTATGCATGCCTAGGAGCACCTGGGCCCCAGGGTGCAGGGACAGCTCTTTACCACGGAACAAGCTGGTTGATGGCTATGGGGTGGAGAGGAGAGCTCTGCCCGCCTTCCAACACCACTGGACAAAGAGCCACAGAGAAAGACATGGCAACTGCCCGCAGGCCAGTGATGTGGCCTTGGACATGACAGAGTCCATCCGCAGTGAGCTTCCTCCCCATTTCTTTCACCTTTCGCCTGGGCTGGGAGGGTGGGCGTCCGTGGGAGATGGTGGGAGTAATTGGAGGTAAGGGACCCACTGCCAGGCCAGGGTGGCGAGTTCATACTCAGAGCCGGCCATCCCTGTGACGCTTCAGGAAAGCGAGAGCTGGCATTGGAGGCCTGTGCTACATCCTGGAGGACAATGTGCAGAAGGGTGGGCCCTCCAGATGGTCGGCATCAAGGAGCGGAACCTCCCAGGTTAGGCCCTGGATGGCGGTCATCGGGCTCACTATGTCAGTGAGGTAGAAACCAATTGGTGGTGTTACTTATATTTGTTCGTGAACTTGACGAGTAATTATTGAGCTCCTCTAGTGGGTGAGGCACATGGAATGACTTTCCTGGCCCTGAAGTTAGACAGAGTCAGGGGAGAGTGTCCACACGGGCCAGGGCTGGACTCCTGCCCTTCAAGGCTCACCTTAGGGGAGCCTCTGCCCTTCTTCCACCTATGTGCTTCCTCTCAGAGGGCCACTCAGGTCTGTACCTCCAACCTCTGCTCCCTTAGGCTGGGGTTTAACTATCTTCTCTCTCTCTCTCTCTCTCTCTCTCTCTCTCTCTCTCTCTCTCTCTCTCTCTGTGTGTGTGTGTTCTCCTCACTTAGGGCAAACTCTGTTGGTGTCCAGGCAGCCCAGGGTTTGAATTCCAGCCCCGCCACTGCCTAGGTGGCAAAATCACCTCTTTTCATCTCTCTGAGCCTCAGCTTTCCCACTTAAAATGCAGACAACAACACCTCTATGACAGGTTGCTACGAGGAGCAAATGAGCTAAGATGTGTCCAGCGCTTGGTCTATTGCCTGGCCCCCAGGGAGAACGCCATAAATGGAAGCTATTCGGTGATATCCCTCAGCACATGGGTTGTCAGCTGAGCCCCTGCACATGGTCAGGGACCAAATCCCTTTTGGACCGTCTGTGCTTCCTGAGTTGAGATGGGGCCCTCTTATGTTGAAAGCTGCTTAGGGAAAAGTCGAGAAGGCAGTAGGCACAGGACTCTCCGTGATGTCACCTGGCCATGGGATAAATCTTTTTTTAAAAAAATTATTGTTTAAAGTATTACATGAGTCTCCTTTTTCCCCCCATTGACCTCAAGCCCTCACCCCCCCGCCCTTCATGGGATAAATCTTGTTTCATTCAACAAGGAAAGCAAAGCAAAGCAGGGGCATCTCTTTAGTTTCTTCTGGGGCTGATGGGAATATAGAGACCCAGACTCCTGACAGTGGCCTCCTCCGTGTGAATCCAGGGCTCTCCTGCTCTGGCCCCCACTGCTCCTGGTTCTCCCAGGAGATAATGTCTGTCACTGTCCATTCCCTTGTCCTTAGTATAATTGGGAGTATTACATTTCAGGCTGACTTCTCCTCAGGTATCACTGACAGTATTACAGCTGCCGTGTGCTCGTAGGTCCAAGGGCCCATAAACTAACTCACCACAGATGTGAGACTTTGCGTCACTCTTCGCTAAGTTGGGAAATTTATAGCTTAGAAGAACATAGTCAAGTTGAAAATGTGACATTGGCTGGGTCTGGGCATAACTGGGGTCTTCAGGTAGGGTCTGGCAGCTTTCATCTCACAGAAACATCGGGGCCTATAAAATCAGTCCAGGGTCCCAGTTGTAAGGTGTTGTATTAAACATTCCTGCCGTGGCCACCATCCCTTGTGATTGTCATGTGAGATTCTAGTGATGTAAAAATGGACAGGGGCCCAGTTGATCCCATCAACAATTAATTACTTAATTAATCCATTCAACATATGCTTGTTCAGTATCAGCTGTATGTTCATCCCTGTGAAAGGGCTGGGGGATAGCAAGGTAGTTCCTGTCTATGGGAAGCTTTCCATCTGGTCGGGAGTTTGGAGACAGGAGCCAGGCAAGTCCCACCAAGTCCCTGTTCCCTGAGAGGGAGCGGCAGGGAGTGCCCACCAAGTGCCCACGATGTAGGTGGGGAGCGGCCCTCTGCTGGACAAGATGGGGAGGGTGTCTTGTCAAGGAAATGCCCTCTAAGCCACCTGGAGGGATGACTGGAGTGTGCCAGGGCCAGAGGGAGGCGGGAAGGGATTCTGTGCAGGACAGCGCTGTCTGCGGACCAGTGGGAGCTGCCCGGGTCAGACTGCAGAGAGGTAGGGAGAAAGGTAGGCCAAAGCGAGTCTCACCTACTCCTCCTCTAGGAACATTAAGGTGTATTTTTCCACGCGGAGGGCACAGCGGATGGCCCCAGGTCAATCCGGAGGACAGAGGTAAGGCCAGGGGAGAGATGTTTCTGGGAGGCAGAGCTCAGCTCAAGATTAGGAAGAAGTCACGCTCAGTCATGTCCAGCACTGCACGTGCTTCTACTCCCAGTGTGCAAGCAGGAACCAGGGCCTGTGGGGGTAGTGAGCGTGGGTCTGTGCCTCCTCTGCAAATATAGAGAGAACTCACAAATGGGCTGAGGAGGGGATGAACTTGATTCCCAGCCCACCCCCACCCCAGGTCACCTCATCCTGCTCAATTGGCCTGTGCTGGCTCTCACACAGGGAGAGAGCAGGGCTTACACCCAGACATGGGCTGGTGTCCAGCTCAGCTCTGGGCTGCCTCGAGAACCCCAATTTTGCTACACTTTTCTCTTTCGAGGCATAGAAAAAATAGGACAACTGGATGATATTCCCTGCTAGCAAGAGTTTGGAGAGCTAGCTAATTTTAAAAAGTAAATGGATGTGGGTACACATATCCATAGGTATGAAATAAAGTGTTGTGTTCTGATCCCAACTGTGAGGTCTACTTAGAATGCTCAAGCAACGTATTGCGATTGGGATTTGGCTCACGTTCTCTTCTGTCCCCTCTGGACTCCCCTTTGGGCATCTTGCATCTGAAAGGCTGAAATTAAAATTGAAGAGCAAAGCCCTGGGCCACCTTGGCTTCCCATGGGGCCTGGCCTCAGACCAGGTGGGCATTCTGCCAAGACTTAATTTTGTAGCAAGCTGTTGAGGGTTGTTTATTTATTTTTAAATTATTTTTTGAGTTATACAAGTTGTACACACACATACGCGTGTTTAAAATGAAAATGAGCAAATTAGTACAGAACCCGCGTAGCTGTGCTCTCAGCACGGCAGCCAGAGCCAGCCTTTTCCATGTGAGCCACGTCACTTCTCTGCTCAGCTCAGGAATGGGCGGTGGCCCCGCACCTCACTCAGGGGGAGAACCAGTGCTCCTAAGTGCCTATAGGGCACTAAGAGCCCCCTTCTCACTCTCACCTCGTCTCCCTCCCCTGTGCCCAGTCCCCTGGCCTCCCCTGTGCCCAGTCTCCTGGCCTCCCCTAGCCCAGTCCCCTGGCCTCCCCTAGCCCAGTCCCCTGGCCTCCGTACTGCCCGGAACACACCAAATGCACACCCACAGCAGGGCTCGCCCTTGCCGCTTCCTCTGCCTGTCACTCACGCAGCCCTGTGTCTCACTCTCGAATTTCCTTCAGGCCTCTGCTTAAGTATCCTTTGCAGGGACGGGGAACCTTTTTCTGGGCCATTTGGATATTTATAACATCATTCACTTAATAGAATTCACTTCATATAAATTTATGTTGCTATGAAAAGCTCCTAGGTCTATTGAATTTCGAGTCCTGCCTGCGGTTGTCTTGGCAGGGCCAGACCATGGGCTTTCACGTGCAACCTGCAGGCTGGATGTCCCCCAGCCCTGCCTCAGAGCGAGGCCTTCCCACCATCAGTCTACAAGAGCACCTCTGCTGTCTTCAGTTATCTCCCTCAGACTAATCCATCTTACAGCATGTGTCACCCCCGGCTAGTTACGCAGTGTTTGCTTATTGTCTGTCTCTCCCGCTGGAATCTGAGTGCCATGAGATCAGTGACTTTCTGTTATTGTTGATACTATAGTCCTAGTGTCCAGAACACTAGCCCATAGTAGCACTGAGCACTTAATATTTGTTAAATAAATGAATGGATCACTGAAGATTATAATAAAAAGTAAGAACTTCTCTCTCCACCCTTTAATGTGCTCTCTCACCCCCATTCCACATTTCTCAGTTCTTAGCTCTGTAACAGCATATCCCTCTGAAATGTTTCTTTGCATCTGCAAGAATACCTAGAGGCTTCTGCGTCCAGGTAGGACATAGAAGGATGCGAAAGGCTTTTGGTCCTGGGAAGCAATAAGAATAAGCTGGAAAAATAAACAGTTCTTTTCCACGGCACTGGCGAAAAGTGATGGATACAAACAAACCTTGATGAACTATGTTCCTGAGAGAAATGAGCAGCGGAGAACTTGAGCTCCCACACCTGGGGAATGGGCAGGTAGCGGTAGATGCAGGAGTGGGGATCTCCCCAAGGAGATGCTCCGTGAGCCGTCTGGAAGGCTGACTTCGAGTGCGCCAGACCCGGGAGGGCGGTGGGGCAGGGATTGCGGGGGTGGGGAGCAGTGCGAGCTGTCTGGGGACCAGTGACAGTGGGACTCGGGTCTGGGATGGAGGAGTGGACCTGCATGTGACAGTGGGTGCAGCTAGGGAGGGACTGGAATCTGGAACACCCTTGGGTTCAGTCAGAAGACATAAAAACACACCAGAAATTTGAATAGGGCAGATTTAATATAAAGAATTGCTAACTGTGCAAAAGGTGGATGGCTGCTGAAAGCAGTAGCGGAGAGCTCTAACGTGGTAACTACAGAGAACAGCAACGATCCCTGAAGCTGGAGGAAAAGGAGGTAGTGAGGAAACTGAGTCAGACCTCTGTGGGGACAGCGTGGACACGCGTTGGAGAGTCTGCTGCCCGACCAGAGAACCGCCCGCCTCTCCCGGCAACGTTGCCAGGACTGCTGCAGCCAGAGCCACTTGCCACCAACTAGGAACGCTAAACAGAAGAGGGAAAAGTCCCTTCTTATTTGCAGTGTCTCCAATGCCCTCTGTTGACGGCCCTGACATCCCGCCCTGGCAGAGAGACACGCAGTTTGTAGGATCCAGTACCACAGAGGAGGGCAAAGAAGGGTGGGTTTGTCGCTGACAAGCAATACTTTAATAAAGTGGCACAAAAACACAGACATAAAAACCCCAGTACATTCATCTCCCCCTTTCTGAATCCTGCTGAGACAGCATCAGTGGGGGGTGGCTGTTAGGCAGAGAAAAATTGTGAGGTTTCAAACGTTCTCCTGGTTTTTGGATTCTGGGGCCCTGAAAGAGTTGAAGTCAAAGGTAAACAAGGAAATAGAGGAAACTGGTTGGGAGCTGGGCAAATCGCAGGCAAACTCAACGTGTATAAAGCTGCAGGTCAGTTCATTCCCGGTAAAATGGAATAACCACAGAAGAAAGGGCTTGCAACTCTGGGGCATAAACAAGACTAAGGAAAAAATGATGCTCCATTCTCCACTGTTCTTCTACACATAGTTCCTGGAGTACAATTTTAAAAGTACACGTACAAAGAAGCAAAAAAATGTTACTCATGATTAAGAAAAAAACATAGACAACAGGAACATATCTACAGATGGCCCAGCTATTGGAATGATCAGATAAATATTTTAAAATAACTATTATAAATATGTTAAATAATATAAGAAAAAATGGATATTTTTACGAGAGAAATGGAAACTAAAAATAAATAAAAACAAGTAGAAATTGAAATTCTAGAACTAAAAAGGAAAATATAAGACAAAACATTTCTGAGAAAAACTAAAGAAGTCATAAATAAAAGGAGAAATATACAATGTGTTTGGATTATAAGACTCAAGATTGGCCAAATTTCAATTCTCCCCAAGTTAATTTATAGGTTCAATGCATTCCCAATCAAAATGTCAGCAGGTTTACGACACTTATATAAAAATTTACATGTAAATTATGAAATAAACGTGAAAAAGGAAAATAAAGTTGGAGGACTCACACTACCTGGTTTTAAGACTTATTATAAAGTAAATGAGAGTTTGGTATTGGCATAAGTATAGACAAATATTTCAATGAAATAAATGGTCCAGAAATAGACTCAAATTCATACGATTAATTGATTTTGACAAAGGTGACAAAGCATTTCAATGGGAAAAAAAGTATTTTCAACAAGTTGTGTTGGAATGATTGGATGTCTGTATGTGGGAAGAATGAATCTTGAACCTTTTCTCACACCACACACAATAATTAATTTGAGATGAATCATACACCTTAAACAATAATCGGTAAAACCACAAAGCTTTTTAAATTAGAAGAAAACAGAAGAATATCTTCACGACCGTGGGATGGGAAAAAATTCTAGGAGAGGGCACACAAACTACTAATCATCAAACAACAGGTTGCTATTTTTGACTTCATAACAAGTTTTTTTAAAATCTGCTTATTATCAATGATTTGCTCTCATCATTGATGTTTCTATCTCTCTACCCCCTTCTTCTCTGAAATCAACCACAATACATTTTTAAAAAATAACAAAAGTATATATAAAAATCTGCTTATTAAAAGACACTATTTGAAGAGCGAACAGGCAAGCCACAGACTGGGACAGAAGTTTTGCAGTTACTGTATAGAAGACAAAGGACTTGTATCCAAAATATGTAATGAACTTCTATAGCCCAATAATAAAAAAGGCAATAAATATTTGGGCAAAAACTTTAAACAGAAGATACACAAATGGCCGATATACACATAAAAAGGTGCCCATCACGTTGTCTGCTCATCTAGGCAATACAAACTAAGCTCCACCCCCTAGACTGACAACCAATTGGTGAGGACATGGAGCGACTGGCTGGTGGAGTGGAGACGGTGCAACCCCTGGAATACTGTTTGGAATACCACTGAAACACAACCCCGTGACCCAACAACTCTAATAGGCTCTAATGTCTTTACTGAATTGGGCTGCTGAGAATTTGGGGTTTCCCCAGATAGAAGGATGCAACTCACCCTGTAAAGAAATGACAAGAGATGAAAGCAGAAAGAATGGGATCCCAACTGGTTGGTTCACAGTGAGAAAGACACCCTCCTCGAAGCAGGGAGGAGGAACCCAAATGGCCTATTCTGCAATTGTTTGGCTTGTGTTAAGTATTTGCTTTTTCATGGGTTTCCCAATTATTATTATTATTATTATTATTATTATTATTTTCTTTTGTTAATCCTCCCCCAAGGATATTTTTCCATTGACTTTTAGAGAGAGTGGAAGGGAGGGGGAGAGACAGAGAGAGGCAACCATCAATTGGTTGCTTCCTGCAGGCACCCCAGCTGGGGCTAGGGATTGAGCCTGCAACCCAGGTATGCGCCCTTGACAGGAATTGAACTTGGGACCCTTCAGTCCACGGGCAATGCTCTATCCTCTGAGCCAAACCAGCCAGGGTGGTTTCCCAATTATTGGGGCTGGGTTTCATGTGCACACAGGGCTACCTGTCCTGTAGAATAATAGCCCCTGGCTGTAGTATGTGGTATGCCATTCAGTTCATCTCGCTGCTGACATAAGGAAGCCCTTGAACTATTGCTTTCCTCCTTTGGGTTAGATGGATCTTAGATAATGAGAATTCTGAGGGATCCTTCTTTTAACTGAATTTAAATTCTTGATGCAATGTGAGAGTGGACCCCACAGGAGCTGGGTTGTTGGGGACCATCATGGAAGCTGCCTGTATCTCCTGGCTCTGCCTGTGGTGCCATAGGAACGATCTGTCGCTTCTGCAGGATAAACCCTCAGTTATTTCAATTGTCCCATGAAGGAAAGTTCCCATGTGCCTTCTCCCCTCCTTTTGAACCCAATATTTACTTTAATTCTTGTCCCTGAAAACAAGTGTAAAACTCCAGATGTTCTGAGAACCAAAGGGTGATTGTTTCCCTTGATCTGGACACTATACAATCTATATTCCCATGAGCCTTCTGATAACATGGCCCACACCATAGTCTAAAGAAGACTTGTCATTAACTAAAAGTCCTAGATCTTTTCCACCTAGGAAACCTTTCCTGTACATCGGGTTGTGACATTTCAGATATTCTATCTTTTTAAACTTTCATTTGATTGAATGGGTCTATCCGACTAAAAAATTTTGAGTCTTAAGTCTATCATCTGTAACATTAGCTGTCCCTCCCACACTTGTGTCACCTGCTTATTTGATAGCCCTCCTGCCTTGCAAATCTTCATACACGTAGTCAGGGAGAATATAAGGAAAACTAAAGACTGGCAGGCCACCAGGGACAACTACAGATCCGTGCTGTCCTAGTCATGCAGCTTGGGAGCCGGGTGGTGTCTCATTAGCTATGATTCGACCCCAAAGTAACAGCCTTCTGCTCACATTTACTATCTGCTCCATGACATTATCTTGGGAAGTTTTGTCAAATACTTGGCGGTAATCAAGACAGCCCATAGTTCTAGCATTCCTCCGATTTCCAACCTAATTCCCACGCCCCTACCTTTGTCCAGTAAATCTACTAGTAGTTAGGTTTAGCCTGAATCTTTTTTTTAAAAAAATATTTTTATTGATTTCAGAGAGGAAGAGAGAGGGAGAGAGAGATAGAAACATCAATGAAGAGAGAGAATCATTGATTGGCTGCCTCCTGGATGCCCCCTACTGGGGCTTGAGCCTGCAACCCGGGCATGTGCCCTTGACTGGAATCGAACCTGGGACCTTTCAGTCCGCAGGCCGATGCTCTACCCACCGAGCCAAACCAGTTAGGGCTATCCTGAATCTTTAAGGGAATTTGCTCCTGGGAGCCAATGTTCCAATATCAGTGATGACCAAGTTCCTTTACAGGAACTTAGCAATGTGTTTGACAATTGATTCTGTAACCAATTATTCTCATTCAGAATCCAATCTGTTTTGAAAATTGGGAGTAAAATATGCCCATCTGTTCTTCCTGTACTTCTCTCCTTTCTAGGATTTCTTAGAAATTTCCAACAGCTCTGAGACCCTATCCGTAAACTCCTGCTGGGCAGGAGGGGTATTTTGTTGGAGTCTAGAGAGGTTTAAGCTCACTGAAGTGATTGACAGCTGTCAATACCTCACCTCGCGTCAGGCAGCCGTCCCCTCTCTTATCATGTGTTCTGCTGCCTCCAGTTTGAGATCCTTCCCCTTTCTGCTCTAAACAGAACGTAATAGTCTCTGAGCTGTCCTATGAACGCCCGGTCTACTTTAAGCAGTAGGCAAATGCTGTTCTTGTTCTTGGTCGAAAAAATCAAAGTTCACGCAAAGACACCCCTGTTTCTTTAGTGCTGTCACCCACACTCCTCTGCACGATCTCCGAGGTAACGTCTCTTCCTGGCTCCTGCAGGAAGGATGCGAGGTTTGTCCTCGCTCAACCAGGCATGTCTACCAGCTGCACCCACTTTTCTGTCTGTGCTTGTCCTGAGCCCCTTTGTATCTCCTGGTGCAAATGCCTCCCACCTAGTAAGTGTTCAATAAATATTCATATAGCTATAGGTTTTTAAAAGGTAAACTTTGAAAGCTAATTAAGAATGGATTTACCTGCTGTTGCATGGCCTCAGGAAATCTTGGAGAAGGGAGGAGATCTGGGAAATTATCCAGGAAGCCTCTGCTTGCTGACTGCTGACCCACTGGAGAGGGGGCGAGACAGAGCCATTCTCTTTTCCATTTTCCGACCTTTCCTTTAGAAACCGACAAGTGGAAGTCCACAGGTGCATCGTGGTATCGTCCCCCTCCCTCCCTTTCTTTTTATGAGTCAATCAAATCATATTTGCTGAGGACTCATTGTCTGCGAGGCCCCGGGAAGTCGCCCAGGTACTGCGCGGTGATGACATCGCCGACCGTCTCAGGGAGTGCGCGAGGCTGCCAGGCTTTTTGGTCTTGAGGAGTCAGCTTTTAAAATGTAACATCTCCCAGCCAGAAGCAAAGGCCTTGGGAGACGACACCCTGGAATCTCAGCTGCTGGCATCGAACAAGGTGTGGTAGGCAGAGGCTGGGCTGGGCTGGTGGATAGAGGCTGGGCATTACTGTGCAACCTCTGGCAAGACAGGAGCCTTTCCGAGCCGCCATCTGAGCAGGGCTGACAGACGCTGTACCTGTATAATGGGGGTACTTACCAGTACTTGCCTTTGAGGCTTGTAGTGAGTATTGAACAAAGTAATGTGTGTGTCTGTATACTTCATTCGTTCATTTGTTATTCAGCCACTATTTGTTGCCTTGTTGGCTCTGTGAGCTGGGCCCTGTGTGTAACTGTGGCTGCTAAGGACCGCACCCCAAGCAGAAGGACACAGTGTGAGGGAAGTCGCAGACCAGGGCTGGAGGGGTCGGGAATCCTGCCTCAAGGGCTGTGCCGGGGGACCCAGGGGTAAACTTGCTGCACTGCTGTGGGCTGGCCGGCCTGGGACACAGAGGCCTCGTCTCTGTGCCCAGTGGCCATCCCTCCCCGCTGGACTGAGTGTGGTATGGCTGCTTCTCCTTCTCAGGGGACTTGCTAGTGTCACCAAGCTCAGAGCCATCCTGGGACACTGAGACTGAGAAGCCGTGTGCTGACAACACAGACATGGAGAATCCAGCTGCACAATACGCCAGAGTGTGTGTGTGTGTGTGTGTGTGTGTGTGTGTGTGTGTGTGTGTGTGTGTCTGGTGGGTGGTATTGAGAAGACGCCATGACCCGTAGGTGGTCTGCTTCTCTTTCCTCCTTCTGAGAGTGTCTGGGACATCATGCCCCCAGTGGGTCAGCACATGATAGGTGCCCAGAAAACATTCGTTGACTAATGGAAGGACTGAGTAAGAGGAGAAAAGTCTGTTGCTGGCCAGCGCTTCTCTTTTGGGGCTAAGAAGTTGCTTTTTGGCCCTGGTCTTGTAGTATTTCAAAGGCTACGGGGCCACTAAGCTGTGTGGCCATTGGGATCACTGGTCAGGTCCCCCCTCATGTCCCTGGGGGGCTGATGCCCTGACCGCACCTAACAGGACAATGCAAAGCCTTTGTGATCCTGGTGGTCAGAAGTGAATCAGCACTGCATCTGGTTTTCCTTTCTTCAGTTGGAAAGTTTTCTGGTACTCCTTGTCCCAAATCCTTTCTCCCTTCACCCATTCTATCCCTGACCTCGATAGTTTGCATTCCTAATATCGAAGACCCTGAAGTTTTCCTTTGTAAAATAAGGGAGAGAGTGACCCTTGTGTGTAGTGACTGCATGTACGGATGATGGATAGTGACAGTGCCACACACCAGGTACCCCCTTTCCTTCTAGACACTCAGCTTCCTTGAGACCTCTGACCCCTGCCCATGCCAGGGTGTCAGTAACAGCACCCCTGGTCCCCCTGAGGCAGGTATAATCTAGCTGGGAGGTGGGGCTATTGCGATGCTCTGCTGGAAGGGCGGAGGAACATGGTGTTTTCTGGATGCATTCGGGTGTATTTCATTAGCTTGGTAAGTAGAAATCAATGATTTTGTATCGTGTTGTCTTTGGGGCCCCTGCAAACAAGTTGGTTGGGAAATAGAGTTCCTATCAGCTCCCTGTTCTTTGCAGAGGGAATAAAAGATGAGAATCATTTGTCCGGGAGCGGCAGCAATTTATGTCACACAAGGCTCGGCAGATATGATGGGCTCTCACAGCCATTTTCCCATTGGATCCCAAGGCAGCCGGTGACGTGACCCTGGCAAGTACTGGTGTCTCATTCAATAGGTCAGGACACCGGTGCCCAGGAATCATGCTGCTACTCGACTTACTTCTCACTGCGACTCAAAGCCACTCTCCTGATCCTTGCTTGCTGGCTCCCGGTCACTTTCTCCTTCTATTGGCCCCTCAACCATGGAAACATGGTCCTTGTCTATTGGGGAAGCAAAAATTTCAGCTACCAAACATGGAGAAACAAACTCAGTTTCAAGATAACCGTGTGCTTGCTCTTGACTTTCACTTCTAAAATGCATCTCTCCTTGACTTGCCCAAGAAGTGAGGGCATTGGTTTCTGGGTTGCTGTCACTTGTTTTCTGCGGACTGCTGTGTCGTGTATACATGAGTCCAAGGTGGTGTTTTTCATAGTGAGTTCTTCGAGGGCAAACATTGGGTTGCTAGTCTCTTTACATAGCACTAGAGAAAGCCTTAGATACTTCAAGGTTTTGCAAAGAGTATTATTATGAAGATATCATAGTTACACATTTCTCTACTTTAGTCTAAACAATCATGATTGTTTGAAAATGTTTGTGTTGGAAATGTCACTGCCTAAAGAAGCCGTGTGTGAAATCCTTGAGAAATTCACAAATCCCCAAGACTGGTGGATGGATTTGCATTGTGTGAGGTGTTGACTTAGAGAGCTGTGATTTGTGTTATATGAATCTCATTGTTTTCATGTTAAAGCTTTAAGAAGTTTTCTCAGCAAAGTATTTTTAAGAAATCTAGGTGTACAATTGGTTTATGTTACAAGAAAATCATCTTGAAAAGAGACTTTCTTTGTAGATAAAGATTATGCCAGAAACAACCAAAACACCAAACCGCCAGTACTTTCTCAAAACTAAATGTGAAGTATAAATAGAGAACAAAACAGGAAATAGTGGTTTGCAAAAAAAGAAAAAAAAAAGAAAAAAGAAATACTTGTAGCTGCCCGAAAAGTGCCTTTCCTTACAGTATAGAATGTGAGTTCTGAGACGGAGTGACAGAAAGTCTGACTCCACCTCCTAGCAGAGACAAGCATCTTCTAGCAAACGCTACCTTTATGATCTTTTAAAACATGTGGATCAGTCTGCATGCCATAGGCCCTGACTAAGGAAGGGTGTTCTTCTGTCCACCCAGTCATCACATGCTCAGCGAACTGACTGGGTTGCCTTATACCACCTAAGCTTTCATCTGCCAGTGTCGTCTCTTCATATCCTATAGATACTTGGGAGATGTGGCTCAAAGGGTTAGGTTTCCCTCTTGTCCCTTCTAACCAGTTACATTGCCAGCTCCCCCATGCTGCCCACGCCTGACCCTGAGAGGCAGCTGTAGGGATTTGTGCCAAGAGCCCTGTGGTGGAATCTGAGTTCTTCCCACTAAGGAGTGACCTCATGAAAACTCTCTGGTCTCAGCTCCTCAACGGTAAGTCCAAGGACAATAATGCTTATTTCACAGAGTTGTGAAAATCAATAGAGATGAAGTAGGTGAAGGCTCATCTTGGCAGCATGTGGTATACTGTGGCTTTAAAAATTTTTTTTAAAAAATCGATTTCAGAGAAGAAGGGAAAGGGAGAGAGAGAGAGAGAAATATCAATGATGAGAGAGAATCATTGATCCACTGTCTCCTGCACGCCCCCTACTGGGGATCAAGCCCACAATCCTGGCATGTGCCCTGACTGGGAACCGAACCGTGACCTCAACCATTGAAGCACACCAGCTGGGCGGTACACTGTGTCTTGTTGGGGAGGCCTTATTTTTGGAAAGTGGTTATCATGGGATAGAGTTCTGAGCCTGATGGTAACAAATGCCTGGGTCTTGTTGCCTCAGTGTGGGGAGTGGGGGAGTCCTGGAGGAGGGGATGGCCTACTGATCATCCATGCATTCATTCTTCCATTCATTCATACATCCTTGGTTTAGCAAACATTTGATAAGATGTGCCAGATGCTGAATTACTAGTAGGTGGGATACATTGATCAAGACATAGCACCTCCTTCAAGGAGTTCACGTATATCGGGAGAGATAGAAAACGATACCAATAAATAGAATGACATGTTGGAGGTGCTGTGATAGAAATTGTTCCATCGTGGCCACAGGGAAGGATGGAATATAAACATGCTGTCCAGGCAGAGCTGTGGACGAGGAGCCTCGGGAAAGCCACCTCCGGAGGAACACAGTCTTTGAAAGTGACTCCTTTTCATCTGGCCCCGGGGAAAGGCCTCCCACTTCAGGCAGAAGCTGATGCCTTTCGGGGAGAGGTAGAGCTCTCTCTTGAAGAGCTGAGCAAAGGTCCAGTAATGCCCCTTTTCTGAATCCACCTTAGAGAAAACTGAGCGGGCACCAAGTTAGAAGCTTCTCGGGAGACCCGTGTGATGCACTTGCCTTGAGCTCTCCTTCTACCTGCATTCAGATGGGAAGCAGGTCAGTGTCATTATTATGTTCAAGCCCAGGAGAACCTCCTGGAATGAGAGAAGAGTAGGTTTTGGAGGAAATCCTCAGGGCCTACATACAGGGGGCCCCTTCAGCTTGGGTGTCCTCTGGGGTCAGCAGTAAAGGGAGAGGGTGCTAAGATCCTGTACGGAGTGCCAGGTGGCAAGGACCTGGTGAGAGTGAGGTGGAGAGGAGCTGGCAGGCCCCAAGCTCCAACTTCCCTTTCAGGTCCTTGACCCTAAGAATCTTAGTCCCTCGGGACCTCTTCTCTCCGAGTATCCTGGCTCTTTGGTCTTCATCCTCAAGACACTAGTTGCCTCAGAACTGCCCTCCTGCCACACCATATCTCTTCTCCCCTCCTACGTGGTGAGCTTCTCAAAGGCAGGAGGGACGAGTAGGGGACTGGCTCCACCAGGGCAGCCCGGCCACGTTGCCTGGCTCCCCATAGGCCACACAGGCAAGGCTTGCCCACAGCTGACCTAAAGCTGACCCAAGTCTTCTCAGAACCCCTGGGATCCTCCCAGAGCAGGGGTGCACAAGAGCTGCTACAAGGCCATTTGCTACCCTCCTCCCATGTCTGTCCAGGAGGCTTTTGTAGGACCGTTTCTTCCTGGTACTGATGAGCAATGAGACATTGCCTGGCCCTCCCTTAGGGGGCAGCTGTGGGCTACGAAATTGCTTCACTGCAGCATGGTGGCTCCTCAGCACCAGGGTGCCACACCACTCGTGGCTTCACCTGGCCCCTTTGGTTTCTGTGTTGTCTTGTGGGGTAAGAGTAGGTCTCTTCTTGCTTTTGCTATCTATGTAAGTAAAAACTATCTAAATCTAAGAAGGGCTTCTAGTCACTTTATATACCTGAGAGTTGTGCTTGACAGGGAGCTTAGCGATCTAGACTGTATAGATGGGAGTCTGAGGCCCAGAGACATTAAGTGACTTGTCCTCGTCTGTCAGCTGATTAGGAGTAGAGCCAGGACTGGGGTCCAGCCCTGAGGTCCAGGGTCATTTCCACCACCTAATACTATTCCTCATGTGCTATGAATGCCCACTGAGATGGTTGCTGGTCTGGTCAGGTCACATGCACACAACCATGGCACAAGCGGAGTGCAGCACCCACGGACTGGCTGTTGCCTCTCAGTCCTTTCAGGGTCCAGAGCGCCTGGCTAGCCTGCCTCCCCGCAGCCAGCCCTGGCCGACCAGTCATGCAGATGGCAGAGCCACTCACTCTAGAGTGAGAGAGAGTAGATTAGACTTATTCAATTGTTTGGTTTTTGAATGCACACAAAATACAAGAGGTAGGAACCAGCACACAAAGAAAAGTCCCTTTCCCTTTCCAGCTCCTAGAATTCCAGCCGCTGCTGCCTACCTCAAAGATGACTCCTACAATTTAAAAACACTGCCAGAGATATTTTATGCATATGAGCATACATGCATGCATATGTGCTTATGCATTTGTAGCATGTATCTTCCTCACCTACCATATGGTAGCATGCCATCCATGCTATAAGATAAACTGAAACAATGATCTTGAAGACCATTCGCTCTCGTTTTTCTTAGCTATGATTCTGCTGGCCACAGGCACGGCAGACGGCATCCTCTCTCCTGCCTCCTCCAGGTCCCTTCTCACAACCATGCATGTAGGCATGCTCCCAGGTGTGGACACAGGTAGGCAGATTCTATCTTTTGAGGAAGTAGGAAAGACAGGAAGTTTCCAAAGGAGGCTTTCTTACAAGCTTCCCATTCTGCCGGGTCATTAACTGACCCGCCATCCTTTTCCATGTCTGTCTGTCGGGATCTAACTAGGAACTCTCTTCAGCATTTAACACTTGGAGTGCGGGAAACGAGTTAAGTCGGCTCGCGTGAATTGCGCGTACTCCGCGGGAGCCGTCTTTAACTCGGTTCATATAGATTTGCGGTGGAGTGCGGGAAACGTGTAAACTCGGGCCGATTGTAACTGCGTATTACCAAATATTTGTTTGTAATCCACCCTTTTGGTGGATGGAACAAAACCAAAAGACAGAGTCATCTTATATTTTGGCGGGAAATTCACCCGCACTCCAAGTGTAAGACACTAGGAATTTAATTCTGGGAAATGGTCGTATGATGATGAAAAAGCCCAAACAGGAGACTGGACGATTAGCCATAGTCCCTGCGGTTGCAGCCACCTCTAGGCTAGAGGCGCAGAGGAAGGAGGGGTGTAGCAGAAGGTAGGGCCAGGTCACCCAACAGGGTGTGCAGCATGAGGCTCTCCAGTGGGAGCTAGCAAAGCAAAGAGAGAGGGCGACAGCTTCCCTTGTCTTACCCAGGCCAACCCCACCCTCCAAACTCAGACCAGCACCCCCTTTGGGCAAATCCAGCAAGCAGCTGTCAAGAAACCTTGGAGGACAGCTCGGGGGTGGAGGTGGGGGTGGGGGGCTGCTCCTTTCACACAGAGAATTGCAGGGGCAGGAGGGGGGATGGAGCTGAGGGAGACAGGGCGAGGGCCAGCCCACAGAGTCTCTCGAGGGCTGTCTTCTGAAAGGATGTCACCTGAAAGGGAAGGCCTGTCAGTGTGGTGGTCAGGGTGCCTGAAAGAAGGTGGCAGCCAGTCCCTCCTGGGCCCGCACCTGCTTTCTCTTGCTCTCTGAAGACCACGTGCTGAGGAGCAGCTGCAGCTGAGGAGCAGCTGCGGCTGTGGGCCCAGGTGGGGGGGCTAGAGTGGGATGCGGTTTCTCTCTTCTTCCTGTGCTGGATGAGGAGAGGGCAGATCCAGCAAACAGGGAGATTTAGGGAACAGCCCAGCCGGTGAATTATTCATAGCTCTGTGGTGTGCTGTCTCTCATGCTTTCAGACACTGTAACATTTTTCCAAACCCTGCAGGTGGTAATGGTGTTTCTCCCACTTCACTACACATATTCTCTGCTCTTGGTTTATGTGTTTCCTCCTCCCCCTTAAATATATGAGGCTCGGCTCTCTGTCACCATCTGTCTTCTGAGTCTCATAAAGAACTCTTAGCCTTTCACAATTACTTCAACTCACTATATTACCATTGTTGTTGTTGCTGTTGATTCATAAATTGTTACAATTTGCTTCTTTGTCCTCTTAACACTACCCCTGACACTCTTTTTTTTTATTAAATTTATTAGGGTGACATTGGTTAATAAAATTATATAGGTTTCAAGTACATAGCACATTCTCTGTGTGTTCACCACCCCAAGCCAAGTCTCCTTCCATCACCAGTCATCTCCCCTTTACCTTCTCCTGCTAGCCACCCCCTTCCCTCTGGCAATCACCATACTGCTGTCTGCGTCCATGAGTCTTTCTTTTTTTTTTCTTTGCTTAATCCCTTCACCCTTCTCACCCGGTCCCCAACCCCCTCCCCTCTGACAACTGTCAGTCCACGATACCCTGGATATTCTTAAATCATCAGAGAGAAACATGTGAGCACTAGGTAGGAGTACAGATGAGTGCTGGCTTTGCTTCTGTTGGCCCAATTTTAGTGTCAGAACTGGGAAAAATGTATATTAAGAGAATGTATTTCCTCAATTTAACAGAACATGTTGCTGTCCCTCTTCTTATAGTATGAGGTTTCTATTGGCCATCAAGGTGTTCGTTTATATTGATGTATTTACACCCAGAATTGAAAATACCTCTGAGCCCAGCTGTGGGCTGTCAGCCCAGGTGAGACGGGCAGACTCCCTGGTGAACGGTGTTGCCACAGGTGCCAGGTGCACTCTGTGGGTGCGATATTGCACCAGGTGCTGTGAAAAGCAAAGTGACATATGAAATACGGCCCATGGCCTCCAGGAATGTACAGAAATCATTTATGTGGGTGAAACAATGAGAAAGTGATATAAACCATCATTTAACCAGAGCTTGCTGAAACTGGTGGTGCAAGCAATAGGTGGTGACGGAGTTGAGAGAAGTGAGAGTGTGAGGAGAAGCAGGAGGGCTTGGGCCACCTTGAAGAATGGTTGAACTTTAGATAAATGCCAAGGTGCATTCTTATCACTGGAAACCACCTTCCACACAGAATTAAGCATCCTGTGGAGCATGGTGTTAGGTTGTATATGAGGCTGCTGACAAAAGAATCACAATAGAGACACTGGCATGTGGGGAATTTAACATGGTGCCCATGAATGAGAGAAAATAGGATTTTGTTGTCCTTTTGAAATGGCAATGAGAAAGAGCATTATAGCAAGGCCAGAAACCCATTCCATGCAGTTCACAGAAGGAAATGCTTTAGAGTCCATTAGGAGTCTAGAGACCCTTGTCACTTCTACCTCTTAATGCGTTTAGAAACAACAGAAGGCCAGTGATCCTGCGTCCTGTCTGGCTGGCCCATCCTTCTCCATGTACCACCAAATGCCCCTGCACGTACCTGTTCCATTGCCAGCTCTGTGCATTTAGCTTGCTCTGCTCGGCCTGGGAATATCCTGCCTCTGGTGTCACCTTCGTGTGCTTTCCTCTTCCCACTGCTCCCAACTGATTTCTTTCCTCCATGGTGTTCTCACAGCATTTGATATGAAACCTCTGTGCCACTATCTATCTCACATATTATTATTGTCTCTCTACTTGTCTGCTTCTTCATAGTTTGTGAATACGTTAGGAGATGTACCTTATGTATTTTCATCTGTAATCCAAGTGTCTAAGCACAGTATTTTACAGTCACTGTGTAGTCAACAGATATTTGTTGGATGAATTGATAAATGAATGAGTGAATGAATGAGTGGATACATGAATACATGCCTCAGGATTGACTCCCAGGTGACTCCATGGCATTGACGTATGCTTTTGGATTTGGTCATTCCTTGTTTTTGACCTTGATAGAGCTACCATTAATTTACATGCATTAAATTGGCAAGACGAACAGGTAAAATGTCATCCCTAAATTCATAGACCAGATCTTAGTTTCTCTTGGTTTCAGTTGTACTATTTCTAGCCAAGCCTTGTTTTGATAAGAAAAGGGAGACCTGCCTGGGAAACCAGCTGCAAATCACTTGATTTAATACGTCAAGTCATCATTTAACAACTTCATCGAGGCAAAACTTGGCGATCCAGAGACTGATGATTAGGCTGTACTAGGAGCAGAATCTCCTAATGTTTGCTAAAGCTCTTTGCTCCAAGATGGCTTCCAAGTGCACAACTGAAAGCAGAGAAACTCAGAGGTCTCATGTCCACCTCCAGGGCTGTGACAGTTCTGAAATGATTTATATACTCGGTTGTATCAAGTTGTGGTCCATGGCTAGGATGTCTTTGGAGAGCATTTGAGGTCTTTGGAGATGATGGGAAATCTTTGGGGAAGGGCAGTAACCCAGCTGCCACCTGACCCCACCTGGAAGAAGGTGGTATTAAGGAGGGTGGTTGCCTCTGTTTTTGCTTTCTTCTTGGTACCATTTTTTAAACCATAGGTAGAAAAACAGTATAAAAAATTAACAATGAGGGAATAATTCCCATTCTATGGAAGTTTCTATTGGAAATGTGTACTTTTTATTCAGCCTTTTTTGTTTTCTTGTTTTCTAGTGGTTTTGGCTTTTGATCCCCTGGTCACTGCTTTAATACCCCAAATTGTTACAAAAAGGCAAAGACGATTTTATCACCAGAAATATCAGAGAAGACTTCTTTCTATGCCTGAACATATGCAAATTTATCTATATCTATATACATAAAAAGACATGACTAGAATCCTACTATATATACTATTTTGCAGTGTTCATATATGCATGAGTGTATGCATACATGCATATATACTTAAAATTACAAAGTATTCTGTTTTATGAATATGAAATAGTTTACTAAACTAAGGCTGTTTGGAAAGATATTTTGCTTGCATCCAGTATTTCACTATTATAATTAATATGCAAAAAATATCCTTGGCCACATATCTTTGTGTTCTTCCCAGATTATCTTCTTAAGACAAATCCTTAGGAATAATATAGCTGGATCAGGAAATGTGCATGTGTGAGTTTTAAAGAGATTTTCAAATTGTCCTCCAGAAAGGTTGGCTAATTTCTACCCCTGCCAACTGTAAATAATAGTGTCTATTCCTCTCCCCCCTCACCAATAGAGTATTGTCAGGGTTATTCACATTTATCAGTCTGAGAGCCACAAATGATATCAATTCACTTTTGGGGGAGGTTACCAGTAAAGTTTAAAATCTTTTCCTGTGATAATTGGCCATTTATTTCTGTTTATCCTCTCTCTTTCACATTTTTAAATCAGAGTTCTTATTTTCATTTTAGTAATTTGAAGAAATTCTTTGTATTAACCTTTTGTTGGCCCAAATGTAGCAAATAGACTCCTCAGATTTTCATTTATTTTCAAGATTTTACTTTTACTATATGAAGACATTTGAGTTCTATGTAGTCATGTCTATCAATCTTTCCGTCATACTCAGATTTCCTAAGTTTTCCACCAAAATTAGAGAGTGCGTCACCACCTCAAGAGCATAAAAACTCAGTCTGGTGCCTGCATACTGCCCAGACAGGGCGTAGGGGCTGCTTCTATCATCTTTCCCAACTCCGTCTGCCACCTTTTGAGCAAGAGCCTCTCATTTCCACTGTTAGGTACCACTGATTCTCAGAAATTAATGTTATTACACGACATCATTCCTGAGTAAAAGGCAAACGCTTATCTCATTTGCCACATTCCAGGAACTCTGACCCCTGAGCTCATGATATCGGTTGTGTTCTCTGGGTTGGGGATGAGCAACAAGCTCTTGCTGAAAGATTTGGCCAACTGTACTTGAGAAGCTTATTGTTGGTATTTTTAATTCTAAAAATATTATAGTATGTGGTACTATTCACTTGGAAGAGTGGATTTTCACTTGGTGAACAGTTACCCAGAGTCCCGCCATCTTTGCCATTGGTAACATTTTAGCATGTTTCCTTTTACTTCTTCACCATATACATTTTTGTGTAATTGAGGTCATGTTTATGTGCAATTTATGTGATGCTTTTTCACTCAACACCATATTATTAAGGGTATTTTTAAAGGCTTTTAACTAGTTGATTGTTTCATTCTGTAGATAAATCAACTATTCCCCTATTGTTTGTTATTTGGGTTGTGTCCATTTTATTTTTGCAATTACAAATCAGGTTAAAATAAATATTTCTGTATGTAAATCTCTGCCCACAATTGGATTGAGGGATATAACTGACTTTTAACACAATTGATTTTCACTGTTAAATTTCATTCATGGGGAAAAAAGGTTGTAACAATTCACAACCCAACCAAAGGGATAGGAGTGAATATGAGAGAATGATTATGTCTATTTAATACTATTATTATATCAGTGCAAAGTTGAACTAACTGGGGAAAGTGAGACACGGATAGATAAACTTGTCTTGTTGCTGGTAATGCTATCAATTGTGTTTGGCGTTGGGAATCTGTTGTCCTCTCCACCTAGCCAGTACCTTTCCTACTTCACTAGAGACCCATGGAAATGTGCTATCCTTGAAATTAGACCAGGAGCTCAACAGCACCATAAAAGCTCCTCGTGGTGTCTGGCTCTCTCCTGTATTTGGTCTTCCCTCCAATAAGGGGTGGTTTGGCCAAAATCACCAAACCGGATCCATGTTTGCCTTGCAAACCAAACAAACACTTCTGTTTCTGTTTTGCTTTGTGTCTGGACGGATTCTTAGCGCCTCTTCTGCCTGTGAGTGATTTGTCACTTCTTCTGCAAGACTGGCACCAGCAGAAATGCAGTCTCAGAGGACCCCTGGGAGAAAGCGAGGCCGACCCCCACTTCACTCAACGCCTGTGAAGATGGCAGTTCATAACCTTTATTCTGCGTCAGCTGGCTCTTTACCGGCAGTGAAGATCCCAAAGAAAAGAGGGCGGAAACCTGGGTACAAGGTATGGCTCCATCACCCCCTTTCTCCAAAGTGCTATCGGGCTGGGGCACGGGTGCGTGGGCAGGGGAATGTGAGGAAAGGTGGGGAGCTGAGTAAAGGCAGGATCAATGCCTTTCTGTCAATGGAGCTGTAAGGGACGTGGCCCCGTGGTTACACGATGCATGCTGTTGCTGTCATGTGCATTTTCACAAGTGGACAAAGCAAATTACACCAGATGGGGGAAGCTGTAAGGCGAGACCACTTTAGGGTCAGAGCTAAAGACACATTATGCAGCCTCACATCTAAATTAATGTTTCGGACACCGAGCTTTCCCCTGACTGTCTTTTGGGGCGGCTCTGGAAACCACTTCCCAGAACTCATTCGTCATTTATTTTAGTAGAAGCAGATGATGGCCCCGAGTCACTTACACTAATCATGAGAGCAGGCTAGTGTCAAAGGACACAGACGAGTGTTCCCCACTAGAGCCTCAGTCAGGGACTCATCCTGAAAATGCTGGGTGTGAACTCATGGTTTCCTGCTTGTAAAAGGTATTGACGTCATTTGGCTCCAAGGAGGTGTCTCAGGCAAAGTTAAAATCCTGTGACCCTTTTACACATTAAGATTTGGAGAGGCTGGGGGTGGAGGGTAAATTCTCCATTGTAACTGCAGTCACATAAAGCAACCCAGACCTGCGGATGAGATATGTTTGCAGATGCTACTGGAGAGGAAAGATGAGCTTGTGCCCCATAAGCCTTTGGGCATCAGAAAATGAGCTTCAGAAGTTTCCCTTCGTTCACTTGTCTTGAAATAAAGAGCTTATGTTTCCATCTTGAGATCTGAATGCTCAAACCAAAATGCAAATTGGCAATTAACTCCCATAGATTTAGGGAAATGTATGGAAATTATTTCAGGTCAGCAGAAAGACGAAGCTTCCGAAGAGCTGGTTATGAATTCAGCCTTTATCCTTTTGGTTCTCTGCAGTTCTTCCAATTGCTGGAAACGAAAAACGGTAGGTGGGGGGAAGTGACTCAAAGTTGTTTGGGGGTTGTTGGTTTTAATAAAAGTTTTTAGGTAAAGTCTTTTGTCACTGGTTATTTTTAAAAATATATTTTTATTAATTTCAGAGAGGAAGGGAGAGGGAGAGAGAGATAGAAGCATCAATGATGAGAGAGAATCATTGATTGGCTGCCTCCTGCACGCCTCCAACTGGGGATCAAGCCCACAACCTGGGCATGTACCCTTGACCAGAATTGAACCCGGGACCCTTCAGTCCACAGGCCGATGCTCTATCCACTGAGCCAAACCAGCCAGGTCTGTCACTGGTTATTTTTCTAATGAAGGGAGCCCCCTTTTCCTCATGGTCACCACACCTTCAGAACTGTGTCTCTGAAGCTGGCCCGGGGCAGGTCTCCTGCTCAGCTACCTGCACAGTGGCCCACAACTGGGAATTGCATCTGGAAGGCTGGACCGGGCAGCCTTTCTGTTTATAGAGCCAGGGAGCAAATCCAGGAGCCGAAGAAGAAACACACTGAAAACTTTTCTCTTCTGTTTGGCCTTTCTCCTACTCCCCTGGGAGCTGTGACCCAAGAATGAAAATTACTGACAGACACAGCATTTCTGGAGCCAGGAAAAATGGAAATTCACTCCATGGAATGAACCCGACTTTGCAATTTTCCTGTCTCCTTAAAAAGGGCAGTTTTCAGTGCTCCTAACACTCAGAGACACCTCAGGGCAGGAAGAAAGCTTTGGGGATGCTAAGTAGGCACTGTGGGCCCTGCACTAAGTAGGCAGGTCTCACACCCATGCCTCACAGGGTTTTGCTTTGGGGACAACGGGCCACAGCTCTTCCTTGAGTCCACCTCCCATACACTTGGGGAAACGGGTGGGAATTATTTCAGGCCAGCAGCTCCCAGACAGCTCCCCAAGCGTCAGAGAAGAATGGCTCCAAACCAGGTGCCCGTCTGCATGAAGTTCCGACCCACTCATGACCTGGGAAAAATAAGAACCATCTGAAAGGCTCATAAAGCCAAAATGATTCCACTTAAAGGATTATCCTTTACTCTGACATATCTGCTTCCTACCATTTTGGTGTTAAAGTTTATTTTATTTTATTAAGTGTTGTATGTTGTCAGGATTTGCTAATTTTAAAAAGGTTCTATTTGGCGAAATAAAGTTGGCAAACTATTAAGTCTCTCCAGTTTTATGTTGACAGTTTCTTAGACCCTGAAGCCCCCTTTACTATTAACAAAAAGGTTTTAATTGTGGAGAAGCTGGCAAGGAAACTATACGGTTTCATTACATTTACCAAATAACCACTAATTTGGCAATTTTAACAATCTGGGACAACAGTTGGGGAGCCAGAAGTTGTTAAAAAACTGCTGAGCAAGCAAAATGAGATATTACTTGGTCTACTCTTAAAGTTCTCGTATTTTATTACTAAGAAAATGCTTTCGAGCCCTCCCTGAGTTTGTTTACTTTACTGTAGACACATTTCTTACAAGCTCGATTACAGCAGTTTATTAATAGCCTTAGATTTGAAGGGGATGATGTTTGGGGGGAGAAGACTACACACACAGCTGGACACCGAGGGGATAATAATAATTATCATCATAATTCTATGATAATGTGTTAATAATATAGAACAATAAAGTATGCAATAATATTACCATTATAAAATAATAAATAACATAATTTTGTCATACCAGTAATAACATTATGGCATATTTATACTACCAATATTATCATAATAAGAAGTGTTTGAGCCTTCGGCAGGGCAGACTCGGCAGACTCGCCCCCGGGAGGTTCTGAGAACAGCTGGCGGTGCTGACTGTATCACAGGTCTGTGCTGCTTGCTGTCTGTCACTTCGTGCCTGGTGCTACCCCAAGCTGCTCTGTCAGTCATGTGCTCCTGCACATGTGGAAACTCTCTCTGGCCCAAGTAGGAAGCAAGCTTCTCCTTTAAGACCAATCATACAGGTGGTGACATTTAACCCCTTCTCTGAGTCTTGAGAAGAACATGAGTGAATTATGGGCAGGAAAGGGAAAGTTCAACTGGCTGTCAGTGCTCCAGAGTTCATAGGTCGTGGCTCCTCCCAGGGCCCATCTGGCCACCTCTCTCTTCGCCCTGGCTGACAGCCATGTTGCTGGGACAAGCTCGCTGCTGTGAGAGGATCATTATGGCTTTACTGTCCCCTTCTCATCCAAGTCAAAGGAAGCAAACACCTCTTACCATTAATTTTCTCTGAAGAGCTGTAACCTGACCACCATGCAAAAAGTTATTTTACATCTCATTGGCAGCATCTGCTATTGATTTAGGTCCTTTGTTCAGAGACTCCCCAAGGTCAACAGGTAGACTCCATGACTAAAAAAACCATCGAAGTCTTTTTTAGGAGATAAAGAGAGAGGGTCTGCACCAAGGAGAAGCCCTGGCTCCCATTCTGTAGACGCAGATGACTCCGTGTCTCCACATAGCGGGATTTTCCATTTCTGTGTCTTTATGATTGGAATTCTGATTTAAGCAGAAAAAAAGTACTGGACTTTTAAAATAGCCATTTGTCTCCAATACATAATAATAATAATGAATACTAATAGCAATGATATGTAACATTTGTTGAGCACTTCTATGTTTGTGGTTCTAGCCAAAGCACTTTATGTGTATTTTCTTATTTGATCCTTGATGGTTTGATAGTAAGGGGAGTTAGAAAAACTGCAGGAATTAGGCATGAATCAACCAACCCCCAGAGCCTGAGGCCACTTACTATCAGGCTAGCAGCCCTCTACCTTTTCACTATCTCTTTGTAGTAATTATGCTTTCTGATTAAAAATAAGTAAATTATGTTCTGTCTGCTCTGTTTAATGAGTTAGAAAAGTGTAACATGTTCTAGAAAGAATTTCATTCCTGAAATATTAAAAAAAAAGGTTAAAATGTTCTTAAGTGTTGGCAGTTATATTATTCAGGATACAAAGTCAGCTGCTGTAATGGTGGCTTAAAGACAATAGAAGCTAATAATTTCTTTCTCATGTTAAAGTCTGGGAAGGCCATCTGGTACTGTTACAATGGCTTGATGGTATTGGGGACCCAGGCTCCTTCTATATTGTTGCTCTGCCATCTTAACAAAAGTCCCTGCTTCATGCTCTTAAATGGCTCCTTCAGTTCCTACTATCCCACTCATTCAGGACAGAGCTAGTAGAAGCATGTCTTTCCCCTTTAAGGGCCCAGCCCTCAAAGTTGCACACAACCCTATACTTGCATCTAGCTGGCCAGACTTATTTACTTAGCCTTACTTAGCTCCAAGGAAGATGTGAAAGTGTAGTGCTGGTGACCAGGTGATGAGCTAAACTTCAGGGGTTCCATTATTAAAGGAATATGGAGCATGGATATTTGCGAATAATCAGCAGCCTTGGCTAACTAAGTACTTAAAGGACAGTCTTCTGTTTACTGGAAATTTTACTTTTAAAGAAAGTAATTTTTTAATGACTATGGGTAAACTCAACATTTTGTTTTGTTTCCCTTTTCTTACTGTCATCTCCCCTTCCACCCCAAAGTATATACTCTTGGCACTGAGTAATAAGAAGTCAAATTCACAAAAATCTCAATTAGGAGAATGTTCAAATTTAAGAAGACAGGGTTTTGTTTGTTTCAATACTTCTTTGAAGCATCTTTCTAAAATGTGTTTTCATTAGAAATGTTGAATTGGCTTCAATGCTTCTTTGATTATACAGATCTTATGTGCTTTAAAATCATATATATGAGCACTAAATGCAGCTTAATAGTAGGCCAGGGAAGAATTGATATTTAATAACTTCCGGTGCCTATTTTTAAGGCCCCCCTCTTGCTGATAGTTGGTATGGAGTGCCACCTGTGGTTCATGGTGGAAAATGATTACACAGGCACAAGGCAGGGGCCATTCCCTCTGGGTGGACAGTGTGCAGCACCAACGGCAGGGACTCTCTCCTTGGACTTCTGTAGCCCCCCCAGTCCCCACCCCAGGGCTGGAGCGGGGGTCAGTATTGGGCTCAGCCATAGGTCAGGGGCAGTGGTATGCTGGCAGATGTTTCTAGCATTCTGAGTGTAGCTCCCGGGTGAATGTTAGCTGATATTTTCACAGATGTTAAGGAGTAAGACAAATGTGATCAGTGAAGTTGTATGTTGGAACTTCTTTCATCTGTCAAGGATGTGAGTTCTTTGCTGAATTGGATAATATAGTTTTGAACTCACAAAATATTTCAATATCTTGTCCTATTTACAGTGTAACAGCTACAGTCAAGATACACTTTTAAGTTTAACCTGGATTTTTAACATTTTCTTAAATCTATGTATCAGTAAGATAATAATTCCAGTCCTAATTTGTAGCATTTACCAATTTCCAAGGTCTAAATATTCCCAATATGGCCAATTTCAAGTCACCAGTGTGACGTCTCTGAACATGGTTTTGGGAAAAGATGTGCAGCCACCCACCCTTGCATCTGTATTTCCATGCAGATGCAAATGTAGAATAATTGGAAAATGATGAGTTTTGAGTATCTATTATCTTTGTCTTTAATAGACTTTAATTAATACTCTAAGTACATATATTCAGTCATTTTAAATAATGGCTGTATTTAACATTCAACTTGCAAGATGACTGAAAACCTAACAATCATCTCTGTGGACCCATATAAGCTGGCTCCAGCTCCCCCTGCTCGGAGTTCTGCTGTGCACGATGCCTGTAGCTGGATGTCCCCTGTCCCCTCTTCATCTGCAGGGCTGGCTGCTTTGACCCATGCCTGCTGATACACAGAACTTGGCCCCTCACCAGTTTCTGTAAGAAACCCAGTCACACCAAGCAATTCCTTGAAATATGTTGTCTCTACTGAAGATTGTTGGGGTCACAGGACAGAGTGGACAGGATACCACCAAATAATTCTCAGACAGATCTGGTGTTTTGAATTCCACTTTATCCAGTGATGGAGTCTTTTTTTCCCTTTTTCTTCCATCTTTCTCTGCATACCCACTGAGTACTGACTTCATTGTCTCCTCATTTGGCTTCCCTCTGTCAGGAGGAAATGCAACCATTCCTCCCAGCCCACCTCAGGTAGAGCAGCAGCACCCCATCCTCTCTCCCTCCCCCTTCACCCCTGCTGTACCTCAGCAGTTTCAGTGCCATTAGGGCCCAGAGGAGAATCTGAACCCAATGCAGTGTTGGTGGGGAAAAGCTCCAGCTTTCACACCCTCTACTCACCCCATGTGCACCTCTGAAAGGCATAAGGACACCGGGCCGTTCCCTTCCCACACCCAAGCACCCCCTTCTGTCTTCACTGCGATGCAAGCAGTACATTGTATTGGGATAATATGTTTTCCTAGGGAAGTTTTAGTGCAAATGCTTCTCAACTAGGATCTTAGATTTGACTGACATGTTGCCCAAGCAGGTCTCAAGGCCAAAGGATACTGGCTCCTCCTTCCTTTGGTGTTTAACCTCTCCCCCAAATGCAGGGAGGAAAAGGTATGAGTCGGCCCCAAAGCAAGCTGACTCCTAGGAATGGAATTAAGTTCTTGGCTACAAACTTCTTGTTATTGGAGCTGATTTGCATTTTCAACAGGTAGGTTTTTAGACCAAAATCTGAGGTTAGACACTGTGAGGTATTCAATTTCCCCAAACTCTGCTCCCTACAGCACTTCCTCAGAACCCTGCCCAGGGGATAGGGGGTATGAAGAAAGAGTAAGCCTAAAGGAGGAATCCCCAAGGAAAACTATAGGCAGGGACATGGACAACGCTGTCTTTATCAAATAAGCATGGGGAGGGGAAAGAAGGGAGGGAGAACATGATTTTAAAAAAATCTGGAATATTAGTTTGCTAGGGCTGCTGTAACAATAAAAGAACAAATTGGGTTGCTCTGTTGGCTCGGATCATAGAAATTTATTGTTTCACAGTTCTGGAGGCTAGAAATCTGAGACCCAGGCATTGGCTGGGTTGGTTCTTTCTGAAGCCTATGAGGGAGAATCGTCCCCAGCCTTTCTCTGAGCTTCTGGTGGCCTCAGGTGTTCCTTGGCTCCACAGATGGTGTTCTCCGTGTCTTCCCATCGTCTCTCCTCCGTATGTGTCTGTCTCAGAGTCTACATTTCCCTTTTAATAAGAATAAGTCATATTGGTTAGGGCCCACTTTAATGACCTCAGCTTAACTTGATCATATTGTAGCCACTCCCTTTCCAAATAAGATCACACTCACAGGTACTGGTGTTAGGACCTCAACATCTTTCGTGGGACACATTTCAACCCACAGCATCCAGCATAATAAACAGTCTTTGTCTTTTAACTAGGCGTTTAGTCCATTTATGTTTAAAGAAATTACTGGTAAGTTTGGGTTTAACTCTATATCTTATTTTGTGTTTGTCCCACTCATTCTATGTTTCTTTTACCTGTCTTTTCTGTCTTCTTTCATATTTTTTTAAGTTTAATTTTTCCCTACTCATTGAAAGTTAAGCACTCTGTTTTCTATTGCATTATTGGTTGCTTTAGAAAGTGCAGCATGCTTACTTACTACGGTTTTATAAAGTTAACCTTTCTCTTACTTCTTCCTAGATAATACAAAGACCTTAGGACATTTTCACCCCACTTATCTTCCCACTTATGTACTGTTGTTGTCACACATTTTAATTCTCTTTTGCTTTTATAATCCCTCAAGACATAATTATTCTTATATAGTCATTTTCATTTAGATTCACTTGTGTATTTGCCATTTAAATTTTTAAAATTCCTTTTTTGCTTATCAGACCTTCTACCTCAGATCACTTTTCCATTTGCTCGAAGTGCATCTTTTAGAAGTCCCTTTAATATAGGTCCTCTGGGGATGAATTCTCTAGCTTTGTTGTCTGGTAGTATCTCTATTTTATTTTCATTTTTGGAAAAAAAATATTTTTTCTGGGTGTAGAATTCTAGGTTGTCGGTTATTTCTTGCAGCACATTGAAGATATTCCATTTGTTACAACTTTTTATATTTGCCATGTCTTTTCACCTCTCCGCCATAGTTTTTATGTATTTGTCTTTATGCTGCTTTTTGGATAATTTCTCTGACATATCTTCCAGCTGACCAATTCTCTTCTCAGCTATGTTTCATATGCATTAAATCTGTCCATTTAGCTTTTAATTTTAGTTATTGTATTTTTCATTTATAGAAGTTAAATTTGGTTCTTTTTCAAATTTGCAATGCTATTTTTTTTACAGTTTTCTGTTCTCCAGAGATATTTTCAAGTTTGTCCTTTATATCTTTATACATCATATCACAGTTGTTTTTATTATATAAGTCTGATCATTGAAAATTTTAATCTATTTGTCAGTTTTTTGCTACGTGTTTTTATTGCTTATTTTGGTTTCTTGCTTCCTTGTGTGTTTGGATATTTTGGATTGTGCTATTCATTGATTTTTTTTTGGCGGGGGGGGGGGGGTGAGACCTTTCTCCAGAGATGATTTATATTTACTTTTCCAGGTGGTGTTGGGGGGTGGTGGGCGGGTACAGAGGGGAGAGGAGCACTGTCAGATTGAGTGATTTTTAAACTAAATTCACAGTCTGAAGTTTTCTTGATTACCCAAGTTGTGTAACTGCCACCCAGGAAATATTCTGGTAGGGTGTAGAGAGCATTCCAGATTTCCATTGACCAAATGGGCTCTCTCTTGCAGCTCAAGTCTCCGGTTCTCCTGACTCCGTTGGCCCTCTCACCTCCGCGGAGTACGCCAGAGCCCGACCTCAGCTCCATCCCTCAGGACGCAGCCACCATCCCCAGCCTGGGAGTCCCTCAGGCGCTCACAGGTAGGTCAGGAGAACGAACTCCAAGGCTGTGATGGCCTGTCTGTCATTTAACAGTTACTTTATGAATTAGAGAGCTGTCACGGACATAGCTCAAATAAAGGATTTAGTCTCTTAGCTAGACAGCAGATAGCATGACCAGAATCTCTGAGAACATGAGTTTAAATGTCTCATAGTTTGGATTATTTGAAACTTGGTTTTCAGTGTATCTTGGGTTCAGCTGGTTGCCTTGGGGTGGGACTGGAAAGAGTAGTTGGTGGCCTAGATTTTTCTTTCCAGAGCCAGGTTTACTCTGCACCAATAGTGAGCCTGCGCACCTTGAAGAGTTTCCACCCCTATTTGCACCTCCAGATCTCCCAAGGATCCTAATCTTTAATTCCACCTGGCTCCCTCCAATTCAGTCAGGGTAGCACTCAGCCCAGTGTCTCTCATGGGACATTCAGCAACCAGCAGTTCCAATGTAAGAATAGCAGCAATCAGATTTTGTCAAGCACACACACACACACACACACACACACACACACACACAGTCCCTCCTCATCACAACCCCACTGCACTGCCCTCTCCCTTTCCACCTAAATTCCTTCGTTCTCCTCCCATTTATGGCCAACAAGGCCCTGTAAGTTCCCTCCCTCTGTGACCCAGCCCACGGCTCTCCAGTCCCTGGGGCCCACCGCAGGATCTCAGCACAGTTTCTTCTCTCCAACTGGAATGATCTTCCCTCTGGTCGTCTTATGTCTCCCTTGTCTCTCAGCTCAGGCACACCTGCCTCCTTCATGGGCTTCTTGCCAGGGTCCTCAGGGAGTCTCAGGCTGGGACAGTGGTGGTGGCCAGGGTCTATGCTCCATCTGTAGGCCTCCAGGGCCCTTTATGAGCCCGTGTGCTGAAGGCTTCTCTCAGGGCTCTCCTAGCACCAGAGTTTCTCACAGTCCCAGCCCCACATCAGTCCCTGTGACTCTCACTGTCCCAGTCCCACATCAGTCCCTGTGACTCTCACAGTCCCAGTCCCACATCAGTCCCTGTGACTCTCACAGTCCCAGCCCCACATCAGTCCCTGTGACTCTCACTGTCCCAGCCCCACATCAGTCCCTGTGACTCTCACTGTCCCACCCCCACATCAGTCCCTGTGACTCTCACAGTCCCAGTCCCACATCAGTCCCTGTGACTCTCACTGTCCCAGCCCCACATCAGTCCCTGTGACTCTCACTGTCCCAGCCCCACATCAGTCCCTGTGACTCTCTGAGAAGGCCTGCCTCCCCACTGAGCCCTGTGAAGCCAGGGACCTCATCGGTTTGGGTCACCATTTTCTCTGTAAGGCCTAGCATGGTGTCTGGCATGAAGGTTCTTATTAATTATATTTACTTAATCGCCTGGGATGAGTAGAAGAGAAGGCAGCCTGATAGATTGAAAAGGGCATAGGCTTTGACCTCAGAAAGGCTTGGGTCCAAATCCCTGTTGCTCCACTAATTACAAACACTAATCTCTCTAACCACGTGAAGCCTCAGTTTGTTCAGTAGTAAAGGAGGAATGACACCTAATTCCCAGCTTGTCTTAAAATGAAACAAGATAAAATATATAAAGTGCCTGGAAGATAATAAGCGGGCAATGAAAACTAATTTTCTTCACAATTGTTATTACTGTTCAGTAACCCTGTTGGTGTCCTCTTAAAGTCCCTCTTCCACTCTCCTTTGCGTTAGTGTCCCCCAAGGCGAGGTGCTCATGCTCTGGGGTAGGGCTGGGGGAGGGGCAGGGCAGGGGGAGGAGTCAGAAGAGGAGAGTCGATGTACAGAAGAAAATATGATACCTATTATTAATATATATTTTTATCTCATCCTTTAAAAATTTTATTTTTCTTGGTTATGTTTTAAAATGTAAACAATACGTTAATACAGACAAGACTGTATATGCCCTATAAATAAATAGATACATTTTGGGGCATGTGCTCAAACTATTTTTACTTTAGATCTGTGGAAAACCATTGATTGTGCTCACCTAAATAGTGGCTGAGTGATTATTTTCCCTGAAATTGTAAATAGCACTCTTTTCAGCAGTTGAGTACATAGTTTTTGGAGCAATCAACATTATATTGATGTTTTTACTCATCAAAAGTGGCAGACAGTATGTGTAGCTTGACAGCTCCCTTGGAGAAGAAGGGAAGATTCTGTCTGGGTACATGCCCAGCACGAAAATGCATTTATACACACTGTCCACATGGGCCTCCGTATCTGTCAGATCTGAGTACATCACAGGGGACCCACCTGTCCATCTGTCCCCAACCAGGAGGCCCTCTTGGGAACAAGCCCTGGCAGTTGGGGCAATTGGCTTCTTCGTCTCTTTTACTTACTAAGTAGGAAGAATCACTCCCACTTTTGCCCCTTTTCAGCTTTCCAAGGCCAGGGCCAAGGGGCAGATGGGGAGCAGCTCCCTGGCTGATGTGCACTTGCTGAGGGCTTGTGGGTCTGTTTCCACAGTCTGCCTCTACATCAACAAGCAGGCCAACGCCGGGCCCTACCTGGAGAGGAGGAAGGTGCAGCAGCTCCCCGAGCACTTCGGGCCTGAGAGGCCGTCGGCGGTCCTGCAGCAGGCCGTGCAAGCATGCATCGACTGTGCCCACCAGCAGAAGCTGGTCTTCTCCCTGGTCAAGCAGGGCTATGGTGGTGAGATGGTCTCGGGTAAGGCTCTGGGGCAGGTTTATGAGGAGGGCCATGGGTATCTCTGAAGATGAAAGCAGCCATGCTCTGCCTAGCCCTAGGGCAGTGATGGCGAACCTATGACACGCATGTCAGAGGTGACACGCGAACTCATTTTTTTGGTTGATTTTTCTTTGTTAAATGGCATTTAAATATATAAAATAAATATCAAAAATATACATCTTTGTTTTACTATGGTTGCAAATATCAAAAAATTTCTATATGTGACACGGCACCAGAGTTAAGTTAGGGTTTTTCAAAATGCTAACACACTGAGCTCAAAAGGTTCGCCATCACTGCCCTAGGGGGACAGTGGTTGTGGCTAGGGTCTGGTCTCTATCTGTTGGGCTCCAGAGCCCTTCATGAGCCTGTGTGCTGAAGGCCTCCTTCAGAGCTCAAGGAGAAGATGCTCCCACACTTGGACAAGAAGACCGGACATCTGAAACCTCACCCCTGACTCCTCTTTCTCCCACCCCCACCTCCAACCCTTCAGTAAGTCCTATTGCTCTAACTAAAATACATCCGGAATCCAGCCCCTTTCACCACCCACAGCAACCACTCTGGTTCTTTAAGAATATAAGCCAGATCACGCCCGTACTCTGCCCTAAACCCTCAATGGCTCCCATTTCACTCTGAGAAAAAGCCCACGTCCTTACAAGGGCCTACAGGCCCTATGTGACCTGGTCCTGGCCACCTCTTGGATCTCCTGGTCACTTCTCCCAAGTCCCCCACCCTGCCCTGGCCACAGCTTCCTCCTTGCTGTTCTTCCCGTGTCCTCCAGCCATGCTCGTGCCCCAGGGTCTTTGCACCTCCTATTCTCTCTTTCTGGAATGTTCTTCCCCAGCTGTCCATGTGACTTGCTCCTGAACTTCCTTCAGGTTTTTACTCGAATGCCTCCTTATTAAAGAGCTCCTTCCTGACCAGCTTGTCTAAAATATCAGCCCCTGTCACTCTCTATTCTGCGTTCCTTTTTCATGGCACTGATCACCCTGCAGGCCAACTCCATCTCCCAGGGCATGTTTTTTTAAACAAGAGCCTTCCAAGTCAATCCCTTCTCTCACTGTCATTGCCCATCTCCAGTTTCAGCCCCAACCCAACAGCTTCCAGAGGGAGCAGAAGTTGTCACCACAAGTGAGAGGTGGAATCAGGAGCTCTGCCCCCTTCAGATGTCTTACTGGAGGCTGTCTGCACAGTGGTTGTCACCACCTGTCCTTAAGCCCTGGAGATGTCTTGACTCTAAGGGGATAGCTTGGTGTTTTCTCTGGCCCAACATCATGGGCACAGCCTCCATATCAGCAAGGAAAAGGAATAAGATTCCCAGCAACGGGTCCATGCAAGTGACCCTGCTGGCTGGCTAAGAACAGGGGAAAGAAGACTCCAATCTGGCTCTATCCTGAAGAATCAAAGCAGCACGTTTTATTTATTTATTTATTTATTTATTTATTTATTTATTTATTTAATCTTTATTGTTGAAAGTATTACATATGCCCCCCCCCCCCCTTTCTGGCCTGCCCCCACCCCCTGCCCTGGGCCTTCACCACCCTATTGTCTGTGTCCATAACTCCAGATCCCTAGGGCTTGGGCTGGGCAGGGTGTCCAACAGCCTCCCCAGCTCTGACTGTTTCAGCCCACCTTCTAGAGCTTCCTCTGAGCAGGAAGCTGGGCCTGACTTGCTGGTAGTGGATTAAAATAGAGCTTGGCTAGGTCCAAGCGCATGTGTCTGACCCAGGGTGACTTTTAAGAGACTTTAGCAGATGTGAGCAGAGATAGAAGTACTGCACCAAGAGAGGCCAGGAGGAGAGACCTGTTGTGAGGCCTTCCAAGAGCTTCTTGGCCGTTCTCCTCCTAGCTTCTGTCTGAGAGCCAGGTTCTGTCCGGGCTGCAACCTGAGATCAAAGGCCTTGTCCTTTTCCCTGCTAAATATCGGGGCTCAACACTCAGGTGCTAAGAGAAAGCCCCTCCTGTACTGTGTGCCCACCTTCTTGAGCAAATCCCACCTGGCTGATTCTTTATGGCTCCTTCCCCCAAACCTGGGAGAGCTGACCCCGTTTTCCCTGCTTTCTTGCTCAGCCTTTCTGTGGCCTCAGGGGCCTTGGTGCTGGGGAGGAGCTTCGGTACTGCCTGGCACCAACGTGAGTGTGGGCAGAGCCTCGCCAAGTTTCCCTTGGCTGAAGGATTCCCAGGAAGGCCAGAGCTGAGCACTTGGTCTTAGTGTCTTGGGGAATGCAGTAGCACTGAGGGGACTCCTCGTGCCACCACATTGAGGCCAAGAAGTGGCAAGGTGGTCTTTCATGTTACTGACAGTGCTTGGAAGCTCAGCAAGGCTAAGTGACAGCACTGAGGTGGTTTAGGGAAGGACTCAGGAGAAATAGCCAGACCCCCCCCCACTCCCCGCCCCCACTCTCAAACAAGAAGTTGGTCCTTGGGGCACTGGTTTCCAAATATTCTCATGGCAGAATACATAAAGAATGGTGACACTGGTGCTGGCACAATGGCCAAAGGAACCAAACTGCTGGGCCTCGGGGAGCAGTCCTGCTGTGCCCCACACCCACTCCTTGCACACCTGCTGGGATGCTCCGCCTTACAGCCCTCTCCCACAGGGCTAGACTTTTTGATCTTACAAATCCATGTCCTCCTCCAGGAGGTGGAATCTTCCCACTTATGTGATCTCCCAGGCTCCTCCAGGAAAGTATGCACACTGATTTATGGGATAGACCTGACGCCCCAGGTCCTCCCACTGTGTGTTCAGTTTCCAACACACCCAGATTTCCATGGTATTGGAGGCAGGTAACAGTACCCACACAAGGAAGGAATTGCTAGGGCATCTGAATGACCAAGATGACTCCTTGGTGAGCATCTTGGGAGCTCCTTGGCTGTCTCTCTTAATCAGGGTCACCTGGAGCATTAAAATGACAGGCAAGTCCACTTAGAGGCCACAGGAGCTGGAAAAACCAGGCCCTCTGCAGTGTCCTCATCTGTAACACGGGGCAACCTTTTCACTTTCCTCACAGGACAGTCAGGAGACCTAAAGGAGGTCATGGATATGAAAGCTCTTGTCACACATAAAGAGCTACACAAAAGAAATGGATTATTTTGATTTCTAATTAAAATGGGTATTTTGTTTATTTTTAGTTTTGAAATAAAAACTAGCTCTGATCACCTCTTATATCTCCCAAAAGCTTAGCCTTGCTGAGTTTCCAATCACCATCAATGCCTAAATCTTGGTTTCTAAATATCAATCTTCAGTAAATGGAACCAGGGCTGCTGAAGAAACGGCTGATTTTAGGGCTGGGTCAGAGAAAGACAAGATGAACCTGGAACATATTGAAGTGACAGTAACTAAAGAGTTGCTAAAAAATGAGGGCATGTCATAGGGACACAGGATTCATCCTAAAAGCTTGAACAATTTGATCAACAAAGTAAATAACATAGTATTGGATAACCACAGTACAAAATAAATACAATGAGTCTGTACTGGTAATAATAAATGATTGAATAAATAAATAAATAAATAAATAAATAAATGGAGGAGAAGAGACTTTTTCCTTCTAGAAGGATTACAAATGCTACAGAGACTCTCCCCTTCCAGAAGGTATAGCTTAATCCCTCCCCTACCCTGGAGTGGGCAGGACCTTGTGACTTATTTGTAAGGCAATAAGAAATTGGGGAGTACAGTGGAGAAGTGTAGCAAACACTGTGGTGGCCAGGTGAAGGTTAAACCCCAGTAAACCCCAGTGATGTCATGTACACCTAACCTGTTGCAATGAGGAAGGCACTTCACCTCTGTGGTCTTCCTCCCCAAAACTCATCACCCCAGTCAAATAATGAGGCAAAATTAGACAAACCCAAACTGAGGGACATTTTACAAACTATCTGACCAGTACGCTTAACAACTACCAAGGTCGTGGAAAACAAGGAAAAGCTGGGAACTAGTCACAAACCAGAGGAGTCTAAGGAGACGCCACAACTACCCGCAATGTGGTCTCCTGGATGACATCCTGGAACAGAAACAGGACACTCGTGAAAAAACAAACAAAAATAAACAAACAGGTGGAACCCAAACATAGGCTAGCTAGAAACAAAACTGAGCCAACAAAACCCTCTGCCCCAGGCCTGAGGCGTGTGGCTTTCTCCAGCGCCCGGCTCTGAGTTGCCGTCTGGTTTTCCAGTCTCGGCGTCCTTTGACGGGAAACAGCACCTGCGGAGCCTGCCTGTGGTGAACAGCATCGGGTACGTCCTCCGCTTCCTCGCCAAGCTGTGCCGAAGCCTCCTGTGCGATGACCTCTTCAGCCACCAGCCCTTCCCCAGGCGCTCCAGTGCCTCCGAGGAAGCCCAGGAGAACCAGGAAGGCAGGATGGAGACAGGTAGGCTTTGTCCATCTGTCTTCCCCTTGCCTGCAGGTGGCCCCAGGGGCACCTGCCCTCCCGGGCCAGATGAGGCTGCTGCGGAGGGAGCTGCCACAACTCCTCGGAGCTCTCCTGCTGGAGGCCCACGGGCTGCTTCTCTGGAAGCCCTGGGAGCAATCAGGGCCTGTCAGGACCAAGGATACCTAGATGGTCCGCATCCTGGCTGCAGTGGGAAGAGGTCACTCCATTATAGCTTCTAGGCCTATTGGAATTTAAGAGACCACATTGCATATAAAGAGTGATTTTCTTCACACTCCTCTAATTAAGACTCCTGGGCATTTATTCATCATTGTTGAGGAGTTGAAAAACCAAGAAACTAAGGAAATAAGAAATCCTGGAAAAATTAGGGCTAAGAATCAATTACATTGGTCCTGCCTGGGGACCTCAGATGCCTACCAATTTCAATAAAAGGTGTGCCCGAGTGTCTTGCAAGAATTTGACCAGACCAGACACCAAATATGTCTTCCAGTGAGAGTTGGTGTTTCTTTTTCATCGCAGAATGGAAAGTGACCCAGGGGCTGAGTGCCTTTGGTACCCCCAGCCCCAGAATAGCTCAGCATGGGAAAGTGGCCATTCCCAGTGGGAAGGGCATAAGGCCACATGGGCAAACTTGCCATGATGTGCCTGTGACTATTCTTATAACTGGCAATTTGTACTTTTTAATCCCTCCATCTTTTTCACTCATTCCCAAAACCTCCTCTCATATGGGATCATTCATTTGTTCTCTGTATCTATGAATTTGTTTCTGTTTTGTCTGTTCATTTATTTTGTTTTTTAGGTCCCACATGTAAGTGAAATCATATGACATTTGTCTTTCTCTGTCTGACTTACTTTACTTAGCATAATATCCTCTAGGTTTGTCCATGTTGTTGCAAATGGGAAGATTTCATTTCTTTTTTATGGCTGAGTAATATTCCATTGTATCAGTATATATGTACCACATCTTCATTCATCTATTCATGTACATTTAGGTTGTTTTCATATCTTGGCTACTGTAAATCATGCTGCTATGAACATAGGGGTGCATGTATCTTTTCAAATCAGTGTTTTAGATGTATTCAGATATATGCCCAGAAGTGGATAGCTGGGTCATATGGTAGTTCTACTTTCAATTTTTGGAGAAACATGCATACTGTTTTCCCAGATTTGGTGGCTGCTCCAATCTGCATTCCCACCAGCAGTGCACTAGGGTTCCCTTTTCTCCACATCCTTGCCAGCACTTGTTTGTTGATTTAGCCATTCTGACAAGTGGGAGGTAATATCTTATTGTGGTTTTAATTCACATCTCTCTGATGATTAGTGATGTTGAGCATCTTTTCATTGTATGTTGGCCAGCTGTATGTTCAGTTTGGAGAAATGTCTATGAAGGTCATTTGCCCATTTTTAATTGGATTACTGGGGAGGGGGGATGAAAGAGGGGCTTAAGTTGTATGAGTTCCTTATATATTTTGGATATTTACCCCTTATTGGATTTATCATTGGCAAATATATTCTCCCATTCAGTACATTGTCTTTTCATTTTGTTGATGGTTTCCTTTGATGTGCAAAGACTTTTAGTTTGGTGTAATCTAATTTGTTTATTTTTTCTTTTGTTTCCCTTGCCCAAGGAGACAGAACAAAAAAATATTGCTAAGAGTGATGTCAAAGAGTTTACTGCCTGTGTTTTCTTCTAGGAGTTTTATGATTTCAGGTCTCACATTTAAGTTTTTAATTTACTGTGAGTTTATTTTTGTAGCTGGTATATGAAAGTGGTCTCGTTTCAATTTTTTGCATCTATCTGTCTAGTTTTTCCAATACCATTTATTGAAGAAACTGTCTTTACCCCATTGTATATTCTTGCCTTCTTTGTCATAGATTAATTGACCAAATAGGCATAGGTTTATTTCTGGGCTCTCTATTCTGTTCCATCGATCTATGTGTCTGTTTTAATGCCAGTACCATGCTGTTTTGAGTACTATAGCCTTGAAGTATAGTTGATACCAGGTAGTGTGATACCTCCAACTTTGTTCTTCATTATCAATATTTCTTTAGCTATTTGGGGCCAACAAAGTCTTAGCATAGATTTTTTTTTAATACTGTCAAAACATTGTCTACAGTTTTACTTTAATCTCTCTGAAACCAGGGAAATTCTGCCTTTACAAAGAAAGGTAACTAATTAAATTTGGCCTTTGTGAGCAGATGCTGTATATTTCCTGTTTTTCTTGATGTCTCTAGGCCTCAGTTTCTTTTATTTTTTAATATATTTTTATTGACTTTAAAGAGGAAGGGAAAGGGAGAGAGAGATAGAAACATCAATGATGAGAGAGATCACTGATTGGCTGCCTCCTGCATGCCCCCTACTGGGGAGCAACCCATCGAATCTGGGACCCTTCAGTCCGCAGGCCAAAGCTCTATCCACTGAGCCAAACCCGCTAGGGCTGGGCCTCAGTTTCCTAAATGAGGGCTTGGAGTTGCTCATGTCTAATGTTCCTTCTGGTTCTGACAGTATGGATCTGGCTCTCCTGTAAAACTTAGTTCACTCAGAAACATTCTAAAGCTAATATCCTTCTAGTGAATCTTGCAATGAGAAGAGCAGAATTGTCTAATTTGACTTCTCAAACTCTTGAATCGTTGTTTCACTGAACAACCAATGACCCATGGGACATAACCATAAAGCCACATAATCCATGTCTCCCATTGTCCTTTAAATGCATCCTGTGGGACCATTTCTTTCTTATCCATGAATACATTTAGGACAAATCTTGTGACTCTTCTGGCTCCTTTCGGGTAACAAAACATTCTCTAGCCAATAATTAATATGTCCAGGTCAGTGTGATCATCAAACTTTAAATTTCACTCAAAGATATAACTACTCCCCATTCCCAGCGGAGGCCTGCTTTGCCAGTTGCCTACAGCAGTAAAGGAGGGTTTGGTTGGCTTCCCTGCACCCTCTGCCCAGCCTTGTGTTTTTGCCCCTCTCTCATATCTAGCTCATGATTTTGAAGGAGAGGCAAGAATAGGAGAGCTTTTACTTGGCTAATCCTGCTGTGAGTTGGCATCATGCTCCCTGATTCTGGCAGGTGTTTAAAGCTGATCCTTCATCCTGTGGGCTTTTACAAGGGTCTTTCGGTGATTCCACCATCTCTCACATGGACAAATGTAACTCCTCTCTGGCTGCTTACTTACAGCTCCTTCCATAGCCTCAGGTACCTGTGAGTAAATCTCTAACTGCTTTCTGCTGAGGCCCCTATGTGCCCCCAGACAGTCCTGTGGAAAGGATCTAAGATCTTATTTCAGACCCCTCTTCTGATGGCTCCATCCAGCCCCTGAGAAACACACATTCTCTACTCAAACCAACTGTGGGCATGCAGGCAGGTCTCTGCAGGCACCTCTCCTTTGCTCTACCATCAGAGCAGCTAGACTTTTAGATTTCTCATGGGAACCAAACAGGGATCCATTGTGTCTTGCAAGTTCCAGAGGCAGACAGCAAGCTCTTCACATGGCCGCATTGAAGCCCCTGGGAACCCACTGGACAGTTCTCTCCATAATTCATCTTCTATTCAACCTGTTTTGCAACCCCTACAATTTATTTTGTAGACTAGACGTGGGTTGTCATCTATAGGTGCAGAACTGGCTTCCCACCATCTCTTTCTGCAAGATTGGAACCCTTCACTCTGGTATGGGGTGTCTATTGTCTTGCAGCCTCAGCCAAAATGAAAACTAAAATAGTTTTATTTTAACATCTTGTCCCAGGAGCCCCCCTTCAGCTGCCTTTAAGTGATCACTGAGAAAACTCTTGCCTTGGTTTTCACCTTATTCTCTCCCTTCCAAGCTCACCATGCTGAATGAGGTTCCAGTCTTTCCCCTGGAGTAGTGTAGCTGCCTCACTGCTTCCTTTGCCTGGGGCGGGCATTTCTACCTGAATGCTGGTTTCATTCCTAGTTGGCTTGGCTTTGGAAGTAATGACTGCAATTGTTTTCATGAGCCCTTCCCTAGCCCATGGATGCTTTGAAAAACTGAATTGTTCTAAATCAACCGATTTCATGGACATTGTTCCTCATGCCAAGTGTTGTAGAACAGAGTGCCATGTGTTTCATGTGTCCAGGGACGTCAGGGAGAGTGGGAGGAGGCAGCTATGGCACAGTATGCTCTAAGCAGCCCCCGTGTCACACGTCTTTCCCACCAATCTGCCATGGGGCCTAGAATGACACCATTTAGGAGTTTGTCTTTAGATTATGACATTGCCTCTTTAGGCTTACCTTGTCAAAATTCCCTTAAAGGGTAACACGTCACATTATTATTACTTTACATGAGGAATTAGTTTATCACCTGTTTTCCCACCATTGTGTCAAGAAAGGCAAGGGTGTTTACAAGGGGGAGGAATGGAGGTCTTTGTTGAGCTTAGGCTCCTTATCTGTCCATATGACCACATTCCTAAACAAGACTGTGCAGTCTGGAGCTCATTTGAAGCAGGTCCTGCTTTGCCCTGAGGTTGTTCCGCCAAAGCTGGAGTGTTGCAGGCTTGCTGCCACATAGTTGGAGGGTGTGTCAACATTCATGCGAGCACTTCCAGGAGACAGCTAATAAGACCATAAGAAAACACAAAGCCATGGCACATAGGGTCTATCAAAGGAACGACAATGCTTGTGGCTGAAAATGGATGATTTGGGCAAGACATGGTTTTCTGTTCCAGTATCAAAAACAGCAGGTCATGTGGGTTTGTTCTCTGTGGTCCTGAAGGTGGATTTAATTCAGCCTGAGGTCTTGCCGCTCAAACTCTGGTCAGAAGCAATGTCACCACCTGAGAAAGGCCAAAGCTCAGCAGCCTCCCACACTCTTTAACCACAGGTGCCAGGTGTTTCGAAGACACAGCGAAGTTTGGGAAGCAGAAATTGAAGGAACACTCTTCTAGGCGGAGAGCTTGGCAGCTGAACAACCAGGTGGAACTCTCAGAAGATAGTTCCCTTAGAAGTCAAGTGGAGTTGACATTGTAAAGACCCTTTCAAAGTCAAAGCCAGCCAAGGCTGCTTGGGTGGTAGTGATGTCCCCATTATTGGTGACACGTGTAGGTGTCCACGTAGGGCCAGAAGGGGGAACCCTGGCAAGATGTTCTTTCTGGTCCCTTCCAGGTTGAGAGTCACCTCTGGAAGTGTCAGAGGATAGCACTGGACAGCAGGAGGTCAGGGTGCCCCAGAAGCCCCAGCGAGGGGGCCTTTCAAGGTGAAGGTAAGGAAACTAAGAGAGAGGGCTCCCATTGGACCCGAGAAAGGGCTTCTTCCAAATTCCTTCCTCAGACCTTTGAAATATAAACTCTTTCACCAAATGATCTTTCTCCTGTGTCCAAGGAAAACCAGGCTTCAGACCTACTCAGCTGCCTGAATTCAGTCTGGAAGGTAGTTCTTGGCTTGAGACCAGAGACTTAGTCATTTTTCTCCAGTTCTGTTAACTGATGGCCATCCGTGGTTTGTGTTTTAGAAAATAGAGCAGCTCTCTGGGTGCTTCAGGAGAATGGAGACAGAAACATGAACTTGATAGCATTTGTGGTTCTGTTAGACATCATGAAATGATTAAGGGGAAAAGTTTACCTTACCTTTGAATATTGAAAAAAATCTCAATTATAAATAAGCTTTAGCCAGTGCTTCTGAAACTTTAATGTACTCAGGAACCATCTGAAAATGTTGTTAAAAAGCTGAATCTGGCTCAAGGGGGCTGGAGTGAGCCTGAGAGTCTGCATTTCCAGTGAGTGCCCAGGTGCTCTTGGTGCTGCTGCTGGTTGGGGACCACACCTTGAGCGACAAGGGTGGGCTGACCGAGTCCTGCTTACATAGGAAAATTTATTTCATGTTTTCAGTAAAATAAGTTTTCCTCTGCTAGGACAATGCCTCCCCTGTAAAAGTGTTGCCACTAAAGCTAATCCAGTGTCCCATGGAGGTAACCATGGGCTAGAAAGGAAGATAGGGTCATGAGGGCCCAGAGAGGCCAGGGGGATGGCACGTGTCCAAATCCAGATGAAAAAGAGGATGTTTGCAGGGCTGGGGAGGAGGTTGAAAGAAAGGAAAGAATGACAACAAGCGAATTTCTTAGTGTGGGCTGGCAACCACCTGCAGCAGGGTCTCTGTTCCCCAAGCCCTGTGCACACATCCACAGTGGCACTTGTTTCTGCCGGTCTCTCCGGAATCTGGGTCCAGATCTCATCTCCCTGCTAGAGGGACTTGGGGAGAGTTCCACATAGTCCCCAGCAGAGCCTGAGACATAACGAGTCTGCGGTAAATATTTACTGACTTAAACTGTGTGCAACACAACAGACCAAATTGTCTCCTCGCCAGGAGCAGGGGTGATCTGGAAACCACAGCCGTGGTAGCTGAACTCTTCTGCAAGATCTAATGTAGAGATTGGTTTCCTGCCTTTTGAAGGTGTGACATGATGGGAACAAATTGTTTAGTTTTTGTTGAGAAGCTCTTTTGATACGCAGGTGGTAGGGGTGGGAGATAAGGAAGGACATTTATTTTTGAGGCCTGATGTTTTTGTTCCTTGGCTGTGGTGTTTGAGCTAGAAAATTATTGGAGAAGCAGACACCCCCAGTGTGTTTCCTTATGGTGGAACTTATGCACCCGGCATTTAGAAATCAAATCTGCTTCCATGTTGAACTACAAATCTGTTTAATCTCATAGCTCTACGGAGAACATCTATGTTTACAAAAGACTGTTTATTCCAAAGAGGAAATAGAGTTTATCAAAGCATGAGTTCCTTGATACAGAAGCATCCATTGAATGAGTCGGCAAACATTTACTGTATTGGGCTCCCCCTACTTGTGATGCCCTAAAGCCATAGAGCCGAGGCCACACAGAAAGGCAGAAGTGGGGAGGACCCTGAACTCAGGTCTTCTCCTCCCTGGCCCTTTGCTCTTCCTCCCCAGCTGGTCTGTCTGTAGGGCCCTAACACGTGCTGGGTGGGGTGTGTGTCCTATTTCCCAGCGGAGAAGCTTGATGCACAAAACACGTGTTCACAAGTGGCTTGTGGTAGGTACACCTGTGTCACTTCTTCTAGCAAAGAATTAAAAGAACAAAACAACCCCAACCCCCATTCAGCAAAATCTCACAGGTGGAAATTGCATTCCAAGTACACCGATCCTCTGTTCTCCTGGGTTCTCTAACTCGGCCCCCAGGAGTGTTTCATCCTCGTCCTTGTGCTCCAGCTGTGTCCTTGCTGGGTGGCATCCAGGGGGCAGGCAGAGCCCGTCACTCCAGACACAGGAGGACTTGCTCTGCAAAACCCACACAATGTGGCCTGCTCCCCCAGACAGGAGGCACAGTTTGATCTGACATTTTAAATGATGTATAAAATGAGAGATGGGAAAAAGGAAATGAAGGAAAGAGTGTGTCTCCAGATTTGGCCGCAGCTGCCGTCTCCTGGTGCAGGCTGCTGATGGGAACATTGCAGAGCTGTGTTCGTCCCGTCACAGCCAAGGGCCATGGGAACGAGGTGAGCTGTCTGGGTCTCAGGCCAAGGGGGTCATTTGGAAGGAGAACAAAGTATCAGTGTCAAGCTCAGGTCTGAAGAACCCTCACAGAGAGTTTTGATGGGAAGCTTAAAAGAAGTGTGTCCACAAGTTCTGTAGCAGATTCTAAGGCCTCCTGTACCTTCCGAGCACGGAGTAGAGAGCATTTGCCAATGCGGGGTTCCTAATCTGAGTTCTGCCTATGTGCCAATAGGATTTCTTTAGGGAAAGCTATTAATTATATTTTCAATGATGTTATTCATTACATTCTAATATCAGTACATGTTTTAAAACATTGAGTCAAAGGGAAAAATATAACCTCTAGAGAAAAGCCTGGCTTTTGTAGAATTTAAAATAGATTTTTACAATGTTCACTAATTTATTGGATCCCTTTACATGAGAAGGCTTAGGTTCTCCTTTGAGTCCTGTAGATACTGAGGAAGCACAAGATATGTATTCAATAATTATTGGTTAAATGAATGAATGAATGTTCCAATTAAGTTGCTGAAACCTCCCACAGTACGTCAAATATGGGACAAAGGGCATGATTTTGAATCATGTTGACCAATTTCATAATATTTTAATATAAAATATTTATATTAAAATGCAACTAAAAAATTAGGATCACAAGAGAAATCATTTTGTGAATTAAAAATGCCAATACCCAAGACCAGAGGAGCAGAATGGTGGCGACAGCAAATGCCCACGAGGCTCTTGGCTGTTTGGAGAGCTCCTTCTATGAGGGACTGTGGAGGAAAACTGGAGCCCATAGAAAGAGGCCATATGGACTCTTTCTTCCTACAGGGCTGGTCTCAGAAATTCTCTGAAACATACCCCTGCCCCTGCCCCATGCTCTCTCTTCAAATAAAAATCTACTAGAAATCTGCTTCTTTGTCTGTGAGGCTACTGTGCCTGTGACACCCCCACCCCTCAGTCCCTAACTGGCCAGACAAGGCTGGGGACTCCTGGGTCAGCTGCAGAGGCCTCTGTCCAAAGAGGCTCCTGCCTGTGATGGGAGAGATGTAGGGGATGGGCCAGGTCTCGAAGGAGATCCAAGAAGATGGGGACCAAGTTCTCTGACTCATACATCAGAACGCAAGACAGATGGGAACAAAGGACTGAGTATATGAGATATAGCCATCCCCAAACCCTCAGGGCTCACAGTAGCTATAATTAGAGACTCTATCCACCCCTTTGGGCTGTTCCCCTGGACCGATACCCTGTGGCCCTGTGGTGGGCCTTAAGGCAGTATCTGCCGCTTCGAGTATCCACACCAGTATCTGCTGGCGGGGCATCAGAACGAGGGTAAAAATGGCAAAGCATGCCAAGAGGAGCTAAAGTAACTTAGTAACCCCGTAAGCTTCTAAGATAAACTCACACACTCTCTCCTCTCAGTGGGCAGTTTCTGGGTCTCATCCCTAAGCCATAAACCCTTTGCTGAAAGCAACCCCATAACTTTCCTGGCAGAGAATTGGACAGCTAGTCCAGAGCAGATACAGCCTGGCTGCTACTGAATCAATGATTACAGCTTCCATTTGGGATATGCAGAGTGAAGAGGAATGAAACAAGTCCCCTTTCCCCATCTGTATTAGTTACCTTTTGCTGTGTGACAAATTACCCCAAAACTTGGTGGTTTAAAATAGCATTTATTATCTCACAGTGTCCGTGAGCCAGGAGTCGAGGCACAGCCTGAGTCCTCTGGCCTTAGGTCTCCCACATGGTTGCAAGGACCTCAAAGCCCAGCTAGGGAAGGATCCGCTCCCAGCTCACGCACGGGCCTGTGGGCAGGATTCTGTTTCCCACAAGCTTTGATTCCTTGTGGTAGAGACCTCTCCACAGAGCACCCCGAGACGTGGCAGCTTGCTCCCCGAGCATGAGGAACAGTGGGAAGTACTGGGAGCCCTCCTAAAAGTCAGGGTGTCCATTTAGAACTGAAACTTAGAAGGCGTCCTCTCTCTATTCCAGGACTCAACATTTCTCTGATTAAGAATCATTTTTAATTTCCTCAGAGTTCTTTGAAAGTCCCCAAAGTGTGGGGACTGTTAAGGTCCCCCCCTTCCACCGCCCCCCCTCCTCTGGGAAGTTCCCATGGGCCTTGGGGCAGAGGCTCGGCAAAGCTGCAAGTGGAGGGGTGATTACAAAACCTGCTCTCCTCCTGAGAATGAAAGGCCATTCATGATTCCAAACAGCTAACTTTGGGCGAAATTGCCTTTGGGCAAAATTTCCACAGGAGGAAATCAACCTATAGGCTGAGAACAAAGTCTGAGGCAAACCAGAAATATTGGGTAGATTAACCAGAACCATTGAGGAGGAGTAAAGAAGTTTAGGTGTCAGGCATTAAAATTATGGTTGGCTTCTGTGCACCTCATTAGGGGAGAAAGGATATAAACGTATGTAAATGGACCAGAGGGGAGTCATAGGTTCATTCTGAGGGCTGAGGGCTGAGGGACCTGAACCTAGAGACAAGCTTAAAGAGAAAATCTATACTGTCCAGAGACCAAGTGAAGGGGAAATGTAATTGAAGCAAATGAAATGCTGAGCCTCATAGGTGGTGTGGCCTGGTGCCCTTTGAACCGGGAAGGCTGGGACAGAGGCCACCGAGGGCCCTCAGGGAAAACACCACAGCTTATCTGAGCCAGAACAAGGGGCGGGACTGCCCGAGAGAAGGAAATCTGCAAACCTCCAGCAGAGCCTCCTGAGAGCGGCTAGGGGCTGGAGGGAAGCTGCTGTCTCTGCCACAGGAAGCCCTGGGAGGGAGGTCTCTCTGCCTCCCACGGCAGCGGGAGCAGGTGCGGGCACCGCGGGCGCCCAGAGGAGCGTGTGTGGCTGCCCGGTGGCAGAGTCACCCAAGGTAGGAGACAATGCCCCGTGTCCCTGATCGGAGCAGGGAGGCGCAGCTCTGCTGGGGACTGGCTGCTGTTCCCTGGGGCCTCTCCCTCCTGCCCCTTCCTCTTTCTGCGTCTCTCCTCACAGGTCTCTTTCTTTGCATTTCAGAGCTTCCTGCCGTGCTCCTCAGGTGGTGGCACCAGGAGAAGCTGGGGAAGTTACTCCCAGCTGCTCGAGTGGCAGTGTTATCAGGCTGGCTGTAGTACTTGCTTTTCTAATCTGGGTCTGCGGGCTAGAGGTCTGTGGTGCGGCACTCTCTCAAGCAGCCCGGCCCAGCTGTTCACACATGGAGCCCTCTGGACACGGCCCCGGGGGGTGGGGCGGGGGGGGGGTGGGGGGGGTTGACCTTCTTGCCAACCTGGGCAGGGCTGTGTGGTCTGCTGGGCTGGGCAGACCTGCTGGCAACTGATCCCAAGAAGGCACCTGCTCAGCCTGGGGAAGGCGGCAGTGACGATGGTAGAAAGGGTGCAGCCTGTGCAGCTGCTCCTGCAAATGGGAGGTTATGACCCATGTGGGGAGATAAGGTGGGGAGAGAAGGGTGTGTGTGGGGGTGTGTGTATGTGTTGTGTGTGTGGGTGTGTGGGGAGAGAGACAGAGAGAGAGAGAGAGAGCACGAGAGAGACGAAGAGATCTGTACGAAAATAGTGTCTAAAGCTCTGGAATTGGTGGTTATTGTTGCATGAATAGGTATTATTGAAGAATAATTTTGCAGATGGAGGTATTTTGCTCTTCAGGGCTTCATTTGGTTAGAGAATCCAAGTAAAGGGCCAGTTTAATTTTTCAAGTCCAAGTTCACTTAACTGTGAGACGTTAGGTCTCGGGTTCTAAATGACAAGGGTCACCGCCAGCTGAACTGACATTCGGTCAGGAGTGTCTGTGGTGTTATATGCGGGGACCCCTTTTCCCTCTGTGCTGCTCCTGCCGCTTTGGGACTTTCTCTCTCTCTCTGGCTCTTGGTTTCTTCTTCTTGTCCATCTACCTCTTCTGCTCTTCTTTGGAGGTTCTCTGGGTGCCACGCCTGACTCTCCATCAGGACAGCAGGAATGGGCTGCACCAGGCGTCCTGGAAGCCTCTGCAGAGGCCTCTGTGGGGGAGGGGGAAGAGGGGGAGTCCACGCACTCCTGACCCTGGAGTTTGCTCCCCCAACAGAGAGGCTTAGACACGCGTCAGGTTCAGAAGCAAGCAGGTATCGCTTGAGGCTTGAGTGGGTTTGAGCTCTTCTAGAGTGTTCAGTAGCCTCACTCTAGACAGGCTTCATAGACAGTGGCTGGGGGAAACCGTGCTCCACAGATTAGCAATGGAAGTTCCAACACTAAACCCTGAAAAGGTGGCAGGCTTCTTTGAACGTGCATTGTGCATTTGCTTGTCCATGTAGGCAGGCTTGTGTGTCAGACAAAAGCTGATTATTCCTTTTTCTGGAGGAAAGATTTAATGACTTACACGCAGCATCCTTAGTCTCTAGGACAGAGGAGGGGGTGATAGAAGGGAAGTGCATAAAACACCTTTTGTTGGCCCTGCTTTGCTGAGCTGGTGGTCTCCTCTTGTTTAATGAGAGGTGCCAGGGTAACAAGACAGCTCATTTCAGATGAGAAGGGACTTTCTAAGAACCCAGGAGACAAGGACCATGAACGTCATCTGCCCGAGTCTGTGTGCAGTGGCTGGGCACTCGGGCTGGATGATCCCAGGTCTGCTGGCCCCATCTGCTGTTCACTCACCAGTCAGCCACAAAACCGCTTGAAAAGTGTAGTTCTCTCTCCAAGTATAGATTTGGTGCTTCTTTTCCCCAGCTTAAATAGTAGTTTTAGGTAACAAACAATCCATATGTCCCACTTTATTAAATTTTTAAGCTACTAGAAGTCCTGCGTACCTGTAATTCATCTACCTCTATGGGGGATGCCTTCACGGCTTGAACAGTGTAAAGGTTTTGAATAGCTAGAAGAGAGAAGGAAGGACCCTCCCCTGAAGCTTTTGGAGAGAGCCTGGCCCTGCTGACACTTTGATTTTAGGCTTCTAGCCTCCAGAACTGTGAGAGAATACATTTCTGTTGTTTTAAACCACCAAGTCACTGGTAATTTCTGCAGCCTTAGGAAACTAATACACCAAAGTCCCACCTAAACTCATCCCCTGTCCCACCAGAGGGACACATGTAATACTTAGGGACGTGCTGGGCTGGGTGTTCTGTGAAGGTCCTTTGCAGTCCCGTGGTTGGATGATGGCCTTCATTGTATCAGTCAGGTACCGTGTAAGCATCAGCGCCCTATTAATAAAGGTGAGGAAGGCTGTTTTCATTGGGTTTGAGCAAATGCACCTCATCGGTTCTGAAGGGCACCCTGGTGTGTGCACCTGACCTTGATGTTCACTCCCAGAGCCATGGCTGGGGCTTGGTGGTGTCTCCATGGTTGCCCACCAGCTGACTTCAGAATCACTGGCTCAGCCTTTGCTGAGGAGAGGGCTAGTGCTTGATGCTCTCTCGTGTCGGTTTGGCTTTCTAATGAATTCATTTGGATCGTGGCCCTTTGATCTCATCCATGGTTTCTAAACCAATCACATCTGTTCCCTTGTTTCCCATTTCCACACATTGTCATAGGAGAACAATTTTCCATCTGCACCTGTGTTTTCCAACTATAGTGCAGATTGGTGAATTATGTCATTCTTTACTTTAGACTATCAGAATTCCATAGATATATTTAATTTGGATTTAAAATATTGAATAAATAGAATGTTTCAGTTCAATTTCTTTTTCATTATTTATCATTCATTTACATGAAGAATTTATATTTAATCCTTTATCGTCTGAATTTTAATACATATCCTGCTAAACTGGCCCAAATGCCTACTCAACAGATATTTATTGAGTGCCTTCTGGATGCCAAGCACTGGGAGCTGCTTCCGCAGGTACATCAGGGCATCTGCCCCTGGGGACACAGAAAGGACTAGTGTCCCAGACGATGAGAACTCGCTTGTAAAGAGAATATAATGACAGTTTTACCACTCACTGGCTTAAAATGATGCTGGCTCAGAGTAGGTGCTCAATAAATGTTTAGTATTTCTCCTTCTCACTCCATTCATGAAGCAGGCTCATACATAGCTCTGTAGCCTGGTCCCTTTTAGAATCTTCCTACTGATGCCTTCTGACCCAGAGGGAAGAGATGCAATATAATCCATCAAGGCGAAGGTGCCGAGTTCTAGGTTTCTGAAGACACCTTGCAGCCCTCCATTAGCCACAAAGGGTAAGACACAGGGCACACACACCCTTAGGCTGCTCACTCATGTCCTAGCAGCCAAAGTGTTTGTCGGACTTGATTGTACAACACTCTCAAGAACGTGTTCACACCTGACACTGGACTTCTGCAATGACTTTTAAAAACAGCTTTATTGAGATGTAATTCGTATATCATACAATTCACCTATTTAGTGTTCAACTCAATGGTTCTTAGTATATTCGCAGATGTATGCAGCCGCCACCCCAATTGTAGGACATTTTCAATACTTCAAAAACCACATACCTTTAGCTAACATCCTCTATCCCCTCAACCTCCATGCTCAAGGCGACCACTAATCCGCTTTTTGTCTCTATAAATGTTCCTATCCTGGACATTTCATAGAAGTGGCACCACTAATATGCAGTCTTATGTGGCTGGCTTCTTTCATGTAGCATAATGTTTTAGGACTCATCCACTGTAGCTATATCAGTCCTTCGTTTCTTTGTATGCCTGAGTAATATTTGGTTGTGTGGATATACCACATTTTGTTTAATCAGGCATCGGTTGATAGCCATTTGGTCTGTTTTGGCTAGTATCAATACTTTTCTGTAAACATTCATGCACAGATTTTTGTGTGAATATTTCTCTTGGTATATATCTAGGAGTGCAATTGCGGGGTCATATGATAGCTCTATTTTAACCATTTGCGGAAGAGCCAGACTGTTTTCCAAAGAGCCTACACCATTTTACATTCCCACCCGCAGCATATGAGGGGTCCGGTTTCCCAGCATTGCCAGGTGAGGGGCGGTGATGGCGGGCCAGAGAAGAGAGCGCAGGGGGATTCAGACGTGCCCGGGACACCGCCAGAGGGGCCGGGCCATGGCGGGGGAAGGGGGGAGGTAAGACTTTTGTTTGAATCTTATTTCCAAGTCATCAATCACCAAGATCGTTACTTTCCCCGAGGACACACCTCCCCGTCCCGAGGATAATATGCTTTGTTGGTGAGGCGGGCGCTTCTGCTGGGAGGTGAGCTACCTGGGATTATGCCGAGGGGCCATTCCTCATCTCCTGTGCTCACAGGCGGCGGCCCTGCTGCTGGGGATGGTTCGCCAAGACTGAGGCCAGGCTCCCTGGAACCGCTCTCTGATCGCCGCCTCTCTCCCTGCTTTCCGCTTAGCCAAGACCTTCGCCACCGCAGAGTGCCGCCTGGCGACCGCTGCGGGCATGAGCCGCTACAGCCTGGACCCCTCCGGCCCCGCCTTCAGCCACCGGGGCTCCGTGCCCCCCGCCTCCGCGCTGTACTGCAAGAGGCAGAACTCCGGAGATGGCCCCCTTGGGGGCGGTCCCGCCGCCGGCGGCCCCCGCACCAGCCCCCTGTCCTCCGGAGGCCCCTCGGCGCCAGGGCTGAGGCCCCCAGGCTGCAGCCCCAAGAGGAATGGGACCTCTCTGGAAGGAAACAGATGTGGTAACGTAATGCATGCACAGCCCCCCTGTGACTTCCCTCCTGGGCCGGGTGGGACCACGGCAGGTGGGGGAGGAGGGGACCCTGGCTGTTTGAACGTGGGGACACTGGGAAATCAGAAGTTTCCTTAAGTCCCTCATGAATGTCTGTCGTTCTTGAACACAGCTGAGGTCAGGCTGTGACGATAAGCACAGGAAATGATGCATTAGAGAGTAGGCGAGGCAGTAGGAGTTAGCAGACTCCAAAATTACGGTGGCTCAAGTACCATGGAAGTTTATTTTTTGTTCAAGAGACTAAGGTGGGTGTTCCTGGTTGGTGGGTGCATCCCTAGGGGCCCAGGCTCTGTTTGTGGCTCTGCTACCCCCAGGCCTCCGAGCCCCAAGCACCCAGCGGCGGAGAGGGCAGGAGCAGGTGGAGCCTGGGCTGGTCGCATCCCTCCCGCTCCCACGTCTTTGGCAGGAGCTGGCCATTTGGCCACACGTCCCTCTAAGGGGGTCTGAGAGGCGTGGACTAGCTCTGTGCCAGGAACCAGATGTTAGTAAAGAGTTTTGTCTTGTGTTAGTAAAGAGTTTTGTCTTGTGTAGTGGGTGACACCGGTGGCTTCAAATTGGTAGATGGGCAGAACCAGAGTTTAGCCAAATGCCCACAGCACTGGTTGTGACACCACTTCTGTCTCACCTGTTACAGGTTGCTTGTTGGGATGTGAAGTACAAAAGTGCTGTCATTCTAGGGATAGCTTAGTGTCCATTCTAATTGTGTGTGTGTGTGCTTTTAAAAAAAAATCATTTCAAACTCCAGAAGCTATAGAGCACAGTGGATAATCGCATGGACTGGGAGCCGGATGACCTGGCTAGAACCCTGGATCTGCCACTTTCTCTCTAGCAAGTCTGACCGTTTGCAAGTCTGAGCTCTGTGCCTCAGTTTCCTCACCTGTGAAATTGGAGTAATAATAATAGCACCTACCTCCTAGGTTTGTTGGGAGGATTAAATACTAGATAAGTTCATGTGTGTATTTAGTACAAAGCCTAGGACAAAGTAAGAACTCAGTAAATGTTAGTAGTTGCAGATCACATGAACATACCCCTCCACAGAGCACAGCTCATCAACTCAGGGGCTGAGAACTGCTGAGAAAGGAGGCCTAGGCCAAGGAGGCAGAGTCTTCATCCTGCTCCTCTAAGCCTCCCAGGGGCTGGCGGTCTTCCTTAGCAAGCCACGTTTCTGTCCTGAGCCTTGGCTCTCTCCGCCAGCAGCCCTGAGAAGCCACAGCAATTAGCACTTTGTGTGATCCAAGGTCCTCCGTGTACTCCTCTCAGTGAGCTCACCCATCCCAGACGAGCCTCTGCTGGCTGAGGATGGAGAGGGAAGCAGGGGCCCCTTAAGGGGGAGGCAGTCCTGAGGGCACAGCATAGACCCCCTCAGCCAGGATGGGGGCTTTGGCCAAATGTAGAGGCACCTGTAGGCCACTCCCCAGCACTGTCACTCAGGGCCATTGGCCAGGAAGAAGATTCCAAAAGGGAGAGATGCTGTTCCATCTGATCTCTAAGAACAAGAGAAGGGAACAAGATCTGGCACAAACCAATGTCTTAAAGTAAGGGGGCAGCATTTATTTCCCAGGTTTATCACCAGAGTTAGAGTCACATCTGGCATATAGTAGGTGTTCAATCAAAATTCACTGTACCTGCCCCCTGCTGCCATGGTGCCCAGAGCCCTCATGTTGCTTCTGGCTGTCAAAACCCTCATTCCTGTGTCCCTCTGCCCTTCACATGTCTCTCCTCTCAACCTCTTCTCCTCAACCCAACTCCCACTTGCTCAGGGTGGTGATCACAGGACACCACCTGATTGAGTTGACTCATAATCCTAAGAGGCTGCCTCTAGTTGGTGACATCTCAGGCCCTGTGTCCTAAGTGTAGGATTTCAAGCAGTAGGAGGAAGACACGATTTAGGTGGAGAGAACCGTCACTTGCTGTAGAATTGTCTGCCCCGTCCCAGTCCATCTGGTCCCCCTGGACCAGGGAGACCCAGGGCCCGTCAGAGGGGTCTCAAGGGAGCTCAGCTCCCCAAGTCCCTTGCTGCCTCTTTCTTGTGGAGTCCTGAGATGTCCTCCCACCCCAGTTTCAACCATCCTCCTGTCCTTTATTTTGATCTCCACCAACCCTTTGTTCTCCTGGAATTAGACCCGGATCCGCTGTCTGAGTAATCTGCCAGAGGCAGGGCCAGCTCTGAGGAAGCCCTCTCTGTCGGAGCCCCGGCTGTACCCAGGAGAGCCCCCCTCGCTCAGGACTCCTGCCTCCCAGGGTCTTGGGGAAGTCAGAGAAACAGCCCTCCAGTTCCCACTGCCTTCCATTCCAAGCAAACCACTAACTGTATCCTGAATATCGAAGGTCTCTTTTGCAACTTGGAAATATTAGTGAGAACTTTGCCTGATACCCTGAAAATTAGAGATGTTCATAGTCAGCAGACGCCCTAGGGCTGTGGGTTGTTCAGAATCACACAGCCGCCAGCCACCCTGGAGCAAAGCTGCTGCAGGATGAACAGCTGAGATTCCTGGTGAGCCTCTGTGATACACCGCAGAAAGTGAAATTATTTACCCTTTGTGGCCGCATTAACTCTTTAATGCTCCAAAAATCCCTTTTACTCAGTGCTTCCTTCAGGGTGCGAAATGGAACCACAGATACCAGAAAGAGCTAGCCAGCCGTACACACTCTCAGCATCCAGATGAAGGAAGGGGGCGGGGAAGGTCAGGGGACAGAGGGCAGTGCTGGCATCTCTGAACTGAGGTTTCCACTTCTGCTTGCATCTCATTGGCCAGGATTTAGTCACATGGCTATGAGCTGCAAGGGAAGCTGGGAAATAGAGTTTCCATTCCAAGCAAACATGGTCCTAGCTGGAAATCAGGGCTTCTATTACAAAGGAAGAAATGGGGAAAAAAAGATATTGGTTAGGCAAGTGGCAGCCTCAGCCACACCCCACGATTAGGTGTGTTCCTTCTCTCCTGCTTCCTCCACTGCCACTTTGTTCCCTCGTCTCTAGTACTTCCTCTCTCCAGTCCCATGGTAGGAACCAGACTCCCAGCTTTGTGAGGTTTCTTGCTCGTATTTGTATCCTCTGCAGCCCCTGAAGAGGGGCCTGCTTGTTCGAGGCATATGCTAAATATCTAGTTATTGAGCAACTAACCCTCGAAGGTTCTAGGGGAGGGGAGAGGGGATGGGAGCAGACAGGACTCCAACACCCCAATCTCTTTAACCAGGGCCTCTTTGTATTTGCAGAGTGGGGCTTTACGTATGCTTTTCTTGAACAAAATTTGCACAGCTAAACACATTTGGAAACCGTGGAAATAAACCATGGGGATTGAGTGGCAGTGTAGTAAGTAGAGAGAAAACGATTGGCCTCCTTACCCTTTGTCACTTGGCTGCCTGCTGGGGGCCCTCTGAGGGCCATTCGTTTCCCCTGTGCCCAAGGAACTGCTCGATATCGCTCTGAAACAGCATCCCCGGTGAAAGCAGTTGGTATGAAGGGACCCTGCCCCTTTAAGAGGGTCTGACCCAAGTCATAAACCCTGGAAGGAACCTAGCAATGGATTTCGCCCCCGTGGTGCTAATCAAAATGGATTAAAACCACAGAGGCCAGAACACTGCGTGAGGCTGCAGGCGGGGGAGTGGATATGGATGACGTGACAAACCTGCGAGCCTTCCCTCTCATGTGAACCTTACCCCGGCCACCTGCTGTCTCGATACATCACACCTGTCACCTCTGTCAGTGGACTCGGAAGGGATGTCGTCACAGGACACATTTACCTGTTGTTTTTTGCTGATACTCAGGTGGACATTCAAGAGCTCTCTCCTGTCTCTCATCCAGGACATAATCCCTGAGAGCCAGAAAGAGGTTGCAGACAACAAAAGCGTCCCGACTCTTGCCTTTAACAGGACCTGCTGTAGAATTCCCAAACACAACTTCAGGTCCCAGCTTCAGAATCAAGACACAAAGTACATCAGACATTGTTATTAGCACCCAAATGCTTCCCATGAGTTGGAGTTTGCTTTCATAGTGTATGGTGTTCGGTGACGGACAGAGACAATCAGCCAGAAAAAGGGTGGGAACAGCACTGGATGTGATGTGGGTGGAATGGCTGAAGGCATGCAAGGGTCTGTTCATTCTGGGGAGAAGAGTTGCGCCCACTAAGACTTAGAGAGATGTCAGCAGAAACTTACTGAGCACAACATGCCAGGGGATCTTCTCGGGTCTAAGGATGGAGCTGACAGGGTGCAGCTCCAGAGAGACAAACAGAACAACTGCACAAACTTGATCACAACTGTGACTTGCCCCACTGGACAGGTATGGATGCTATGAAAGAGTCAGGTGGGGAGGCATTGCTGGGCCTCCTCTGGGGAGTCAGGAAAGGCTTCCCGGGGAGGTGACCGTGGAGCCAGCTGGAAGGGGAAGCAGGAGTTGGCCGGGAGGGGCAGTGAGGAGAAGGGGTGAGATCAAGTTGCTGGCCCAGAGGTCACAGTGGTGGCAGAGAATGAATCAGCCCCGCTAGGCCTCACTTCAAGCCTATGGCCTCTCCTCGTCTCTAGAGGAGTCCTCTCTTCTCATACAGGCAGGGCAGCTGGTCTTGAAGGAATAAAAGAAAAACTTGATTAAAATCTAAGAACTGGGCAGGCCCTCTTTTGTCTAGCATCTCCCTCACCTCATAGTGAGGACTATTGTAATAGAAACAATGAAAAACAACACTTTTAAATGGCCTGATGCTGCCCAGATTGCGGGCTAACCCAACACCTGTGCACTGCATGCCTTGTTTCTAGGAAGGGTGCATTCTACAGGTGAGGAGGAGGAGCTGAGGACGGATCCACCCTCCCCATTGCCTTCACCCTGTCTCCTCCCAACCCAGCTCTAGCTGGGGGGCCGAGGGGCTCTACAGGCAGCCCGAGGAAGAGCACCCTAGTTCCCTTTTGGACACTGATAGGCTTTCCTTCAGATGCGTCTTACCTGGCTCCCACCCAAAGCTACACATTCCCTTGATTCTTAGAATACTCTTGAGAAACAAGTTGAAGAAACAGAGGCCCATAGAGAATGATCAGGGCCAGGAAAGGGACCAAGAGCCTGGCTATTGATTCTTCATCCCGTGGGCTTTGCACATGGACACAGATGAAGCTCTCAGATGTGTGAGAGGCTAACCCGTGAGTGTTGCTCAGGACAGCCTGTGGTGTAACGCGGCTCTGCAGTGTCTCAGGTGGAAGGGACCTTCGAGGTCATTCCCAGCTCCCTTATTTCACACCCGAGAGGCACAAAGATGCTCATGTAGCTGGTGGGTGGTAGGGATTTCTGACTCCGAGCTCATTGCTCATTCCCTTCTTCTTGTGACTCCATTGTTAGCTAAGAAATTTTCTCTGACTTATGAATGCACAAAAGGAAATTATGCATGTGCTTGTGGGTGTGTGTGAGGCAGGAGAGACTCAGAGACGGCAGTACCAGTGCCTGTGCTGTGAGAATGCCGGGATTGCTTTAAACCCCGATTCATAGTCATTCTACTCCCGGGGAATGTGAGTTCTGCTTAGAAATGACAACAGCCATCTTTAGTGACACATGTGTTCACAGTTGGGTTTCACTCTCACGTCTCCAGCAGCCCAGTGAATGGACAGGACCATGCACAGCGTCCTCTGTGCTGGAGAATGCCACCTCCCTAAAGGCCCTGGGCGAGCACTTTGCGTGCTCTGTTCCTTTAGGAGCAAGATTTTTTTCACATCCATCACATCTTACCACTGTCCAGTCACGTCTGCCTGGCCATACCCATTCGTCTTTCTGACACCTTCACAGCAGATGGAGGGGCTGGTTGATCCGTTATATCTGTGAGCAGAGGTCTCTGCAAAAGCTTTACAAACCTGCTACCGGAAAGTTCCATTTCTCTTCCTTCTAGAGCAGCGGTTCTCAACCTGTGGGTCGAGACCCCTTTGGGGGTCGAATGACCCTTTCACAGGGGTCGCCTAAGACCATCGGAAAACACATATATAATTACATATTGTTTTTGTGATTAATCACTATGCTTTAATTATGGTCAATTTGTAACAATGAAAATACATCCTGCATATCAGATATTTACATTACGATTCATAACAGTAGCAACATTACAGTTATGAAGTAGCAACGAAAATAATTTTATGGTTGGGGGTCACCACAACATGAGGAACTGTATTAAAGGGTCGCGGCATTAGGAAGGTTGAGAACCACTGTTCTAGAGGGAGTCTGTGTGCTTTGGAACTTGAGCACCTCCAGGGGTGTGACAGGCTTCCTGCCGCGCTCTGTCTTGTACGACTAAAGGCCCCTCAGAGAGGCTCCGAGGCCTGGCTGCAGCCCTTCCAGCCTGGAAAAGTGAAAAATGCCCGCAGCGAGCAGCAGGCGCCAGGAGGGGGGCGCTCTCCCTCCAGGGCCGTCACCTGGTGCACCTCCTTGTAGAGACACACACCTCCCTTGCTCAGCCCTGTTCCCTGGCCTTGCTCAGAGGAACTCAGGCTCCCATGGATGAGGCTGTGAGTCGGCCTGGAATTTCTTCTTTCTATCAGATACAGGAAATTAGATTTGCCCTCTGCTCTGATCACTCTAAAGTCATTCTTGGCACCGTAGACTTCCAGCCTTTGTAATCAGAGCATCTGTTATCACCCTGACTAATGCCGAAGCTCCGATGGGGCGGGATCCAGAGGCAAACTCGATTCCGTGATGCCTCGTCCCCATGTTGAGTGCAGATGTCTTTAAGGGCTGTGGAGTCATCTCTAATAAGCACACATCTGCATTCAGATGGCTCCAGGGGGCAGTGACAGTTTCCTGGCAAAAATGTCCTGTGGCAGACAACCTGAGGGGACTCTTCCAGGTGCAAAAGGAAAGGCAGGGGAATGTCAAAGAAACCCCATTCTCAAACAAACCATTACCTATTTAGGATGGATCGGAAATGGGAGGCTGTGCTTTTCTCGAGCACCGTACAGCATGGAGGGAAGAAGGGACAGCAGAGAACCGCTGCGCCCTGAGGCTGGAGCAGGGAAACAGCAAAGGCTCCCCCACTTCTAATATAGGCTTATTCTGTGGGAAAGCGGCCTCGTTATTCAGAGCCTCAGCTTTTTTCTGGCCTGCACATGGGATTAAGGATTACCCACACAAGGCTCTTGTGTAAGTTATTTATACTGTTTCTGCAAAAGATATTGAATTATTTTACATTGATTGACCCAGTTTTTATAAATATATACTTAGAGAAATGGAGAAGCCAATGATTACAGACCCCGTAATGAGAGGACGCCGTTTCCCACCACACATTTTGCCCAGGACCTGGTAAAGAAGAGACAGATGCTCAGTAGATGTTTGTGGAATGAATGGGGGGAGGGGAAGGTGGAAAAGATCATCCTCAAGAATTAAAATATAACTGGAGGTTGCAGACAAGTACGTGCATAATTGTAATGCGAGGCAAAATGGAAAGCATCTTTTTTTTTTTAAAATATATTTTATTGATTGATTACAGACCCCGTAATGAGAGGACGCCGTTTCCCACCACACATTTTGCCCAGGACCTGGTAAAGAAGAGACAGATGCTCAGTATCCCACTGGGGATGTGCCCGCGGGAGGGGAAGGTGAAAAAGATCATCCTCAAGAATTAAAATATAACTGGAGGTTGCAGACAAGTACGTGCATAATTGTAATGCGAGGCAAAATGGAAAGCATCTTTTAAAAAAATAAATATTTTTATTCATTTCAGAGAGGAAGGGAGAGGGAAAGAGAGATAGAAACATCAATGATGAGAAAGAATCATTGATCGGCTGCCTCCTGCGTGCCCCACACTGGGGATCGGGCCAGCAACCCAGGCACATGCCCTGACCGGGAATCAAACCTCTTGGTTCATAGGTTGATGCTCAATCACTGAGCCACGCTGGCCAGGCTGAAAAGCATCTTAAGAGAAGAACAAACGAAGATTTGGGGGTTAAAGGTGAAGGCAGGTGGCATTCAGATGGTAGGACACAGACATGCTGCCCGGGAAGGGGTCTCCCTGGGCTCTGATGCTGGTGGAGCCTCCGTGGGAAGGAGGGAGGGTAAATGTCTCCTGGACAGAAGCCAAAGCCCCAGCTAAAGGTGGACGAGGGAAGCTGGAGGGACACTGGGTCATAACCAGGGTGCGGCCACTCACAGCCTTTCTCTGTCACAGGAGGTCACTCAGGCCAGCACCTTGGACTTGAGGGCCAGGTGTGAGCAGGCAGCACAGGTAGGGGCTCAGGCCCTTGTCCTGGTGTCTAATGGTCTTGCTCTCCATGCTCACCCATCCAGCCTCAAGCCCTTCTCCAGACGGGCAGGACGGCAGGCGGCCAAGGAGCAGGAACCCGTCCACCTGGACCGTGGAGGACGTGGTCCGGTTCGTGAAAGACGCTGACCCGCAGGCTCTGGGGCCTCACGTGGAGCTCTTCAGAAAGCATGTATGTGTGTGGTGGGCCTGGCCCGGGGGAGGTTGCGGGGGGGGGGGGGGAGGGAGGCATGGGAGAAAGGGGAGGTTCAGGGAGCTGGGGGCTGGGGGCGGTTCTGAACTAAGCTCTGGGGGCACCACTCAAGGAGGCCAGTTCTTCTCAGAGCACAATCACCACTTAGTTTGTTTTAGAGGGATATTTGTCCCATCTGTTCCTTCAATTTGTGCTTTAACAGGAGTGCCTGTTTCCTGCCCATTCATCCATCCATTCATCCATCCATCCATCCACCCGTTTGTGCATTCAACAAACATCTATAGTATACCTACGATATGCCAGGCAAACTGTTAGTGCCTAGTCCTAAACTGTTTGAGGATTAAGTGAGAAGATGCACCCGAGTGTTCAGCATGGTGCCTGGTTTGTAGGTAGCCTTCAGTTAGCAGGCATTCATATCATCATTTAGGAGATCCTGAAATATGTACAGGTGGTAAATGAAAAAAAAAAAAGATAAGAATTCATACTTTACCTACCAAGCTTACTATGTCAGTTTTCTATTGCTGTTATACTCAATTACCGCAAATGTAGTAGCTTACAACACTTTAAAAATTTTAATTTACTGGTTAATAAAGTTATATAGGTCTCAGTGTACAATTCCATAATACATCATCTGTGTATTGTATTGTGTGTTCATCACCCAAAGTCAAGTCTTCTTTTGTTGCCAGATATTTGACCCCCTTTACCCTCTCCTAGCTCGCCCAACCAAGAACAACACAAATTTATCACTTTACAGTCCACTGGGTCAGAAATCTGGCAGGGGTCTGGCAGTGAGGTCAAGGTGCCAGCAGGACTGACATTCTTTCTGGAGGCTCTCAGGAGAATCCATTTGCATGTTTTTTCCAGCATCTGTCTACCCTCATTTCTTGGCTCATATCCCCTCATCCTCACCCTCAAAGATATAACATTAAGCAGGGTCCTCCTCAGGCTGCTGACTCTTCTGTTCTTCCTTTCTTCCACAATAAAGGGCCCTGTGATTACATTGCTCTCCACTCCCCACTGACCCAGGATACTCTCCCTGTTATAAAGTCAGCTGATGGGCAGCCTTAGTTCCTTCTGCAAACATACTTCCCCTTCGCCAGGTAACCTAGCATGTTCATAGGTTTCAGGGATTAGGACATAGATGTCTTGGAGCGAGAAGAGGGAGCATTCTTCTGCCAACTACAGTTACTATTAATTTCCCCTGCCTGTCTCTCATTTTATTTGGTGTTTCTGTTGAGAAATCATCCTCTCAGATCTGGGGAGGATCTTTATCTAACCTGACACTGACATTTATTAGGGATATATTGGACCTCACCTAGCAGTGGGCCTTATGGGCAAGGACCACAGGGTGGGTTATGTTTAGACAGAGCTGGGTGGGAGGAGCCTGGCTGTGGTCCAGAGCGGTGGGAGACGGTGAAAGTCTAGGGGGTGGGGTAAAGAGAGACTTTAGGCAATGAGGCCCCTGGGAGGGCCCACGATGAGATTGGCCCACTCTGCATTGTGCCAAGGACATGGAGAGTGACACAGAGTCAGCACCTCATCAGCAACTGGAGTGTAGATGAAGGAGAAGGACTGGTGACCCTTGCAGTTATATGAGTCCTGTAATTGTGCCTCCTTCCCAGCCAAGTGCCCCACATTTCTACACTTTATTTCAAGTGCCCTGAAAATAGCACTAATGTTTAACGAGGAAGCCCAGCCCTACTAGGTCCATGAGTTCAACACGCATTCTGAAGGGTTACCATTTTCAGAGACAAATGGGAGCAATGCCAGGACCTCAAGGGATTGGCATTTCCTTGGTAGTTCTTTGTGCTATACCGTGAGATGAAGCAGGTGCATTATTTAGTGGTATGCCACCCAGCATTACTGACAGGGCCAAAAAACACTTGAATGCTCTCATAGGGTGTAATTAGCAATCTGGTGATCAGCTAAAGGTAGGTGGGCTTACCCAGAAAAGAAACAAGAGATTAGAGTGGTGGATGGAAGTCAGGGCCTTATACCAGCACCTGGCAGGGGTCTCACTGCGCTGAGGTCAAGGTGCCGGCAGGGCTGACATTCTTTCTGAGGCTCTCAGGAGAATCCATGGCTCAGGAGAAACTAGTGGGAAGGGAACCACTAGTTCCAGGGTCTAAGGGATGACACTTTGTCTTAGCTCGGGCTGCTCTAACAAAGTACCATAGCCGCTGGCTGTGAACAACAGCAATTCACTTCTCAGTGCTGGAGACCAGAAGTCCGAGATCAGCCTGGTCTTCATCTGGTGAAAGCCCCTTCCCAGGTTGCAGATTGTCATCTTCTCATTGTATAAGGACACTAATCCCATTCATGAGGGCTTTACCATCGTAACCTAATTACCCCCAAAGTAACCACCTATTGGAGGTTAGGATTTCAACCTATGAATGGGGAGGTGGTCAGGGGACACTCAGTCCATTGCTCACTTCTTGCTCATTTAGCCCTAGATTGGGTGAAGAGAAAGACATCATATGTGAGATATTGGGACCATGCTGGAGTTATGTTTAATTCCTTCAATCCTGATGAAGTAGGAATATGAAAGATCCATTGTATTAAATTACCCCAGGGAGAGGAGCATATAACATTTTTGCTCTATCTTTTAAAGAAGATATTGCGTTGCGACTAAGAACACGTCCTAACTGCATCCACATTCCCTTACCTCACCCCCTGACCACACTTTAACTTTGGCCACCATTTGATCACTCTGACCATCTTCTGGGTTTCCTTTGTTCTGATCCTGTCCCACCAGGAGATTGACGGCAATGCTCTCTTGCTGCTGAAGAGTGACATGATTATGAAATACTTGGGCCTGAAGCTGGGACCTGCGCTGAAACTCTGCTACCATATTGACAAACTGAAGCAGGCCAAGTTTTGAAGGTTTTTAGAAGCTAGAAGCAAAATCCAGCCAGCAGATCTCAAGATCATCTCTGCCTTACCAACATCCAGCCACCATGGAAAAACAGATTCCCTTCTTCAAAACAACAGGCACAAAGACGGGGTCTTTTTACAAAACTCTTTGCCTTTTTAAAAAGTCAACCTGGCCCATTTCAAAGGCTCTTTTGTGTTAATGATTTGCCAAAAAATTACAAAAATGCCTATGATCTGTAACATTCCTAAGAGGTTGGTTGCCATCAGAGTGGGTCCTATTTGGACAATGAGAGAGTGGGGAACTGAGTGCTATCACCCAAGGAGAACCCTGGAGGGTTCCATGGGTGTGAAAAGAACCTTGGTCTTGCTCTGCAGGCCTTGTGGCCACGCCCACCACAGCACCACCTGTCTTTGACTGTGACCCAGGGACCTATCATTGTGAGCCTTGCTTGATTCAGCGCTGGAAGGTGTCTTTGAAGATAAATGCCTCCCCTTGCACTATCTGGAAAACTTGAATTCGTTTGCTCTCTGAAAGAGGAGAGAAAAAAACCTTTTCTATTCCCAGTGATCTGAAGTACTGTGTTATCCCACTAGAGGGCAGACTGCTAATGAGATTTCAGGACCCTCACTCCTGCAGGCGGATAATTCTGTCCTCAGCAGGAGGGTTAGGGCTTCCGTGAACAAGATCTAGCCTACACAACCCATGTTTCTCCACTGTTTCTGCTCAACCCTCTGAAACTCATGGTGCCTTTTCCATCAACATATAGGGAATTTATTCCAAGGTCGGCACCACAGATTACAAACTTGGGAAGACCTAATTACCTCCCAAAGATAATTGGAAAGAAACCATCTTCTAGAAGGTTCTAGTTCTTAGCCAATCATTATTACGGACTGATGCACAGCAGCAAAAGCAAGAAATTGGAAGTTCATTCTTCCCAGATGGGGCTTTGGAGTTTCTTCTCTTCCAGAATCCTTACTGAGGTGTCGATACGTTGGCCCGCCAAACAGTCTTAGTGACATTTAGCCATGGGTGTTTCTTTAAAAAAGAAGAAGAATGTCTCATCTAAACTTTGAAATGGGAGTGTTGATTGCTAGTTACATTGCTGGATTATGGAGTTGTATCGTTGCTACTTTTTCTAGTCCTTAACAAATACGCAGACATGCTATTATTGGGTTTAATGCAATTTACAGAGAGGTTTTCCTTCTTCGCTGTGGAGTAATAGAAAAAAATTGATTTTCTGTCCCTTTGCAGCTGTGTCCAGGGAAGGACGATGCATCCACAATTTCCTAGGCAGAAGGACAACTTTGTCTTCATTCTTCTTCTTATCCTTTTCCCTCTCTCTTTTTTTCCTTCCTCTTTCACCGAACAGAAAACATATCTTCAAAATGAATTCACCTTTGCCAGGGGCATATCCACTTTCTTAAAAAAAAAAAAATCCGTAGTTGGAGGTGAGGAGATGAAGACCAGACTTTGCAATCTGAAGGGTGAGGATCAAAAAGAACCTCAGGGTTTCTCTTGGCCCAAATATACATTAGAAAAGGCACGCCCACCTCCGGGAGGCAGCCTGAGCAGGAATCTCGGCTGGAGAGTGGAACAGGCTGGGATTTCAGCCCCCTCACCCCTCAACCAGTGCCCCTGTGCAGGACATGGCCTGCACGAACCCCAAGGCAGCCCTGGGTAGCTTTGTAAATTGATTCTTTAGAAATTGGTTAGAATTAGATGAAGATCATGAGAAATACTCCATGCCATGCTGTGAGAGTCCGGAAACCTCACAACAACCCATGTTTCTCCACTGTTTCTGCTCAACCCTCTGAAACTCATGGTGCCTCTTCCATCAACATATACCTCATTTAGAGACTTTCACAACTTCCCACCCACCCTCACTAGCACCTCCCTCACTACAAAAACACAAGCACTGTGCCCCCAGATTGAAATCATCCCCAAACAATGTCAAAGAGAGACTTTGGGTAGTTTTCAGGGGTGGGAGATGTTTCCATCTCAAGTCTAGGAGAAAACTGGATCCATGTTCACATGTAACTGTTCTCATGGAGGTGCTATCTCATTTCGCATTAAACTTTAAGCAGGACAGATTGCTGAAGCCATGGTATTTAAGGTTTGACTTTTTAAAAATTTCATTACTCTTAAAACGAATGCTGCCATATCAGAGAATAGCCCGGGGAGGAAATTCTCCCTTGCCTGTTTTTGCACTGGAATGCACTCAGCCGACCAAATCATTGTAGCAGCACTGCAATAATAATTAATTTTCACCCCTTTCAAAAATCTTGTCAAACCAGGCAGCCAAATAGCTTAGCAAATGTAAAACATGCCAGGCCATTTCCTCTAAACAGACCTTAAAGAGTCAGGCCGTGTGCGTCGCTCTTGTCTAAATGTGAGCTTATTTGGGGACCCCACACTTGCACAGATGTTGTAGTTGTTATGCCACTGTCATAGCTTTGCTTCAGGTTGTGACGAATAACGCTATAGTTTGCGTATTTCCAAATTAGAGAGAGTGTGTGTTCCTGTTCCAAGTATTTTCAATTATACTTTTCTTTAAACACTTTTTAAAAAATCTAGACACAATGCTATTGCCTAAGGTGTTTTAAATATTTTATGAAGCACATTATTCCTTTGGTGAAGACTTCAGGTAAAAGACGTGAGGGGAGAGAGAGAGAGAGAGAGAGAGAGAGAGAGAGAGAGAGAGAGAGTGTGTGTGTGGGTGGGTGTCCTGACACTGTAGTTGGAAGAGCCTTAGGAAGTGGCTGGGAGTGTGTCAGCTACTACATGTGTTTGGTTAAATTTGTGTCCCCAGCTTTGTAACATGGAGGCAGAACATGCTTACCTTCTATCGCCAGCAGGGAGCGCCCTGGAGGCAGCTGGGGGCTTCTGGGCCTACCCAACGCGGAGATGACTGAGGCTCACTGTGACTCAGAGGAGAGGCCCAGCCAGGGAGACCTGTAGGCAAAAAGCAATATTCTCCAGCATCTTGTTCACTGCCCGCCAGCGTGGACACTGGCTCCTGGCATTTCCCTTCAGCAGGGCTGCCAAGCTTTTTTCCTTCCGGTAGAAAAAGGAGGGAAGGGCCCCTCCGGAGAACCAAGTATGATATTGAAATACATGGAGTGCCGAGCTGAGGTTGGCTTTGCTTGAAAAGGAAATCGGTGAGGGAGGGGAGACAAACCATAAATTTCTTAGGAAAACCAGAAGAGGGCACCTCTTCTAACAGTCCCCAGCCCTGGAAGCTGCAATAACCTATTTTTTGTATTTACATTCTGTATGAAATATTTCTTTTTAAATATTAAAATTATTTTTTAAATTGTTTTTTTTGAGATTGCTTTAGGAGAATTTTGTCATATATCTGAAGATAGTTGGAAATGCTCAGAGGTGACTAGGAACTGGAATTTAGTCATTGTCAGTAGGTCTTGAAAGATGAAAAATTATGTTTTCTTTCTAAAGAAACAGCCAGGTTTCCGTGTGTGCGAGCAGAAGGCGGTGCTGTTCGATGTTTGTTCTGATGGGACACTTTTTCAACTCTTCTCCGATGGGGTCTCATTAAAAAAGAAATCTCAGATAACAGAACATGGGATGGTGAAGGAGTAGATACATTCTTTAAAATGCAATCTTTTGTTAAGGAGAAGGGCGAAAACCTGCCCGTGGGTGTGGATCATAAACACACTCCAAGCACCGAGCAGAGCTGCCTTGTCTCGTGCGTTTGCCTGTGGCAGGAGAAGACGTGCCGAGGCCCCGGCGCTGCACCCAGCAGGTGGTGGGACGCCCAGAGGCGCGCCCGTTCCTGGGGGCGCCCTGTGACGTCAGTCCCGCGGCCACACCCGCACCAGCACCTGAGCTTCCGGCCTGACTCCCGCTGTGCAGGCTCCCGGGGTGTCCTCCCTCCTCCTCGGAGATGAGTCCTTCACGGACAGTTGGAAGCTGGAGTTTTGGAAACGCAGCATTTACTTGAAAGAGAATCGCTCTTATTTATTGCCGCCAGTTAAATATTACGGAAACATGTCTGCTAACAATTTGCTTTGTGTAATTTGTTCTAATGCTAATAGACAGCAGCTGGGACACTTCCTGTGGCGCATTCCGCTGTGGTTGCCGCGGTATGCTCACACATGGACCTCACCAGAACGCTGCGCTCCAGAAGAAAGCCCGCGCCGCTCTCCCGCCCCAGGAAATTCCCCTGCCCGGGAAGCAAAAGCACGTTTTCGGGGGAACATTTGCTGTTCGGCACTCGCTGCTTTCCCAAGCAGGGCCCCAGACCTGCGCCGAAGCCCTCCAGGAAGAGCTTGGGGTTCTCGCGCTGAGCACTTGAGTGTGATTTCCTCCAGAGGAACAGGCAGCACGCAGAGCTGAAGAATGACGCCCTCCTCCAGGTTCGGGGGCTGGACCAGAGTTGGTTCTGAGAGGACGGGCAGGAGAGGAGCGGAGACCCACTCAAGAGCCCAGAGCTGGCTGGGCAGCCATTGAATAATGATGTCAGACAGTGTGGGGACAGAGCATCTTTCTGCCTGAAGCAAGCACGTCAAACTCGAGGCTGGGGGGAGGCGCTCCCATGCCATGCTTGTCCTAAAGGGTCTAAAATGCCACTTAGACTTGCTCTGGGCTGCCAGCCCACCGTGCTCTGCTCTGTAGCTTGACCTCATGACCTGAGCCTTAGAGGTGCTTCTGTAGAGGCTTATTGCGAAGGCCAACCCAAATGTCTTCCATGGGAGCCTCCTGTGAAACCTACCCAAAGCCTCGCTTCTCCAAACAGCTCACTGTGGAATAGCAGACCCTCACTGGGTGTCACTTCACAGCAAGCGTGTGTGACCCGAGGCTGCCTCCCTCACCAATGCAGCATCCTCAACTCCCAGGAAGGCTCGCCCTCCCTGTCATGGTGCTGGAGTGCCTTTCCCACAGCCCCGAGAAATGGCTCTGCCCGGCCACTTCCCATTCGGAGGAGCTCACTCCCATAGGAAGTGGCTTATTTCTTTGTTGGACAGCTCTGCTTGTGAAAGTTCTTTCTCAGGGAGACACAGATGTCTGTGAATCAGACGCAGACGCTTGAGAGGAAGCCAACTCTGCAATCTTTCTCTTTTTCACAGAGCTTGTCCGATGCAGTAACCACACCTATTATACAAACTGACATTGGCAAGTGATCCCAGCCCTACTGCGTTAGGACAGAGGAGCAGACACTCGATATAAATGTAGAACTCGGGTAAGGTCATGGCCGTCAGGTTCATCAGCCCTGTCATAAAACACGAGCGGAATTTTTGTGGCCTCGTACCCACACAGAAAGGGTGGCCTGGAGAATTTTCCGTATAGTTGTAAATCTGGCTGTTTCACATAAGCATGTGATAAAGTTACATAAGCTTGTGTGAATGAATCGATAAGGCCAGGCGCCTCCCAGTTGTTAAACTGTGAAAAAGATGCTTTGGCATGCGGAGGCCCTGTCACTGAATTGTACTGGTTGGTGATATAATGAAGGAAGGAAGCTTTAGTTTAGATGAAAGCAGGTTATGATTGATGATAGGAAAGTAAACATGGTCTTTTGTGAATTTATGAAAGAGTCAGTTTATGACCCCCATACCCAAGTTAGATGCCGTGCTTTGTGCATGCATGAGTGAGCGTGTGTTTGAGCTAATGCAACAAGAAGTGGGAATTGGGGAAGGTTTGAGAAGGGATTGCAAAGGAGATTTTGCATTTTAGAGCACTCTCTCTTAGTCAGAAGAACTACCTAGCCATGATTTAGAAATCAGACCCAAAAGTATGCCAAGTATGTAGTTGATGTAGCTTGCTTAGATAAAATTCTGGAGCAGATTCTGGAGCAGATAGATTCATATTCTCTATGAAAATACTTGCATCTTGGTACTTGGGAAAAGTAGATACTATCCAGAACCTTGCCTAGTACCTGCCATATAAAAGGCACCTCACTAATATGCCTTGGCTGACTGAATGAACGAATGCTTGGTCAGTGTTCATATTTTCTCCAAAAAGCCACCAGTTTTCTTGAAGTCCATTATCTTTACTGAAAGAAAATTGCAAAAGGAGCAGACCAAAAGAGGAGCACAAGGCCTTTCGTTTCCTCTGGCTCTTCAGGTGCTCAGATAGGTCAACCTCCACAGTCACTGACTTGTATTTCACTAGTTTTTTTAAAAAAATGTTGCGTTTCTTTTAAAAAATATATTTTTATTGATTTCAGAAAGAAAGGGAGAGGGAGAGGGAGATAGAAACATGAATAATGAGAGAGAATCATTGATCAGCTGCCTCCTGCACGCCCCACACTGGGGATCAAGCCCGAAACCCGGGAATGTGCCCTGACCAGGAATCGAACTGCAACCTCCTGGTTCATAGGTCAATGCTCAACCACTGACCCATGCCGGCTGGGCTCACTCGTGTCTTTTTGTCTTAAGATTTCCCATTCTGCTTGGCCTAATGCTCCACTGCAAGTATTAGAGAGTAAAAAGGATTATTTGCACCTTTACTTTTAAAACATCTTTTCTCAATCCATAATGCCTCTCAGAAATGAGTAGGGTTTCCATCAGCTGGTTAACTGCAGAGAGCTCTTTCATGATCCCTACACTCCCAATATCTTGCTCCCCTTGGGAAGGAGGCCAGTCGGGCTGGGCCTTCCCTGTAAGCCACTCTCACATGTGCTGACGGTAGGAAGACTGAGAGTATGCAGCCCACGGGGAATGGGTAGATGAGAACTTCCCAGGTCCTCTTCCATTTTTCACTCATCTCCTCCCTTGAAAACAGAATTAGAAATATCATGGGATTCTCTTTTCCCCCAAATAGTTACATAGGAGCTTTGAGCATAGCATCACATGACCAATTTTTTTTTTTATAACCACACCAAAACGTAGTGTGTTTCACCTTCAAAGAAATCACCTCAAAAACTTGAGTGCATGTTCCAATTCATTGTCATTGCTCTGAATATTCTTAGTACATCTCTTTTGGGGGCATCTTTAGAAGCTAGGACACATTCTTTTCCAAGTGATGTTGGAAGCCCATTGTGGTCCTATGAGGGTGCATTTTGTCTTTTGGAGTGAGCCACAGCCACTGGGGTGGTGTCTGGTGGACTAACAGGTGTAAAGTGATGTGTCTCCATACTCATTAGGTCTTTTCCTGGCATGTTTCCTTACTGGGTACAAATGGTTTATGCAATAACAGCCACAATTCATTTGTTAATTTAAATATATAGGCAGATATCAGTGTAAGGTGCTGCAATGTATAGACTACTTTGAAGGCCAATATTAAGTTCGCTTTAAAGTAATCTCATTCTGTATCTTTAGGCATTGTTAGCTGAGGATATTGTGATAAGTGCAAATACACAGAGACAGTCCTCAGACCTAGAGTGCTAGAATCCCAGAGGAACTGGGAGGAAGAAGCCGTGAGGGACACCTGGACGGCTCACCTCCAGTGAATAGCCTTCTTCACCCTCTCTCCCATGGGTTCCACACCACTTGGTAGGGGCAGGTCTATGGTGCAATACAAAAGAAACAAGCTGAGTTACTGCCCACCACCCCTCCACCTCCGCATCTGGAAAATGAGGCAGCATCCAGATGACCTTTAAAGGCATTTCCAGCTCAGATACCTTCAGCAAAGGCCAGTGGGGCTTTTGGTTCCTCGCTCTTCTGCTTCATGACTTCTAGGTTCTGCCTCTCCTCCTGTCTGATCTCATCTAGATACCTTCTCTCCCGGGCTCATAACTCCTCCTCAAAGCCTTGTAACCATCACTTTGCTATCCCTTCTCATTGTTTTTTACTTTCCATTTCTTGCTCCTGTCTCTTCATGTTTCTTTGTTTTCTCTTTTTCTCTATTCCACCAGCTCAAATGCCTTTTGGGAAGGAAAAGGGTAGAGAGAGAAATAAAAAATTAGCAAATTGCCTCTTCTCTCTCTGGCTTGGCAGTCCTGACCCTGGCCTCCCTTCCACTGTCCCATTGTCACCCGCCCACAGCACTTCTTGGCTCTGTCATACGTCCAGCCCAATGTCCACTTGTTCTTTCCATTTTCAAGGTCTAGTCCTTTCTGTCTGTCCTTGAGTTTGGGAACAAGAGTGTAATCCCCTTTGACTGCTCTTCTGTGACTCACCCTGATGGCTCACTAGTAACCGTCATCAGCCTTCCTCAAGCACAAGCCCAAATGCCCATCCCACTCGGTGTCCCTCCTCCTTCAGCCCTGAAGGTCAAGAGTCATGTGACCTGGAGCCCATGTGACATACCTCTTGAGAACCATGAGTTGAGTTGTTTTTCCCAGCCATGCTGCCTCCTGCAGTCTGTATGGAGTCACTCTCACACCCAGTAGCAATTCTGATCATTCCAAGTTCTTTATAGAACATGTAGCTTTGTCCAAACCCACTGACTGCATTTACAAGTGACCAAAGCCAGGCCAGGGCCTCTGTTTAAGTGAGAAGGGTCCAGCCAGGACCAAAGATGAGGCACAATGATGACATCAGAAGTATTTCTGGGATAAGGTTTTGTTTTTAGACATTTACAAGTCTGCTGAGATGTGTGCAATATTAAGTGACTTGAGTCTGGGCAAGGGAAGATGATGATGTATTTCCCACAAGGAAATGTGGTTTAGGGGAGGGGCAAAGGCAGCAACATTTTGGAAAGGGCATGCTCTATTCCTGGCCTTTATCCAGCACAATCACACACCCTCAAGGTCTTTCTGGAAGTTAAACTTGCTTCCTCCACAGGAACTGAAAGTGTTTCTGCCCACGTGTGAGAGTTTGGAGGACTGGTTTCTTTGTGTGCATATTCACGTGTGCATTTCTATCATGTCATAAACCTCAGAATTTAATTTGCTGTCATTGTTCAGCAATATCTTTGATCACTTGAAGATTTTTTAAAAAAATGAGCTCATCTCATCCTGAAATTTTGAATTATCAGTTGTTTCATATAGCAGACATTTCCATTTTATAGACATAGTTGATTAGAATGTTTCTCTTCTGTAAATACCTAGAAATAATTTTGTTAATATAAAGATTTTATACGTTACCTACATTTGTAGATAAATTTTACTTTTTATTCTGTACATACAAGAAAACCAAATCAATGAATAAAATAAAATCATTTCATCATAATTGTCTTCTGTTGCTATTTTCTCTTTACATTCACAGTAAAAAATTTTTCTTAATTAGGTGCCATTGTAACCTCTCCAAGCATCATGAGGCCTGAAGGTTTGTGTTTTACTCGCCACGAGAGGCTGTAATTACCTGACAAGGCTCTTGCTAAATAATGAGGGCATCTGAGGAAGCGGAAATCCATGTTCTCTAAGCTTGTGAGGTTGAATGCTGATGATTGAAAAGTTATGCCTTTTGTTTTGGAAGCTGAGGGGCTTATTTTCAGATTCTTTCTTTCTGTAACTCGGCTTTAGTTAATCTCATGTTTCCACCACTTTAGTCTACCTCTCTCCCCGATATGCCCAGGCAGGAGGCTTTCTGATCTCTCTCCATCTGGGAGAGTGGCAGCTGCAACCTCTCTCTGGGGAAAGCTTCTGTCTTTAACATGCACTGCATGAAAGAGCCAGGAACCAAGGGTGCAAATAGGTCACCTCCTCATCTCCAATGTCACTGCCTCATCTCCTAGGTCACCTCCTCATCTCCCAAAGAGAAAAACAGGGTTGCCCACATTTCCTTTTCCCTGCCTAGATGGTCTTTCCTCCCTTCTAATTAAATACCTTTAAAGGGTGGGTGTGTACATATTCATATGTGCATTTATGATTGAGTTAGGGAATTTGAGACAATGGTCATCCAACAAAAGCTTGTGCATCCTTTGCTTGTCTGAGGCATGTGTGCAAGAAGGAGCTGGTGTCAGTACTGCGGGTCCTCTAATTACTTGAAAATCCATTGTGCTTTCACCTTTTGTGGGCATAATGTAATTTGGGAACGTTACTTCAATTCCATGCTTTATTTAGAAGTGCTCCGGAAGTGTGGAGGTTTGAATTTAGGAAATGGTGTATAGTTAGGGCCTAGCTTTTTTTTAAAAAAAAAAATACCAATGGATCTAATTTTGCAGAGCAGAAATCAGTGAATAGAACTCATTGTAATGGGGAACAGCATTTACATAGGAGAGAAAGAGCAGTGAACTCTGCCATCTGGGGAAAGAGCCTCTCCTTAATTTTTGCTCTTTGTAAGCATGATGCAATCAGCATTTCCTAATATTGGGACAATCCCCTCACCTCGAAGTGTTCCTATGTAATTGTGTCACATAATGGGAAATTATAACAGGCAATTTGGTTCTGTAATTCAGTTTGCAAAGCATGCAAACATAAGATAACTAGGTTACATGCAAATAGGCATTACACTAAGGTACAAAAACCAGGGAGAGAAAAGATGCTGTGTCCATAGCTTAGAAACAACCTGAATTTTATTCCTCCTGTGCCTCAAAGCATAGTTTATTAAAGTATTTATCCTCTAGTTTAACTTCATCATGTACTGTTTATACAGATACATTACCTGTGTATGAACATACAGGTATTCTACTGCATTTATTTACAAATCTCTCATCTGCAATAAGCAGGCTCCCAGCAAAGCATGTTCTTTAGGAGTGAGTTGATGTGCTCATTTCATTTTTACAATGTACAGTGTTTTAATGAATAGACTATTATATAGAAGACATCATATCAAAATGTGCTTTCAATTTTTCAAAGCCTTTTTGCTGTTGTTTGTAACTTTTTCCTTTGGGCCAATTTTTTCATTACTGAGAGGTCTGTTTTTGATGTACTCCCTTAAACAGTGACTGGTAGGTACACTATAGTCAGATATGTACAGTTTCATCAAATATACTGGCCTTAATGATTTTAATATTTGGGCGTGTTTGTTTTTAATTTTGGAAGCAGTGTTTTTTTTCTAGTACAGTGTATATTGGGCCTGAGAGTGATTTAATAAAATTTCTAAGTCTTAAGATTCCAAGACAGTGCAGTATTTTCTGTTCATGCTGTAAAAAGTATTTCTGTATTTTTAATAAAGAATGGAATTTATATGAGCCTGTGTATATGTTACCTGATCGACTTCTTGGTGTCCCTTATTTCCGTAGAACCAGCTCCCATAAGTAGATAGCAAGGAAAAGCCTTTCAAAGGCCTAATTCACAGCTAAGGGAGGCCCTCCGTGTGGACAGGCCAGTGCTGCTGGCTTGGGAGTGACTTGTTGCAGGAGCCCAGGGCTCTCTATGGACTATACTTCCCGTCTCCCTGACCTTCCCATTCTGGCCTGTGACTAAGAAGGGGCAGCCCAGACAGGGAAGGAACCTGAGATTGGTCAGAGCCCCCAGGTAAGTGTCTTCCCAGTGTCATCATCTTGGACTAGTCTCTCTTCTAGGATCTCCTTCCTCCTGGTCAGTCATCCGGGATCAGAGGGCTGTCCCCTCTGGTAGTCTGGAGGATGGAAATCAATCACAGCGCTTGGAAAGCCCCCCACACGGTATCTGTTGACTCTAGAATCCTATTCCAGGCTGTTGATTCCGGGTAGTTGGCATGCTACATGTATTCCTGTCCTTTTTCTGGCCTGTGACTATAGCTGCTTGGGGGGTCACGATTGCTCCTGGGTTTTGATCCTGCTCTCACTTGACCAGTTCCCTGCTCAGAGGCCTCCCTTCTGACTCCAGTGTTTTGCAATGATCCTAGACAAAGGCTACATGGTTTTCAATGAAACCATTGGGCGGAGGGGGTGGAGGGTGAGGAATCCTCCTGAGTCAGTGTTGTCTGAGGCTGAGGCCAGCAAGGAAGGCCCAGGACAGCTCTTGGGGAAAGCTGGGTGCAAACGCCAAAGCCTTCTCTCACTACCTGCCCTTGGTTTGCTTCCAACTTAATAGACCCTGAAAATATTAACCTTGCTACATGCTCTGCCCTGACAAAACCATTTCCAGGCTCATGTCCCCTCTCTCCTCCAACACAGGTCCAAGCTAGGTGGCCTTTCTCATATGTTCGTAAAGTCTCTGAGCCACCCAAGAAAACCCACTTGCAAGTACCCTAAGGATCCCTTCTCTCCTCCAACAGTTAGACACAAACTCTGTACACTCAGCTTCCATGGCTTTTTCCTCGTTGTTGTCCTGAACATAAAAGGTCCAAGGGGAAGAAATCCCAAAGTAAATGTTACATGTATTCCTGTCTTTTTCTGTCACGTCTGAACACAGCCACTTGAACACCTTCAGGTCTGGAGAGGAAGGAGGGACCCCATGATGAAGGGAGGATCTGGCCCCAGATTAAAGCATCTGTGTGGTGGGAAGCAGACATCACTGAAGGGTGGGAACAGCACAGCTGGTGTGCATGGGCAGGTGTGAAGCTGATGTACACCATGTATACACCTGAAAGTATGTATGTACATGCACTTCCCCCACCTCATTCCCTGTTTCTGGGCCAGAAGCTAGATTGGATCAGAAATCACAAACCTGGGTTTTAGTCCCGCTCTCCCCACTGATATGCTGAGGGCATTGGGCAAGTCCTTCACCTATGCAGATCCCAGGGAGTTGGACCAGCTGAGGTCCATGTTCCCCCACCCCCCACCCTGGCCCCCTCCAATAGCCCATGGATCTGTGACTGAGCCGCAGAACAGACCCCTTATGACTAGACTCTTTCCATGATCTTGAGAGTCCTGAGCTGGTAGGATCCATCAGGGCCCCATAGGGAAGACAGAGATTATTCAGCTGAGACCAAAATGACAACCTACCTCAGGGGTCTCTCTCCTAAGAATCTGCAAGGAAAGCAGTTCTGGAGAACACAATGGAGTTGATTTTTGCCGGCGAGTCACCAGAAAGGAGAATTTTCTGCATGCTATGTGAACCACTGCGGAAGATCTACTGCTCCATCTGAAGAATCGAAAGCACCATCGCACACTCTGAGCGCAGACAGATCTTGCCTTCTGATCGCTGGCTAAGAACTTCCATTCATTATAGTGCTCAATGAACGTGCACGTTTTCCCATTACCCTTTTCATAAAAAAATCATTTTTTAAGCGGACATGCTATTCTCCTTGAACTCTTCACCAAGGTTAATTCGCTATCCATCTAGGAGTTGCCCCTAACTTATCGTTAACCCATGAGTGGAAACAATAAAAAATATTGAAAGGCAAAGGCTATTTAGATGGGAGGTATTTCTGTAAAATCCCCTGGGGTTGGGAGGTGAAGGGGGGGGGGCAGTAGATCTGACAGTAGCTCTGTTGGTGTTTTCAGATTAACAGGTTTGGCAAGGAGGTTTTGTTAGCGGCAGTTAATCAGCAAATCCCATTACTTAATGAGGTTATCACTCTTAGCAAAAGCTGCAAATTACAGTTTCTTTCTCTCCAGGCTGAAGATAACATCCTTAAAACTTAGCATCTACAAGTCGAATCTTATTAGCAGAAAACGGGTAAACAGAAGCACATTGAAGATGCCATTTGTGTGCAACTCAGCCTGATGTTTGTAATCCCCCAAATTTGCAATCATGTCAGCCTGCCACTCGTCTTCTCCCCCGTAGCTTGGTGCTGGCGTGGACTGTGAATGAGGAAGGGGTAGGAAGACGCTCCTTTGTTCACCACCAGCTGCAGGAGACACACTCTCCCGTCCACCGAGAGCAAATTCATAAGCTTGCAAAAGCCTCGCTCAGTCACCCCCCACCTCAGGTGCATCTCCCGTCAACCTAGAAGGAGACTGTCCCGTGATTAAGTGATTCAGGAGAGCCACTTTCTTTCAACAAAGCCACCTCCATTAACCCCAATGACTCTCACTACGCATCTCATCACAGGGCCCTCAGAGCAGCCTGTGAACTATGCCTCCCTGACCTCTCACCTCTCCCGAAGCCACCCCTTTGCTCCTGCTGGTGTTTAAATCCCACAGCCTCATCTGCCAAACTTCCTCTTCCTGAGTTCATACCTCTTCACCCTCCCCTTTTCCGTGGGGCCCGAGAACCCCAAGGAAGAACCAGGTGGCGTCAGCCTTGATCTCCTACCAAGACAGCAGTGTCATGTCCCCGGTGGGAGGGGAGGTGGTGTAATGGTGAGAGCAAAATGCAGCAGATGAGAAGCGCCGTGGGAGCCCCTCAGACACGGGATGAGGAAAGCTGTTCTCTGCATGCAAAACACAGCGCAGGGAGGAAGTGTGTGGGAGCCAGGAGAACATTCTGTGCAGTGTTCTGGTCAGCATCACCTCCAGTGTCTGAGCACCAGCCCTACGCTCACAGACGGAGGCCCAGCAGACCACGGCTCCACTTTCCAGTTCAGCTGTTTTGTTTTGTTTGTTTGTTTTTCCTTTTAGCTCAAAAAGCTCAGGAAGGGATGAAATTGAGAGTTTTTCTGGTGCGGGGTGTTGTGTGTATGCACCGAGTCCTCTGCCTCGTTCCAGTGGTCATGACATTTTCCCTCCCTCCCTTCCCCTCTCCTCCACCAACTCCTCTCGCCCACCCCTCCCACACATCCTCCGGGGCCCAGCATGTCTTCGAGCTGCATATAATTTCCCCTGGAAGGACTGTGCTTTCTGGCTGAATCATTCTTCATACATTTCCAGTCAAACACTCCCCTTTCGGTTGCACCTCTGCATCCTTCCCCACTTGGCTCTCGAAGCACTTCTTCTTGGTGTTTTATTTCCTCCTCTTGCCTCCTCCACCCCCAACCCGGTGAGAACATCTCCGTGCGTGTCTCACAGCCTTACATTTTCCACCAGCAAACACACTTCCAGGGCCTTGGTGACTTGTGAAAATTCCTTCCAAACGTGTCTCCTGGAAACAGGATGGCAGATGAAAGATTTCTTCATTAAAATTAGGCTCTTTAAAGACTCATTCAGTAAGAGCTCTGAGCATCCCCAATAGGCCTCTGGCTGCATGGAGCTGGGGAAGGGGCCAGAAGGAGGGCTGGGCCTCCGGGAAGGCGGGGCCCAAGCACCGGGGTTTCTATCCCCCTCTTGCTGACACAGAATCCCTCCCCTGGGCAGGGAGGTGTGGGGCCCGATGGGTCATTGCCTCCCTTCCTACCCATTGCTCACACTGTGACTGCTGCTCGACTGGCTCCTGCGTGAGGTGGCTGGAGGCCCTCATGACCCGCTGTTCTCGGGGAGCGGGATATGATTTATGACTTGAGAAGCTGGTCAAGGCTCTGGATGTAATTCCAAGCTGTGATTTCTCCTGTTTGGTTATGCAGCTGGGCGGCGTCCACTCTACAAGGCAGCTTTCGAGATGTGAGCCAGTTCCCAGCTGGGGGTTTCACTGGACCAGCAGAGTGCAATCGGAGCTGGGAGGAAACTCCGGGCAGGGCCTTAGGAAACTCGGGGCCTGGGAAAGAGGTTGTCTGACTCCTGCTGGAAGCAGGAGGGTGGGAAGGAGGCACCCAACTGTTCTTCTTCTGAGCCAGGCTCACACCAGGTGCGTCATGCGCAGCAAACATCTCGCTGACTCCTCAAATGCCCCTGCTCGGGGGGCACTCGGAGGGCAAGGGGGGCACGCGGAGGATGGGCTCAGGCACATTACTGGGGCAAACTGGGATACCAGAGGGGCGGTCAGGCCTGTGGTGCCTCCATGACCACGAAGCCTGGTGATCCGGTCTTGTGATTAGGCCTCTGTCCTCAGCAGGAACCAGCTCTCACAGGCCTGTCCTCAGCCTAGGCAGCCTCTTTCTACTTCTTTTTGGAACTTGGGATATGAGCCTCTAAAAAGCTAATGAGATACACAGCACAGAACTAGGCAGAGATTTTATCTTTTGCCACCTGGCTCACTGAAGGCAACCAAAAATAAAACACTTTCTCAGCATGTGCATGAGGTCATTCCTGCACATCCTATTGGCCAAAGAAGTCACAAGGCCAAGCTCAGAGTCAAGGGAGGGGAAATAGGCCTCTGGGAGGAGTAGGATAGACAGACAGCAGCAATGGCAGGGATCATTGACGCTGCCTTCATACCCTACTGCAAGCATTGCCACCTGATGCCTGCAAGCAGGCCTTGGTCCACGGCAATGGTGGAGGGGGCAGCAGCCAACTAGATCCCGACAGATGGAGCAGCACAAATTGTAGTTAAAAATCCAAGGTGACTGTGTGGCTCTGGGTGGCTAGTACAATGTGACAATCTATAAAAAGGGTAATATGCTAATTAGACCAGATGTCATTCCAGACGTCCTTCTGGATGAAGCTGGGGCCAGAGGGAAGCCCGGGTCCCGGGTGCCAGAGGGAAGCCAGTGCCGGCAGCCGAGGGAGGGAAGGCCTACTCTTGCACGAATTTCATGCATTGGGTCTCTAGTGTCTAATAAAGTTTAAGATGTTCCTATACTACAACATAAAAATTCCACTTCTAGAAATTCTCACAGGTGTTCACAAGAAAGTGAGCCAAATATATTCATGGTAGCATTGTTTAAAATAGCAAAACATTGGAACAACCTAAAAGTCTATCAATAAGGGAATGGATAAATGAATTCTCATATTTATTTAGTGGAATACTATACAGTAAGTAAAATAGCATAGATGTATCTTCATGAATAAATGCCAGGAAGAGCCCTAGCTGGTTTGGTTCAGTGGATAAAGTGTTGACTTGTGGACTGAAGGTTCCCAGGTTCAATTCTGGTAAAGGGAACATGCCCAGGTTGTGGGCTTAATCCCCGGTAGGGGGCATGCAGGAGGCAGCCAATCAACGATTCTCTCTCAACTCTGATGTTTCTATCTCTTTCTCCCTCTCCCTTTCTTTCTGAAATCAATAAAAAAAAATTTTAAAAAACCAATAAATTCCAGAAAGATAAAAAAGAAATACATATTAATATGATTGTGCAAATCTTAAAAAACACAAAATGATATCTTATAGAAGGGTTTAAGTATGCAAAGGTACATAGAAAAATAGAAACACATGTACAGGAAAGATACTCTCAACTTCAGGAAAGTGATTATCTCGAGGAGAGAGGAAGAGGATGGGGGTGGTTATCAAAAATCTGCAGCACTGTGTTTATTGAAACAAAGGGGATCTGAGTAAACATAAAAATGCTAACTTTTGTTATACGTGGGCCTTAGATTCACAGACTTTTGTACCATTTTCTATACTTATATATTTGAAATATGTCATAATAAATAAAAACAAATCTTTTAAAAAGGCACCAAGAGACCTCAATTCTAGTCTGGATTTAGCTTTGAAGGTTGCTCTTTGATTGAATTAAGTCTGGGAGATAAACACCAAAATGTATATGGTGTTTATCTCCAGGTGATGGAATTTTAGATTATGTTTATTTCCTTAATTCTTATTGCGTTTTTAAATATTTTATTATTTTTTAATATCAGAAAAAAAATTGAGATATTTTTAAAAAATCTTTTCTTTGGTCCTAGATGAATAATTCAACTTTAAATATATTTTTATTGATTTCAGAGAGGAAGGGAGAGGGGGAGAGAGAGATGGAAACATCAATGATGAGAGAGAATTATTGATTGGCCACCTCCCACAACCTGGGCATGTGCCCTGACCAGGAATAGAACTGTGACCATCTGGTGCTCAGGACAATGCTCAAATCCACTAAGTCACACTGGCGGGACATAAATCACTCAACTTTAAAGTGACATTATGCATCACAAGAAAAAATAAACAGAAATCATCGTTTTGTTAATTGGACATCTGTCTTGGCCTTTGTTATTTTCCATCACTCTTCTGCACATGACACGTACAATGGGACAGTAAACCCAGCTGTACATCAGCGTGCCTGGGTCATGGTGGTGGGGAAGCAGGGATATTATGTGCCAGACAAGGCTCTCCCTCACTGCAGAGGGGCCCTGCCCTCCCACCCCACTCCTTTATTAAATCAGTCTTGGCAACAAGGGCCACCTGAGGGAGGACCCTCTTATCATCCTCTTCTGAGCACAATCCAAGTGTACACACACTTCACACGTGTGCTGACTTGCAGTACCACCATCCATCATGTGACTTGTTCATTACTCTCATGGCCCAGGCTCCGACGTTTCTTTATCATAACTGGGCTCAGGTCTCTATCAGGGGCTCCACCCACTTCCTGCCCACCAGTGAATGACCACAGCTTGTTTGAACCATTACTACTGTCACAAGCTGCATTGACTGCAAGTAAGATTTGTAAACTGAGAACACAGAAGCAGCATGAATACCCTCAGTCCTGACTTCATTCAGCTGATTTCACCACGAATGAGTCAAGAAATACAATTCAAAATAGCTTAAGGAAAAACGGGGAGTTACTTCTCCATTTTTCTAAGTGGAATGGACAGGGGTGGATGCAGGGGCTCAAAGTACATCAGCAGGACCACTTCTCAGTTTGCCGTCTCAGCTTCTTCCTTTGCGTCCATCTCCTTCTGTTTTTCTTCAAGACATTCCCTCTGGGAGAAGGGGGTGTAAAACATAGGAAAGGGAAACTGACAGTAGGCAGTTCCAGACTCACATCCTTCCAGCCCAGGAACTAAGAGGAAAGAAAGGGAGATTCACCAATACCACCAGCACCTTGAATCTCATGGAAGGATTCTCATGAACCAACGTGAGTGTCCTGTTCACCATATGGACCAATCACTAAGTCCAGAGAGTAGGCCCAGCTTGGGCCCCATGCCCATCTTTGTAGTGGGGCATGAGGCAGAGTACAGGGACTGCTGGGCTCATCAGAACCAATGACACAGGCGTGGAGGAGCAGGTCTGTGAAGGAAGACAGTGTGCTGTCATCTGAGGAAGGGAGGGCAGAAGCCTGTGGAAACAAACATAAATGTTTGCTCAATGGGCATAGGATTCAGAGCTCTTATTCCGTAACCAAGTCTCTCAAATGGTGTGGAGGCATCTCCGTGTGAAGTTTGTACCCCACTCCCATTCTAATGGATGTGTGGGATAGGATATGAGGTGTAAAATGATGGAAGTTCTTGCAGGTGTTTGATTGGCTGGATGGGGAGTTCAGCTTGAATTAGCCCAAACGCCTCCTCTTCCTCTCCGGCACGTCACCACTCCCTCCCCTTGCTTCTCTGTTCTCTAACCTCCTTTCTTTTAAAAGGCAATAACCTTCAGATTTATAACCTTCCCTAGTGATAATTAAAAAGGTACTCCTGGCTTCTTAGGAAAAATCCCTTGTGTTTCAGGGGTAGAGGACAGTGAGTGAAACAAAATTTGTAAGCTAATCTAGTGAAATCTGGATAGTCTGGAGTTTAGTTAATATCGTCGCACCAGTGTTGGTTTTTTAGTTTTGACGTGGGTACCATGGCTACGTGAAATATTCACAAGGGGAGAAATTGGATGAGGAGTATACCAGGATTTTGTGTACTATCTTTGCAAGTTATTTATAAATCTAAAATTATTCAAAAATAAAAACATTTATGCAAACAACTACTTCCCTTAAAGTCAAAATGAGTAGTAGGATGACCTCAGAAGCCACTCAGCACTGTATGAAAACAAAAAGAAACAAATACAGATCAAAAAGGAAAAACTAAAACTAATATCTTTAATACTATTGTTTACACAGAAAATCTAAAAGACAAACTATTAGAACTAATCAGGCTCCAGTCAATTGCTATCAGTACACACACACCCACACAAACACAAATATTTGTTCAAGTATCGGCAACAAACAATTAGAAAATGTATGTATTCTTAAAAATACCATTACAATACTAATACGAAGCTATAATTTATCTAGGAATGAGTCTAGCATAAGATGTGCAAAGTCTTAAGAAAGAAACAAATTTTTATTAAGAAATATAAAAAAGAAATTGAATAAATGAAAAGACACACCATATTCATGGCAGGAAAAACTCTATCTCATAAAGATGTCACGTTTCCACAAATTAAGATATAATTTAATGAAATTACAATCAAAACCCCATTGGAATTTGGGGATATTTCATGGGATATTTTCAGAGTAATTCATTTCCGCTGAGCAATGGGAAAAGCTCCACAGAGCCCTGCCCAGTGGCAACAGCCTCAGCTCTTCTTTGTCATCATCCCAGGATGTTAGGGTCTGAGCCTCAGTCCCCATTCACTCCAACAAAGTGGTGGGTTGGGCCTACGATTGGGATGTAGTTGACATCAGCTGCGTTCTGTGCTTTTGAAAGAGGAGCAATGAAGAAAATCGGTTCCTGCTGTTTCTATTGCTCAGGAACCAAAGCTGTTCCACCCTGGAACCTGGCCAGCCAGGCCACAATAAATAACCCCACCAGTGGAAAAAACACCTCATTTCATTCCGTGAGTTTATAAAGCAGTACGTTACTCAGTTATCCCCTGACTTCATCTAATATTTTTCTCCATCGCTCCACCACTGGGGATAGCGTCCTGCAGAAAAAACTCACATTCTAAACTGTGCACTTCATCTCCTTTTAATATGGAAAAGCAGGCTCAGTGAAGAAGGAAGAGGAGCAGCCCCTGCCAGCTTTCTGCTTGGAAACAAGCCATGGAAAGACATCCAGGAAGAATCTCGTTGGAAGATGACTTTATCAGGCCAGATCAGGAGTTCATGGCCGCAGCGCTCGCCCGGGCTGGCTCCTTCTCCTGCTTCCTTGTCTGCTCCCCCCTCAGAGGAAGCTCAGGGACGCCGCTTGGGTCCAAAGATGAACCCCAACAACTGCAAAACTCAGAGTTTGCAAATCATTTGTCTTATTTGATCCACATATGACTACTGCCATTTGAAAAGTGAAGAATATGGTGAGTTACAGATGGGGAAGCAAACCCAGACTTCAAAGCCATAACTAGTAAGCAAACAAGCCAGAACTATGTCCCTATGTCCAGATGTGTGTGTGTATATATACACCTGAGTACATGTTGTTATAGATTTGAGAGTGAGAGGAAGGGGGGGAGGGGAGAGAGGAGAGAGAGAGAGAGAGAGAGAGAAAGAGCAAGAGAGAGAAAGAGGAGACATATAGATCGGTTGCCTCTCTGACTGGGAATCGAACCCGCAACCTGGAACAGGAATTGATCCCGCCACCTCTTAGTGTACAGGCGATGCTCCAACCAATTGAGCTATACAAGCCAGGGCTCCATTTTTTTTTTAATCACTGTCCTGCACTCCACGGTCTCCATACACTACACATCACTGCTTTTTGTGGCGTTATTCCCCAATGCCCACCTGCGTTGACCTCAAGTTGCAGTTCAAGACACCAGTTTTACTCATTAGAAGGCAGACAGAGGCATGTGGTCAGTCCACAGGCAAGACAGAGGGGGCTTTTGGGGTACTTAAACACTGTGCCCCTACTAATAAGAAAGGCAGTTTCTCCAAACGAGGAATTTCAAAGAGCAACTGGCACCCCCCTGTCTGTGTGCTGGGGCCTTCCTCCCAGGGCTGCACGGCACCTGGCCAGCCCACTGCTGACACCTTGTGGCTGAGAAACAGTTCCTGCCCAGTTCCTATCAGAACCGCACCAAGAAAGGAGGCTGGTGCCAGGAACCCAGCCAGATCTCCTCTTCTGTCCTTCCTGGGTGCCTTTGGCTGCCCCCTCCCTTGAACCGCGGTGTCAGGGCTGCTTAGAGGCTGGTGTAACCCTCAGTGGGTGGCTGCAGGCTGCCTGAGGGCCCGGGCTGCCCAGCTCCTGCCAAGCCAAAGTGGCGGCCACAGGGCCCTCTAGGTGGCACCTGCTGCCCAAGGCAGTAACGGGCACTCACAGCACCCGCCAAACAACTGACAGATGAAACAAGGATTTGCTCATAAAAATAGGCAGGAACCAGACACCTGAGCGCCCGGTCCACTTTGGGGCCCGGCGTCTGCTGCTGTGAGCATGGGAAGGCGGGCAGAGGACACCCTGCTGGAAATAGAGCTTGTGGCAGGAGGCCTCCTGTGACAGGCTTTGGGGCCAATTACAATTGAGAGGCAGAAATCATCAAGGGACATGTCCTGATGTCAGCAAGAAAACACTTCAAGTTCCCAGGGGACATGACTATTAATGGGAGAGACCTCTGCTCTCTCCACGGTACCCTTTCAGTAGAGGCCTCTAGTAGGGAGCGTGGTGCCACTGCTTGAAGATGTGGTGTGCCGTGGTTCTAGTTCAAGATATTTTTAATATTCCTAACAGCCATCATCCGTGTGGCTGCAAATCGCTTAGTAAGGATTGAAGTCGGTTCTATCTCAAAGCAACAAGATGACCCCTGACACCAAGTAGCGAAGGGCCCTGAGCGGCTGATTTACTCTCTAGCCCTCTGTGTCCCCACCCATAACATGAGAAGTTGGAGCAAATAGTGAGCAAAAGGCTGTGGGAGGAAGGAGGAGAACGTGGGTAGCTGTCTGGGGGCGCCCTCCCTGAGAGCTTCCCGGGGGAGGTGACGCTGGAGTCGTGTGGAAAGATGGGCGCACCAGGTGCTCCCAGAGGCACCGCAGACTGGGGAGCAGCACGTGACCCTGCCCTGTCCCGGGCGGGGACTGTCAGAGTTCGGAAGCCCCGCCCCCACCGCGAGGCCAGCATCTGTCAGAGGAGAGGAATACGCTAAGGATTAGCCTGTCTTTTTCATTTGATCCAAAAATGGATCCAAAGCTCTGGTAATTTCATCCTCTCCTTCCAAGGCAGTAAGAGGTCAGGTGCTCACGGAGGGAATGCCCAAGGGCAGGGCCCGACCGTGCCCATCACAGCACGCAGGTGGCACCGCCCAGGCAGTGCCCACGAAGCCGCCTGAGATCACATGTCAGCAGATTACTTTCTTAATAAAGGACATTTAAAAATATAGCAGTTCTTCCCCTTTTTATATCCCTTTCCTTCCTTTTTTCTTTCAATTTCTTTGAATAATCACTGTTTACTTCCTGTAGCTTTTGGAAAGATGTACAACCCCTGCTCCCCCCGCCACACACACACAAACCCTTTAGTTACCTACTGCATGGGATCTGATCCATGTTCTTACGTTTACCCTCGGTCCCTCAGCATGGGTTATGCCCAGGCCTTCTTACCCAGCTGGTGCTCGTCCTGGTCCCCTCGGCCAGTGGCCTTGGGCATACACTGACAGGCAGCAGAGCACCCTCCCATCCTTCTTCAAGTGGTGTGCTGGAGACGGCTTCCAGCTGCTCGAGAGAGCTGATTCTAAATTTTCAAACCAGTTGTTAACTATAGACATTATTAAAAAATTAAATTATACACATTACAATTAAACAAGTTACATTAAAAACAAAGGTCATAAATGCTCAAAACCCATCACTTCCCAATTATTTTACACATTATACTATTATCTATGCTCTTGAGGTTATTTACAGCTATTACATCTGAAAATGGAAACACTATATAACGAGGGGCCACCGCACATGTCTTGCCAACCTGAAGTTCAGTGACATTGAAACTGATCAGGGTGAAAATATTTATACCACAGAAATCAGCATATTCTAGAAATCAGGGTTTGATTTATTGTTTTATTGATTATATTTCAGAAAGTTATGAAAAATGTTAATAATGAGGATTAAACTTAAAAGTGTGCCATATCAATGGCTGTTACATTGCAAATAGCACAAAAATTTGAGGAACTATCTTCCCATATTTGAAACTAATATCTGATTTAGAAAAGAAGTTACTTGTGTCATTCATGAACAATCCACACCCTAACCTATGTCTGTGGGGTGTCACTTTTGTCTTATATGTTAACACACTAGAAAATGTCATGACTTCAATGTCTCAGGACTAGGTTGTGCATAGTTTAATTGTGGAACATTAAATAATTACATTTTAAATGATTACTATGCAGGTTTAATTTTTTTTAATGGTTGAAATTTAAAAAGCAGTGTTTCTTTCATAAAAAACAAAAACAAAAAAATGTTGAACTCTCATTCAGCAATTGCAACCAGGTACAAGAATTCAGCAAAAATCAACAAAAGCATTCTGTGAGAAGCAATAGGCTCTACGGAATTTATAACAAAGAGTGTTGTATGTTTTATCATTTTTAATTTGTGTGCTATGCATCCTTTGTATCAGCAAAATGTATCACAAACATGTGTGTGTGTATATATATCCTATGTAATAAAAGCCTAATATGCTAAGTATCCGGTCGTCTGTTCAACCAATCAAAGCTAATATGCTAATGATATGCTAAGGCTGCTCAACTGCTTGCCTTGATGTGCACTGACCACCAGGGGGCAGAGACTCTGACTGGTAGGTTAGCTTGCTTTTGGGGTCCGGCCAATTGGGACTGAGTGAGACGGGCTGGACAGACCCTGGAGCCCTCCCACGGTCCCTCTCCAGCTGGCCAACCTCCCATGTTCCTCCCCGGCCCCGATTGTGCACCGGTGGGGTCCCTGGGCCTGGCCTGTGCCCTCTTGCAATCCAGGACCCCTCGGGGGATGTCGGAGACCTGGTTTTGGCCCTATCCCATAGGCCAGGCCGAGGGACCCCACTGGTGCACGAATTTGTGGACCAGGCCTCTAAAATATATATATATGTGTGTGTGTGTGTATATATATATATATCTCTGAGCTTTACACCTGTGGAACACAACTGATGCCCATCAAGGCAGCCAAGGCTTTAGTCGGTTTCAATCACCATGGTGGCTACTGGAAGCAGCACTAGACTGAGAGTTCATGAAAACCAGGTTCTCATCTTGATATTGCCACTCACTAGCTACCTGCCCCCATGTTGTTTGTTACTATATTTTCAATAGGAATGACAGGAAATCCAGCCAAAGGCAGGAGAGAAACCATACCTGTAAAGAATGCCTTTCAAGACCTGTCCGCTTGGGAGGAAAGCACATAATTCTGCCTGCGGGATGGGAGTGAGACAGATGCACTACATCTGCTCCTCAGCAGGGCACCGCTGTCCTCACTCCCTCAGCCCTGCCCTTCTCCCCGCACAGCAATGCAGGTCACTCGATACCCAACGAATGACGGCCCACAACATATAGCAATTCAATAGAGAGCACTTTATAGCTCACAGGGTGCCTTGTAGCCCTCAGGGTGCTGGGCAGGAAATGGTTAAGCAGGAGTGGTCCTGAGACTGGGCAGCCACAGGCAGGGGCGGGGCTCCGCTTAATAACACTGCACAGGAAGAGTGGCCTCCTTCTTTCTGCCCAATGGGGAAATCCACGTTTAATTCTGACCTCAATGAGGAAGTTACTCTTCCTGCCAAAAGGAGTGGAGTACAACCTTCCCCAGCTCCACAGCACAGCAGAAGCAGAAAAAGGCAGTTAGAGAGAAACAGCACCAGGGGCAGAGCGAAATCTGGGACAGACAGAGCAGGAGGTGGATGGAGACAACTTTCTAGTAGTACAGTGACGAGACAGCCTTTAACATACATCTACTGAGATGGGAACAAGGCCGGGAAACCAGATAATACTACCTGATGAGGCACAGGAACCAAGGGAGACAGAGCAGAATATCAGCAGGGTCTGGACACACCAGACCATATCGCCTGGAGGTTCCTTAGCAAAGAGGAGCTGGAAGGCATACCAGAAGTCACTGGATGTATTTTATTATAGTATATATTTTAAAACTAATATCTGACTTAAAAAATACATAGTTCTTATCCCATTTTTCTGTCCTTATAAAATTCTAAGTGTTTACAATCTGAGCCCCTCTAATAAAAATTGTTCAGCTTGACCGCTGGCCCAGGAAGATCCTGACCTAATAGTGGAAGTTCCGGATCTGATGCTGAGGGTGGGGAGACCCAGGTGAGCCACCTTGCCCCTGGCACTCTGTGGAATGAGCTCTCCAGGATGTCTGTTTCCATCGAGGTGTGTGATACGTTCACACGTGCACACACTCTCTCAGCCACAGGTCCAACCAGGAAAACAGCAAACACCTCAGACATTCACATGCAAGAGAATTCAATGAAGGGGGCTGGCTCACGGTGATGGAGAGCTGAGAATCTAGATGGGGTACCCGGAGGTAACCCTGAGGCTGCAGGGACCAAGGGGGCCAATATGGAGCTACAATACTGAGGGGAAGCCTTCTCGAGGGGCCTGGCGACGTGGCAGAGAGGGAGCCGCTGCTGGAGAAACACCCGTCCGAGGCAGAGAGGGAAAGAGCACCTTCTCCCAAGTTCCCATCGGCTGGACTCAGCCAGGGTCAGGCCCCCGCCGGCAGGACAGATCTGGGAAAGTTAAGGAGCGGGTCTGAGGGAAAACAAACCCACACTAGCACACATCCTCTCACTTAATCCTGGAAGGGACCCCGTGAGGAGTAATAGGAGCTCCATGTCACGGATGGAGAAACCAAGCCTCAGAGATAGTGAAAACCAGCAGCGCCTCAGCACAGAAGAAAATGGTGGAGCTGATGTGGAAAGTTAGGTCCCCCGTCTGGACCCCCCACCTCTGTCCAGTCTCCTTACTTGGTCCTGCAGTGAACCAGGGACGTCTATCGAGCCCCATGGCACATCCAAGCTACCAACGGTAGTGGTCCTTAACCTCCTGCTGGTTCCTGTGCCAGGAGCCACAGTCAGGGCACCACATGGTGCTCTGGCACGAGGGGAGGCCACTGCGGGCCAGGACTGCCAGCCAGAGGACTCAGGGGGGTCTCGCCCAACTGCCCGGAGCCCCCACAAACGGCCTCTGAATGTCATGAGAAGGCAGAGCAATGGGCCAGCTCAGGCGGTGCCAGCTCCTTATGTAGCCTCCGTCTGCTCCCTGGAAGCCCCGGCCCTGCTGGACGGACGGACTCTGTGCGTCTGATGTCAGATGGCCCGGTTCCACCTCTCAGCGGGGCTGGTGTTTGGTTGATCCTCCAGGCTCCCATTTGGTTCATAAAACACAAACATCTGCTGGGGTTCTGGTTGGCCTGTGGCAGACCTCAGAGTGGAGAGGGATGGAGACAGGTGAGGGAGGCGATTTGGGGGAAGGGAAGACGGGGGCAGGCTTTCCGGGGGAGTTAGAGACTGTGCGATGGAGGAGGCTTTGTCAAGCCAGAGCCCTGATCAGCCCCGCAAAGAAGGGGAAGGCAAAAGAGAAGAATTTACCCGGGGTTTCCTTGGGAAGCCCCGAGTGGAGTCTGTGGCTGCTTTCCCTCCGTTGCTCTGCTTCCTCCGACGGTCCCTTTTCTCGCCAGTTGGCTATTATTTTCTAATGTGTTTTTACTAATGTGATAATTACTTTATCAATCAAGAAAGGTAAACAAAAGCCTAAAAATACACCCGAGTGAATGAGTTTCCAGAGCCAACCAATCTTCAGTACCGATGTTTATGGGTTTTTTCCCAGATGTCCTTGAGGGACAGTTGAAGGGCTCGGCTCCTCATTCATCGGTGGTTCGGTGGAACAGATGAACCCACCTTCGCCTCCTGGCGCTCATCGTAGGGCTAAAGACATTCAGCGAGTTAAGGGAATGCTATCCAAGCAAAATAAACACCCTAAAAGGGTTCGCTTACAGTCTTATCCTAATTAGAATGATTTTTTGCCTTCATTTGCTTATTAAATCAACAAAGTAGTGGGTCAAGAGTTGAGAGAGCACTTTATGAGCCACCTTCAATAAAAATAAAATGTAGGGAGCTTGCATCATGGCAACTGTTTAGAAAGAAAACTGCCAGTTACTCGATGGATACAGCTCATATTTCAGAAGCCAAAATGTTCAGATGTGCCCTGTGAGTGACCGGACATAAACCCAGCCCATCAGCCTCAATGGTGTCTCGCCGAATGGCGCAGCCCAGCCTGGGTGAGTCTGAGCTCTGGGCAGAAGCCAGTGAGCTGCACTCTGGGAACGAGGCATCACCTCCACTCTGCTTCAGTCCTAACTCCACGACTTCGGAATAAAAAAGTCATTGGGGCAAACGGCCCTAGTGACCCAGAGCAAAAGCTTCCATGGCATGCCCCGCCCCAGCTCTCCCCTCCCCAGTTTCCATTTCCCAAAGTAACAGTGTTCTCTGCCAGGAGGGCGTCTGGGTTTCCTCTCCTATCAAGACCAGCACAGGACTAACATACTCAGCGACTATTCCGACCATCCGCAGCAGGTACTGCAGGCTATCAGACCTGAAGGAAACCATCCAAGTTACAGCTGCTCACGTAAAAGCCATCAGGAGAATCATGAAATGATTCTCCATATGGTGCCCTGAAGCTTCCAAAAACTATATGAGAAAGGGGCTTGGAAGGAATTCTTTCCTTTTCAGAGACAAGGAGGGTGGAAGCCAAGCATCTGTGGCAACCTGGAAAGGACACTCCTCCTCGACACCCACCCCCCTGCCTCCCCAGGGGTGGCACCCGGGTCACCCAACCTTGGCCTGTCAGGCTTCTCCATTTCGAGCGTATGTTTTCTAGGGTAAACGAACTCCACGGTCTCCTTGTGTGGAAGCTTCGGGACATGGTTTGCCAAATGGAAAAACGTTTGGAGGTTGGGAAAATATCTTGCACATAAATTACGGAAGGCACAGAGAATCTAAAAGAAGGAGGAAATCAGAAGCCAAGGAAAAGCAGGGAGCGTGCCAAGGTAAAAATGGAGACAGAGACAGGGAAAGGGACGTAATGATTTTTCTTAATGACCTGCCTTTGGGCCGATAGGCAAGTTTCTATGCTGGGTTTGAGCCTCATAAAAGCCATGTGCCTGAGTATCGGGAAATACCCTTTAAATGGCAAGATCAAGCCCCCATTTTTCATCTTTTCTGAGTGGAGCTCTTCATTGATTAGGTTAAGTGCTGGCCACCGGTAAGAAACACAAAAAGCTCATTGTCTCTGACTGTGGCAAAGGCCAGTTACACACTTGTTAATTTCCTGATTTATGACACCGAGGAGATGGAGCTGAGGGCGTGCTTCCTCTCTCTTTCCTCCTCTCTCTCTCTCTCTCTCTCTCTCTCTCTCTCTCTCTCTCTCTCTCGTCTTTTAGTGGTGGTGGTGGAAACTATTAAAACAGAGGCAGATCAGGAAGTTTGTGATAAAGAGAAGCCAGGCTCTGGTCTGACATCCAATCTCTCTCTTGGCTTAAGTAAACTTGCTCCTTCAAGGCCTGCCATCAACAGAGTGGGGCTCACGTTTCACCACTAAATCTGAGTCAACAATCTCTAATCTGGACACTGGGTTCGGAATCCAGGCTCAGGTTGCACTTGGAAGCTGACAGCAGGGACGAGAGCAGAGAAAAATACGGCCTTTGTTTGTGGTTTGATCGTCCCCACCGAGCCGAGCTGAGGTCATGTGTCGTTTTCTGTCATCAACAAGATAAAAGTTTGCACCTCTCTGGCCCTGAAATGGCTCTCCTGCCATTTATATGAAGGCCAAGGGGCTCCCTGCCCCAGGATTGGAGGGCCAAGTTTGTGGAGAGCTTAGATTTGGAGCCCTTTTCATCTTTCTGACATATGATACGGTGACATAGGCAGCCCTCGCTGGGTTGCTATGCAGATATACAATTTCTGAAAAGTTACACCCGGAAAATGAAAACCCCGGGCTGGATTAGCATTTCACAAAGAACAGGGATAAAATGTGTAGCAGTTAGGCTAAAAAGCTAAAAAAAAAAAAAAGTGAATTAAAGTTTCATGAAAACAAACTCTTTTTTAAAGGATCAATAAGTATAAAAGTATCTTATTGCATTCCTGGCCTTCGGTTCTGAGCTCTAATCCAGCTACTGTATGTGAAGGAGGCCCTGTGAGCCAAATGGTGGAGGCCGGGCAGGGAGGTCTGGGTGCAACCGGGAGTTCGGGGGTACTGGGGAGAGTGAAATAAAAAGGGCTTCTGTTGGGTACTGTCTTTAAAAAACCTTTCTTTCTTTCTCTCTTTCTTTCTGTTATTGTTTTCACTTTATGATAATCTTTTCCTTTTATTTAAATAAACTTAGAAAGGAGAAAATATCACCCCATAGTCTAAAGATGCTGGCTAAATAAGCTTCAGCATCCGCCCTCCCTTTCTTAACCAAGGTCAAAGGGCATGCTCTCCAGAGCTCACTCACACGCCAGCTTTTTCCAAACACATCTTTTTTCAAGTGTTGCCAATACCAGGAACTGTCTTATAGGGAACATTGAAATGGAATGTGATATTTGCATGAGAAGTGGGGAAAGGGAAATGGTCAGGGGTTTTCCTTGTTACCCCCAACACCCAGCTGAGACTGTGTGCTGCTCCTCGGTGCCCCTCCCCCGCTGGCCCTGTCCACACAGCTGGGGAGGCCGTGGCCCGCCTGCCTCGCAGACACCAGAGCTTCCCACCAGCCCCAAGTGCAGAAACTCTGGAGGGAAGCCCAGAGCAGGAAATGGGAAAGGGGGTTTCGAAGACACAGAGGGTGTGGAGGAGATTTGAGATGCAACGGCTCCCGCTCCCACAGTGGATGGAGGCCCAGCGGCCAGCATGCACTGGACAGCTCAGACCTTCAGGGCCTGAGTGCTGTGACATGCGGGCGGCTTAGCTCTGGTCCTTGCTCCCAGGCTGTCAGAGGACAGCAGATGAGTGGAAATCAGTAAAGAGCTATGGAGTGAATCCCCCTGAGCATTCCTATTTGTTGGATTATGAGGCTGGCAGTGTTTGCAAAGAAGAGTTCTTATTCTGGACAGAAATTTATTGGAGGTTAAGCCAAGAAGATAAGGGCAACTGCATTTTTCCATAACTCAAGCTAAGGGAACTACTTCTGTGCTCCTCTATGTCATTTCCAAGATAAGGTGACATATGTGAAAGTGACTGGCGTAAAATTTGCCCACCGTGAGGTACTCAATTAAATGTTTTTATGCACGCACGCACGCAGGCACCCATTCATCCACAAGAGGGAGGACAGAACGTGAGTGTGCCTGTGAAGTGTAGCTCTGTGTCAGACTGCCCACGTGCAGTTCCAGGCTCTGACACTTAGCCTCTGTGTGCTCAGTTCCCTCATCTGTAAAATGGGAATAATAACAGCAAGTATCTCATAGGGCTGTTGTGAGGCATAAGTAAAGTAATGCAGCTGAATGGCACTTAGTGTGCATTGGGTGAATGTCATGACAATGAGCAGTGGTGTTCATTCCTTCTTGGAGGGGTCCGGATGACTGTTGGTTTGGCCCAACGCTGCACGTGAAGAATGGGTGAAGAAAGAGAACATTTTTCGTTCTCAGAGTTCTGGAAGCAGGTTGCACTGACATCATCAGGCATGTGCCCCATTGGCTGGTTCAGATTTAAACTGAGTTATGACCTAAATTGGTGATGATACTTCTGCAGCCGGGTGCCATGAAAAGAGCACTGCACGTGGGGGCCGAGGGTCCGCCTTGGCTCTATGACCCACTAGCTGAGTGACCCCGGCCCATCACTTACTCTTCCTGGACTGTATCTTCCTCATCCGAATGAGGATTATACTGTCTCTAGCATGTGGTTTTGTGAGATTTGCTTGAGCTAATCTGAGTGACGGCCTTGGTTGTGGTGTCTGGCATATGGAGGTTGTCAACATTCCATTTGTTCAGTCAGCTAGTCGACCAGGGATCTGGTGGCCCAGCCCAAAATTGACTGTCAGGCTTGGATTCAGCCCCCTGCACTCTGGGCAAAGTGGTGCAGCCCTGTGTGGTCCTCAGAGCTCCACTGATGCTCCCAACATCCCTCCACACATCTAAACAAGTGCCATGGGGACAGCACAACTGCAGCTCAAAAACTCACGCCCTAACTGGTTTGGCTCAGTGGATAGAGCGTCGGCCTGCAGACTGAAAGGTCCCAGGTTTGATTCCAGTCAAGGGCATGTACCTTGGTTGCGGGCACATCCCCAGTAGGGGGTGTGCAGGAGGCAGCTGATCGATGTTTCTAACTCTCCCTTCCTCTCTGTAAAAATCAATAAAATGTATTTTTAAAAAACAAAAGAAAACAAAAAAAACCTCAGAGCAACAGGAAGTGGAAAGCAGCTCCTGGCCCACGTGTTCCCTTTCTCCCTGCCCCAGAAAATTTAACGTGGGTGCCAAAGTGCCTCTCTCTTTTCTTTCTTTCTCTGAGCTGCTGGCACCCCACCTCATCTCCCTCAAACTTGACCTACAGATACATCAACAGTGGTATTTTGGGCATTGTCAAAACCAGGTGTCAGGAGAAGTTAGCAGTAGATATCTTTGCTTCCCAAACACAATATGAAGGTCCAAGACCTCTCACTCTCATGGTTTAAGCACCAAGTAAGTGACCTGAGTCTGCAGCCTGAACCATGGGACACCCTGGGCCCTAGTGAGGGGGCTCAGCAGATGGGGAGTGTGGGTGTTGGAGCCCACTGCTGGGATCTGCCTCCTACTGTTTGTGGCACCTGGGACAGAAACGCTTTCACCTCCAGGCCTCAGTTTCTTTGACCATGAAATGGGGATGATGGTAATAGTAGCACCTCCCTCGCAGGACTGTGATAGAATGAAATAGGCGAATGTGTGCAACATCTGTACAATCCCCGTCTCAGGGGAGGCCCCTCCTCTCTCTAGAAGAATGACATAGGCTGGGGGGCAAGTGTTCATGTCATCCACAGTCAAGAAGACAGAACAAGAGGCCCTTTCTGGGTATTGAAGACTAACTTTCCATCCATACATGTGTCTAAGAGTTAAGAAACTATCTCATTTCCAAGGCTCTTCTGAGTAAGAAGTGCAATAGTCCCGTGACCTGGAGTCACTGTGCAGCACGGACATCCCAGGGCTGGTCTCGGCCCCTTCAGGAGAAGCCCACACCCGTGCTGACCGGCTGGGTCAGGCGGCACTGGTGCCTCCCTCCCTTGAACACGTGAACAAAATGAAACCCTGCCGTCTTTCTGTTGCTGCACAACTACTCTGGTTTTCAGGGCTTACTGTTCCCTTCCACCAGTAAGGTAATGGGATAGAAGTGCCTCACCTCCATCCCAAGGGTGGAAAACAGCCGTCAAGGCTGCCTCGTTAGAGGGCCACGGTGCCTGCCTGCGCAGAGCCCCAATGACGAAGTGGGAAGAGCAGTGCAAAAAGCGGCGCTCTCCCTTTAAACAAGAGACGTGGGCGTCCATGGGAGAAGAGACAATCGCACCACAGGGAAATCAGGGGTGGCTTCACGGAGGGGTGGCATGGAATCTGAGCTTCGAAGGGAGTAGCTTACTGATTGTATTAACAATAATGGTAATAAAGAGGGCTTTCCGCCCAGCGGGTGTGGCACAGTGGGTTGAGTGTCATCCCATGAACCAGGAGGTCACGGTTCTATTCCCGGTCAAGGCACATGCCTGGGTTTTGGGCTCCATCCCCAGTAGGAGGCATGCAGGAGGCAGCCAATCAACGATTCTCTCTCATCATTAATGTTTCTATCTCTCTCTCCCTCTCCCTTTCTCTCTGAAATCAATACAAACATTTTTTTTTTTTTTAAAGAGGGCTCTTGCCCTAACCGGGTTGGCTCAGTGGATAGAGCGTCGGCCTGCAGACTGAAGGGTCCCAGGTTCGATTCCGGTCAAGGGCATGTACCTTGGTTGCGGGCACATCCCCAGTGGGGGGGCGTGCAGGAGGCAGCTGATTGATGTTTCTCTTTTACCGATGTTTCTAACTCTCTATCCCTCTCCCTTCTTCTCTGTAAAAAATAAATTATATATATATATATATATATATATATATATATATATATATAATTTTTTTTTTAAAGAGGGCTCTTTCCATGTGCTGGCCTGGGCCATACTGGCAATTCAGAAGGGATCCCCAGTCCTCAGGGACTTTGCAGACTGGCAAAGGGCACAGACAGGTAAGCAGCAGGACGAGCAGAGTGATGTGCACTGGGATGGAGGTGGGCAGGGAGAGGAGCTGCCCCAGCGGGGGAGGGAGGAAGTGGTGCTGGCAGGCCCCCCAGGAGAGCATCACCTGAACAATCGGCTGAGTCCTGATGGGCTGCAGAAATTGCCCAGGGAAGATGAGGGAAAGACAATCGAGGCAGAGACAGCTCCGTGTGCAAAGACATAAGAGAAAGAGAGCAGGGGCAACAGGAAGGAGCTCCGAATTTAGTGGGTGAAGTGCAGGTGGGGTAGTGGGCAGGGAGTGGATGGGGCTGAGAGGCGAGCAGGGGCCGTTGGGAGGGCTTTCCTCGTCACCCTGGACCTTGGTGTGGCCTCTGTTGGCACAGGAACCACTGATGTTGAAGCTGGTCGAGGGAGCTAAGACTCAAGCCCCTGGAGTGGAGGAAGAACCAAAGCAGAGAAGAGTCCATGTGAGTGTTGAGTGCCCATGCAGCTGGGCCTCGGCCCTGGCCTTTGGCTGTGCCACGTGGGCAGTGTGAGCTGTGAGCTGGCACCTATAGGCCTGCCTGCGGCTCCAGCTGCCCTTCCAGCGCAGAGCTGTGAATCCGGGCTCCAGATGGGCAATTCCGTAAACCCTGGAAACAGCCAGAGCGCGTCCGGGTGAGCCTATGTGGCCCATCTTTTCCACAGCCCCGTCCTCCCAGGGGTAAGCCACTGTGGCGGGGGCCGGAGCTTCATTCATGTCCACTGTGCCCTCGGCATCAGACAGGGGGCCAGTGTTCAGTGCGGGTTTATAATCACCAAAGGAAGACACCGCCTGACTTGTTACTCAGAAAGCAGAGTGGTCTCAGCACTTCCCCACACCCAGTACTTGTGCGGTAACAATGAACACTCAACCCCTCTGGCTTCATTTAAAACATGAGGGCCATTTTAGAACAAAACCGAATCACTACCGCAGACATACAGGAAGTCAAAAATGACTCTGCATGAAGATGTCAACAGTTTTTCTCCAGACTGGACGTGCGACCTCTGGCACCCGCCCTCCTGGGTTTGAATCCCATTCTGAAATTCACTAGCTGTGTGACCTTGGGAAATTACTGAACACACTGCACTCCTGCTTCTTCATATGTAATAAATGGGAAATAATAGGGCCTTCCTCGCAGGGTCACTATGAATATTAAACGAGGCTAATAACATATGCTCGGTACATGCTAGAATTGTTTTTGCATTGTTATTTCTATTAGTCTTTATACATAGTTTTGCTAGCTCAAGAGGATTGTGTATTCAGGGAATACAGCCTAGGTCCTAGGCCCTAGGAGAAGGAAGAGAAGGAGGAAACGGTGTACTGATGTCTAATGAGATGCCACGGAGTCTTTTCATGTTGAAATAAAGGCACCTTTTGTTTCCAGAAGGGTCAAAATGTTTGCCTGACCATCTTGGACTGCAGACAAAAGCAAAATCAATATCCCGGATGATTGTCCCTATGGCCAAGTCCAGATGAATAAAGCTATCAGGAGGGAACTTTGCATCAGACAGCACAGCTGGGTGCGCCCGCCCCTGGCACTTCCTCAGCTGGGCCCCGTGCAGTTCTGACGGGGTTGTCGGCATTAACACAACCCACACGGGGAGCCTTCGAGAGTCCCTCAGGTGGCATGAGAGAAACACACCCGCTCTCCAGCATCCACACCTGGGATGAGCACTTAGAGGCAAATGCTGATCGTGCCCAAGTGTTTAATGAACATTTGTCGTTCGGCAAGCTAAACCACGTCAGCGCGGGGCTGCACCAATCAGCTCCCTTTTCTAGGCTTCAGTGTTTTCATATGTAGCACGAGAGGACTAGACGAGGTCGACATTGATTAGAACTGTCTATTAATGTATTTTCTGTCTCAGAAACTTTCTGATGTTTAATTCAGGCACCAAGGAAAAACCAGAGTGACCCACCCCATTTCCATAAAGCTAAACGAAAGCACTTCCCAGCCCACAGGGGCGAGGGTACTCGGGGGAGTCAAACCAGGAGCGAGCTTCGCAGCTTGGAGGGGCTTTTTGAGCCTTGGATGGACCCGAAGAAGGTCAGGACTTGGAGAGCACGTGGGAAGGCCCAGCACAGGCCCAGGCACGCACTCCTCACTCCACACCTGGGTGTGGTCAGCAGCGGAGCCCCCAGCAGACCCTTGGGCTCTTGTCTGCAGGGAAGTGTGACCTGCAGCAGGTGAGGAAGGGCCAGCGTCACCCCTATATCTCAACATCCTTTCTAACTCACTAGATTTATTTATAAAAAATGTTTCCCTGGAGGAAAGAAATGAACACCTTCTGTAACAAGGAAAATAACAATAGTCATAATAATGAGAAAAGCAAAATAAGCACGTGTAAGTGCATTTTTTTCCTTAGAGATTTATTTTTGTTTGATGGATCTGACACCGGTCAGGGAGAGAGGAGAATGTTGGGGGCCCCGCAGGGAGAGGCGCACCCCGAGGAAGGGCTGCTGCCTCCTGCGTGGGCGAGGCTGGTGTTGGGGTTGGTGGGTTGTTTAAATGTGTTGCTGGAAGTTTTCCTTTTGTTCACTTTTATAAATCTCTTCCCCGGGCTTTCGAGCTTCCCCTCCCTCCCCCCCGGCCCCCCAATTTCATTTTTAAAAAGCGAGCTCGCTCGCCAGGTGTGTCCCCCGAGCTCTCACAGCTCTAATAAATAAGGAGCACCTGTAAAACAGTAGCTTGACGTGTGAAGTGACTCTGTACAAAGGAGAATATAGAAATACAGTATGTACACCGCACCCACGGGCCCTGGCGCCTCCAGGCCTGCGTGACCCCGGCTCGGCCTCGCCACCCACCCGCCCGGCACCCCTCCTGCGGCCGGCTCAGCCGCCTCGTAGGCAGGGGCACCTGGCCCCTCCAGAGGGAACAATTGCTTTATTTGAGTTAGTAAACAGATACACTGAATCACAAGGTGATTTGATTTTTTTTTCTTTTTTTCTTTTTTTTTTTTAGTTTTCTTTTTTGGGATTTTTTTTTCTCTCTTTTTTTTTTTTTTTTTCTGAACTCATCAGAATGGGATACTCCACGACTGGTCTCACCGACTCAGTGGCCAGTACACATGCTCTAGAGAGAACTTCTGACTCGCAAGCTA
>NW_005871264.1:1857312-1859162 GCF_000147115.1 Myotis lucifugus | reverse complement strand
GCCATCCCTCCCCCCACGCTCAGAGAAGCACCCCCTCCAGCCTCCGGTCAGGCCCACCATGAGGCCCCAGAATGAAGGCAGCGTGGTGTGATCTCGACATGACTTTCATTCACGTCTCTGCGCAGGGCCAGCCCTGCCAGCTTTGTGTGAGGAAACGAAACTCGAGTTGCTTTTTGGAATACCACAATGAGCATGGCGCACCATGCCCTTGCCCAAGGACATAACAGCAGCCTTTGCTACCCGCCCGGCCACTTCCACCGTCCATATCACAGCATCCGCTGGCAGGAGGTCTTTCGAATTGCCAAGGTCACCTCAAAGCCAGGCAAGGTCATCACGGGACCCTGGAGTTGCAGACCTCGCCACTGTATTCCATGCAAAAGCCCTGGTGTTTGCTGCAGAGGAGGAAAACCAAGAGAGTCCCTTCTTAGCACATGAAACATTACTGTGCACAGACTCCCCCTCAGAGGGTTCTCACACAGGCACCTGAGCTGGAAGCAATGCCCCCTCTGTGGGTCTTGCCTGGCAAGGTGAGCCATTCATCTCTCTCCACATCAAACCACACGTAGCTTGGGACTGGAAGGCTATCCACCAGCCAGGCCCTGGGGCTCCCAGGGCAGAGCATCTGAACAGCACTGTTCACCAGGAAAGTCCGTTTCTGGGGAATGCCCACCCCAACTTTCACCACAGGCATTAGGCTCTGCCTCACCGCCCCTACTGGCTTATTTCACTTGCCATAAGGCCCTTGGTTTAAAATATAACTTCCTAAGGACACCCAGTCACTCCCAATAAGCAGCCACATAGAAATCTGCCAACGCATCTAGGAAGTCCCTGAGGTCTGGGGCTGAATCGATTTTTCTCACATCTCTGTACCCAGCCCCCAGTTCAGCTCAATACACATTTGTCAAATGAATGACGGTCAAACAGCTCTCACGCCATGCCCCAAAACAGTATCCCTTTTTCCTGCCAGTGAGTGAGGGTGTCAGAAATGTGCATGGGTAACATTTGGCTGACATGCGGCGGTGGCAGAGGACTCGTAAACATCGTTACAACTGCTGAGATTATTCCTAGAACAAAGAACAAATCATATCAGAGAGGTGATAGAATTTAGAACTTGAAGCGACCCCAGAGATAATATACTACAATTTCCTCATTTTACGGACAAAGAGTTGGAGGCCACGGAGAGACCTGGACACTTGCTCAGAGTGTCTGCAGCACGAATTCAGCACAAGTGCGAGGAGGTCCAAGTGCCCAGTGGGAGGACTAAGCACAAGTCTGTGCTGTGAACCCTGCTCGCCGAAGCCGGGCTTTAATGGCACCGATAACACTGATCAACCAAAAGCAAGGCTTGGAAATCTGAATGTGCATGACAGGAAATGCCTGCGTTCCCCAAATCACATTAAAACACCAGATCTGTGCGCACTTAATATGTATATTAAGTAACCAAAGTGAAAATGCAAAACACCACAAGTATGCGCTGGGGTGGAATTACAGGGCATGGAAACCTTTCTATTTGGCATGGTCAGACTGGAAACTGTGGTGTTTATTTCTGAATAAAGAGCTCACTTTGATTTCTTCCTTTCCTTCCTTCCTTCCTCCCCTTCCTCCTCCTTCCTCCCTCCCTTCCTTCCTTCCTTCCTTCCTTCCTTCCTTCCTTCCTTCCTCCTTCCTTCCTTCCTTCCTTTCCTTCCTTCCTTCCTTCCTTCCTTCCTTCCTCCCCTTCCTCCGCCCTCCGCCCTTCCTGCCAACCGTACATCCCTAGTCCCTTGGTCCTTCGCTCGCTCCCCACCGCTGCCCGGATCGGGGGGGTCAAACGATATCAGCTCTCGGATACGTCCGGGCGGGCATTGTCG
>NW_005871264.1:1855514-1857212 GCF_000147115.1 Myotis lucifugus | reverse complement strand
CTCCTTCCTTTCTCCTTCCTTCCTTCCTTCCTTCCTTCCTTCCTCCCTTCCTTCCTCCTCTCCTTCCTTCCTCCTCCCTTTCCTTCCTTCCTTCCTTCCTTCCTTCCTTCCTTCCTTCCTTCCTTCCTTTTTCCTCCCTCCTTCCTTCCTTTTTTGAAAGAATGAGACAACAGCAGAAGGGGCATAAAAACAAGAACACCAAAAGCCACCATCAAACAAGAGGCCACAGAGGGTCGGGCAGGAGCCTCGGGAAGGACAGCAGCCAGATGCACGCGTGGCTTCTCCCGGGACAGCCGCCTCTCACTGGGGCACAGGCTGACACTCGCTGTGGGAGAGGGGCACTGGCCCCGCCTCTGGGCTGGGGACAGGAGTGACCAAACCTTAGAGTCCCAGGGAGCCTCCGGATCCCGCCTTTAAAAAGGAAAAGGGGAGACAAATGCTTGCCACTCCCTCCCCATGCCTGGGACGCACCACCATTTCTAGTTGCTTGGGAACACGGCAACTGCTTCTTCAAGGAGGTGGCTTTCCCCCCTTGGATGTAATCATGACCCCAAAAGAGGATTCCTTCTCTAATAAGTTTCTTTCTGTTCAAATCACCTTTGGCCAAGGGCCACCGCGGACAGCACCGCCGCTTGGGGAACATCTCAAGGCTGCTGTAAGGGACCAGGAAGACGGATTATAGTGAGAGCCATTCTGGAGCCTTCACTACAGCATTTGCCATCCCAAACACTATAATAAGCACTATTATTCTCGCTATCTATTATTGTCTGGCAAATAATATGTGTTTTTCCCGAAGTTCTAAAGGGTGCAGCTGCACCACACTCTATTTTTCGCAGCCCCGCTCCTGCGGCCCGGAAAGCCCGCGCCGAGCTCATTGTAAGAGCCGGCAAAGCAGACGATCTGCTGTTCCCTTCCCGCTCGCCACATATTAGCCGTGTCTGGGACACACACAGGCCAGGTGGCAGCGCGAGTGCCTGGCTGCTGAGAGCATTTCGGGGGGGGGGGGTGGGGGGGCTGGGTCCTGGAAGCCATCCTCACTCACTCTTCGGGCTCGTGGTCAGAGGGGTGCGCGTGTCAGTGACAGAGGAATGGACTCCGGAACCAATGGAAATGAAGAACCAGGTTGGGCTCCCCTTCCTGGTAGGTACTGGTAGGCAGCTCAACTCCAGGCCAAGCTGCTCCTTTGGCCAGGGGAGGAAGCAAGCCTGGAGTTTTAAAAAGTGACCATGTCAGGAAGTTCCAGAGCCTGCGGCGGTTCCAGTTTTGCCCTCTCCAAGTCCAAGGATCTTACGGAAGATCCATCTTGTCTAAATTTCTTGATCGAAGCAAAGGGGGAAATCGCACAATAAGTGAGACAGAGACTCAATTACAGTCTGGTGTGACCCCCTAACTAGCCGTGTGACCCTAGCCCTGCTCCTTACCCTCCCAAGCCTTGATCCCTTCTCTGAAATGGGTGCCTGAGTGCGTTTTCTATTCCATCTCCCACCTCTCATATTCTCCGATCGTGGGATGTTTGTACCAAAGCCAGTACCAGCTACGGAGGATTATAAACTTGAGTGGCTGGATATTAATCTGTTATCAGTGTGTAAGGAAGACTATTCATTTCTGGACCCCGAAGTCCAAAGTTTCAGAAAGAGTCTCTACTGACCCCCCCCCCCCCCCACACAAACACTCAATTACCCCCCGCCCCCCCCCCAA
>NW_005871264.1:1840906-1855414 GCF_000147115.1 Myotis lucifugus | reverse complement strand
ACCCCCCCACCCCCCCCCGCCACACACACACTCACCTCTGGTAGAGATTTTTGGAGTGTCCCTCAATGCAAGAGGTTCTGTGGAAGGGGCTATATTTGTGCATTACATTTGGGTTCTCCTCTGCTTTGGGGGTTTGTCTGAAGGCAGGACAACCCAGGGCCCTGTTACATGGACTGTCACACACACACCTTCTATCCCACATACCATGTCTGTGCTGCGTATGAAGACCAGCTCCACACGGCATGGTTGCCAGTAGGCAGGTATGACCAGGTGCCTTCAGAACTCCAGGCCAAGCTGCCCCTTTGGCCAGAGGAGTGAAGTGTCCTCACAGAATCATCGCTGCACATCAAATGCACCGGGAGAGGCTCTGTCTGCCTGGGCCTCAGAGGAAAGCCCTGCCGAGAATGTGACTGACTTACTCATCCTCCTTTATCACATACCAGTCTTCGGAGAATTATCGAGAATGCAATTGTGACTGAGTACTAATAAATTCTTTCCATTGATACTGTCAAAATATGGCCATTCTTTCCTTTTCTTCTTTGGCCTTTACAGCCTAAGGCTTAAGCTGGTTGCATTTACAAGGAAAATTTATGATTTCCAAGCAACCACTCACCAAAATAAACGTGTGTCCAGAGAAAAACGCCCGTCTTATTCTACATCCCCACAGCCTGTTGCTCAGTGTTGCTGGAGCCCACCTCCCCAGGAGGCCTGCTTTGATTAATCTAATCCATTTTCCAAACTTTATTCATCTTTCCTTCCCAAAATACCTTTGTAATTAGCCTAATCAAAATCCGGTATGTCTGTCCTATCTTACCTGTTTAAAAGACAAGCTCCACGTGTCTGTCATATTTATTCCCAGGAGCCCCAAACCCTGTGGCACCAACTCTAGGATGTGCAAGGAATGCCTGTTGCCAAGCTGGCTTGCCTTTGCCCAATTACCCAGGCCCTACCAGTGACGCCACTCACTCAGGCACGGCGACCCATCACTTATCACAGTTAAATACAGCCATTAACTGCTGGCTTCGGCCACCCTGTTTATCTGGGACAATAACGAGTCCCTGAGGACTGGACTGCTCTCAGGTAGCGGCAGCTATTCTGGGACACTCACAAGCTCGATGAACAGAGCCACCTGCACCAGCTGATAAGCCCGGGGGTGATGCCAGATGGTGGTCTCCCAACCAGGCCCACTCCAGAAAGAGCTATGGCTTGGCAAGGTTTTCCCAAAAAAGGGTTCTCTCTCTCTCTCTCCATCAACCATTGCTTCCCGAAGTGTTTCGAAATGGCTTTTACCAAAATGGAAGCATTTCCAGTAATGAAATGAGTGGCATCTCTTTTCTTACAGTTCAGTAATTGATGAAAGTCATTAAAAAATCCCTTCTCCTACCAGTGTGATTGTTATGGGAAATAACCCGAGGGGAGGAAGGGGTGGGGGCCCAGGGTCAGCTGCAGCTTAGCTCAGTGCTGGCTCTGATCTGAATCACACCTTCCTCACCCCTGTGCTGCTCATGTCAGGCTGCTGACAAGCTAAGGCTCATACATTTTTTAAAAATTAAATCACAGGCCTTGCTTTAAAAGAATAATTTTTTTCTTTAGCAATATCCCTTATTTTATTCTTTAATCAATAAAACTCACAACCATATAAGACCCCCTCCTAGGATAACTCCATCTTTAATTTTTTGTTTTATAAATTAAAACTTTGGTTTTCTTTGCTTAGCTGGTTGTCTGAGTGAAATGGGCAGAGAAGTCTGTTTAGTCTAACAAGTCATCGCTGCTATTTCTTGCTGACCTCTAAGCGTTCCTGCTGGACAAAGAATCCTGGGCCATGGAACCCCCTCTGTGCACTCACAGAGGACCTTCACCCTGGACAATGGATCGACTGATCCTCTTTACTGCCTGAAAATCCTTTCTGGAACCAGGAGGTTAAGCAAACCAAGTGGCCCTGTCTCTGGCCCTTTCCTGAAACCAGGGAGGGATTTATGGCTAACAGTGTTCATTTTTAGAAAGGCACCGGAGCAGGTGGCTACCTCCATTCACCAGAGGAAAATAAAATAAAGAAGAATTACATGATGTAGTTCATGTTCTGCACGCATTTTTGAAGAAGAGCCTAGAGCCCTATGCGCCTGGCTTTCAGGACCAAGCGCTTCCTGTAATGGTTTGGAAATGCGGCAATGTTGTCAGAGAAAGGAGACGAATTGTATTGAGCACCTACTCTATGTCAAATACTGTGCTAGGCACTTTCATATCCGATTTCACTTGGAAACAAGTCTATCTTACATACTTATTTCACCTATTTCATTGAAACAACGTTACTGAGGTATTGATTATTATCTCCATTTCACAGACGAGGAAACTTTCCCAGGAAGGATAAGGAAATTACTTGTTCAAGGTCACTGCCAGGAAGGGGCAAAGCTGGATTGCAGTCCAGCTCCCACAGTCCATGATCCCCTCCAGGGGGCGCTGTCCTGATTCCCCTTTCCTCTCTCCCTTTCACCCTGACAAGCCGGGTCAGAATGTCAGAGCTGTAAGGGGCACTAGACGTACACAGTCCAAGTCCTTGCTTTGTGAAAAAGAATTCTGAGTATTTAATAAGAAAAAAATCATTGTGTTTTCATTCAAGTCCCATCAATACACAAACTAGCTGATGCCGGATCATGTGCCTTCCAAAACTTCTGCCTTGGACAAGAAAAGTAGATGTTCATTGTGTTAAGACTGAGTTTGTTATTTCTCTCTATATATTTTCTGAGCACAGGCATTCTAAGTTTTTTTTAAAAAGAACACAGAAAAAAGGCAGCTTTATGTGGCAAGTTGCTACGGTCTATGGATCAATAATAGATTTAAAAATTTTAGGTGAGGTCTGAAAGAGTGGTCTTTCTGATACTTCATTTATCCTTTGCAACCAGCCCATTAGCAGAGGGGCAACTACACTATAAAAAATAAGAGCAAGCATACTGATTCCCCGCTGCACCCCCTCCCCACACCTACCTCTGCACAGCCAAGGAGACAGAGTGCGGTTAATAATTGCTCCTCTGCAACCCGTCAACCCCAGATGTTCAGGTACAACCTATTTCCTCTCTGAAATCAGTCGCCCGCTGGGAGGAAGCGATGCCATGGGTGGCAAAAATATGACTCTGGTCCTTGGCACGGGGTGCGTAACTCAAGCAGCTTCGCTGGTATCCTGTGTTCCACTGAGAGGAAAGGCAGATGAGGACTCAGGTTCTAATCCAGGCTGCACCACTCTGTGACCTTGAGCATTTGCTCTGTCCCAGTAGCTACTTGTAAAAGTGAACCAGACATCTTATGAGAATTTGAGGCTTCCCTAACCTCCAAGGCTGATAGCATGGAAGTGTTTTGTTACCTACCATTACACATCTGAGGGAAGAAGTTCTGGGCTGCAGGGGCCACCATGGCAATTCTTAATAAGTACCTACTATGTGCAGGGCACGTAAACTTCTGTTGTTTACATTGGAGCCTGATAACTCTATGAAGTAGGGATTATTCGCTTCATTTTTTTATTTTTTATTTTTTATTTTTTTTGGTATATAAGACATCCTCAGTGGCTTTGCATGGAGATTCTGGAGCCAGGCTGCCAAATCCCAGTGCTACCATTTACTAGCCAATGACACCAGGTAGGAGACAGCTTCTCTGTGCCTCCGTTTCTTCATCTGTAAAATGGGTTTAACAATGGTATCCTCATAGGGTTATTGTGGGCATTCAACATTTGGAGCACTGCCTACACATAGAAAGTGCTCAATAAATATTAGCTGTTACAATGATTAATGAGGAAATGCAGGCACAAAGAAACTATAAAACTTGTCCAAATGTTCTCCGCTGGTTTCCAAACCACAGCAGGCATTGCAGCCCTTCCTGTAGGATAGTTACTGCCAATTCCAGGCCACCCGTGATGTGCCACGCTCTACGTGTTTTCTCACCCGTCCCTCACAGCACTGGTGTTAGGACCTAGAGACTAATGCTCAGAGAGGCTGACTCGCTTCCTCCTTCACCTGGAAACGGCTCTGCCGGGATGTGACCCCAGGCCAGTCCCCTCCAAGGCAGACGTTCTTACCCAGGAAACCACACGGCTGCCTTCCCCCTCTGCTGGGAGCCTGCTGTCGCCACCTGTGGCAGCTTCAGGTCTAGGGCCTGGGACGTTAAGAAAGATAAAAGGGCATCTCCAAAAGTTACCAAACTTCCATAAAAGTGCCTGCCAGCCTGGGGAGGATCTGATTCAGACTCAGTGACAATGTCTGAAGGTGTCTGCGGTAGAGCAAGCAGCCAAGCCCCATGGCTGCTCTTCAGTCCAAGGACAGAGCTCTGGGCATCACTGTGGCCACTGTCCCGTCTCTGTGTTCATCGTCAGGAAAGTCCTCTAGGCGACGAGGAGAGCTGCCACTTGCCTGTGCGGACCGCACCACAGCCCACGCCTCGGCCTCCCTCCCCTGCTGGCCTATGGCTCAGAGCAGCTGGCCCATCAGAAGGGCGGAGCCCCTGTTTCCGTGGCAAGGGGGGCCCAGCCAGCCTCCCTCTTGCCTGGACTGCAGCACGCTCTTGGATTGTGAGGTTTCCTTCCGCCGTGTGCTGGAAAGCCTCCTACATCCTACTCTGGGCACCAAGAAGGGGTTTCTTCCCCCCACTGCACTGCCACCATGGCTTTACATACTTAAGATATAGATGGGGCAGCCACCGCCCCCACACTGGAGGGAGAACACTCCACAGTGTTTAGAATCACCCGCTGGTAATCAGCCTGTCATCAGAATGCAACCTTAGTGATGCCAGTCTTCCTCCTGCTTCCTCTCAGTGTCTGAACAGCCGCTAAAGTAATGGTCCTCAAACACAGATTTCATCCTGTCACTCCTCTGGCCGAGGTCATGGCGATGTTGCCTAAGGCACAGAGTACAAATTCCACAACCTCCTGCTCCTCCAGCTCCCTGCTCTCCTCCAGCCTCCTGCCTCTCTCCCTCTGCAGCTCAAGCCCTTTGCCCAGCCACGTTGGTAAGAGGGACAGTCCTCCCTCGTGTGACTCACTCTTCTCTGCACCCAAGGCTCTTGACAGCCCATTGTATTCTTATTCCTCCGCTCCTGCCCGCCAGGCCACGTCCCTCCCCAGTTTTAGAACTAATTCCAAATCGCCTCCTTTATGGAACCTGCATGAAGTCAGTGTCCAATACAGTTAGTTAAAACTGGATACGTTTCACCCTGGCTGTGTGACTTGGTTGGGGGTTCGATTCCCAGACAGGGCACATGCTTAGGTTGTGGGTTCAATCCCTGGTCAGGGCACGTACAGGAGGCAACCAATCGATGTTTCTCTCTCACATTGATCTTTCTCTCCCTTTCCCTTCCTCTTTTTCTAGAAATCAATGAAAGCATATCCTCTGTTGAGGACTAAAAAAAAAAAAAAGAATATGTTTCACCCTCTCAGGAAATAAATGAAGACTATCTCTGAACCATAAATAAGTGAAAAGGACTGCCTCCTTGTGTTTGGATATAATAAGGAGTTTGTTAAGTTTTGTGGACCATAATATGTGAATTAAGTACAAATAAAGAACTCTAAATGTAGGATTTAAAAAAACTACCTTATTATTCCTGTGCACAGGAAACACACACACACACACACACACACACACACACAGATGAGACAGAACAAGTTGGTCGATGATCAGACAGTGAGGGGCGCTGTTAAAATCAGAACTAGAATCCTGAACCAGTGGCCCCTCATCTTAATTTTCAAAGTCATAATGTTTTTTCACAAAATTTTTCATAGTTTTTCAATTAGCATTTGGGATTCATGTTGCTCAAACTTTGGTGGATAGAAAAATAGATATTAAGTCCCATATGTCTGATGCCATCCTATTAAATGGGAGGAATCGAGGGACCTGGATGAATTTTTGGTTTGGCAAATTGTGGGACTATTCTTTCAAACATTTGGGGTTTGTCTAAAACCAGAACTTATTTTGCCAAGCATGTTGGCCTTAATTTTTAAACCCATGTGTATTTTCTTTTAAATATATTTTTATTGGTTTCAGATAAACCCATGTGTATTTTAAAAGACAGTCAATCAATATGTTTCTGACTCATTTACACTTAACTCTTGAAAATTCTGTTTGGTAAGAGCTATTAGATGCCCAAGCAAGTTTATGAGCCTTTGTAAGCCATCTTTCCCCCCGTTCTTATGAGAAAGCTGTATTTTGCCAGCCATAAGAGTGTGAGCCCCTGAGGCATGTGGTCAGTTTGAAATTTATAACCTCCTAAGCTTAAATGGATTCTAAGTTTGGGGAAAATATTTTTTCCCCTCTCCTCTTTTTCATAGTAAGTGCATAAGTAGGGAGCTGTGATAAAGACAAGATCCTATGTCCTGGTTTCTAAAAATGGCTGAAGTGAGTAGTGAAGAAGTCAATCTAACCACCAATAAATTGTCCCTAAGACATTGGGGAGGAACAATATGACACATGGACACAGGTTCAGATCCAACATGCTAATGGAACATTTTACTAATTACTCCTCGGTAAGAAAAAGAAGTGGGAGTCAATAGGACTCAAGTTGAACATTTTACCTTTAGAGGACTAGAGGATTTTTTTTTTTTTTTTTTAGTTACAGACAACCAATCCTGTTTATGACTTTTCATACATTTTTAAAAATAAGCTGAATCGACTAACAACGGCAATTGAATTAAAACCAGAAAAGCAGGAAGAAGGTGCGTGCCTGCTGCAGTGACCTCACCCTGAAGCTTCTATATATAGTGATGCTCAGATCCCACTCAATTAGAGTATTCTAGTGGGGGGAGCGCTTTTGGATAAAGTACTTAAATATGGCTTATAAATATTTAAAGAATAAGCATCTAACAAATCATAATGACAAAGTTTTACATTTGACCACATGTGCTCCAAATATCTTGAAATTACTCTAAATATGGGTTTAAAATATCAAAAGGGCTTGTTGATGGGATGCAGAACTTTGCGGAGCAACTTAAACCTGATCACTCTTGCTCCCACAACACCCAATCTGCACAATTTCTAAAGTGTGCGTGTGTAGGTTTCTTTGGAAGGAGATCATGTTACAGTCTGAATTTCTAAGACGAGAGTCGAAGAATGAAATATAGGGTTTCCCCTTCTCTCACCAAATGCAGCTTAGCCACTTCGCTCCTAGATAATTTGTTATTGTAGGTTGGCTCAAATTTAAGACAGTAACATTTTAGAAACACTTGGAGAACGAAGCCAGCTGCAAGGAGGATATCATTACAAACTGAGACACATGTTGTATGGGAATTACCATTCATTTTCAATACCAGGAACATGTCTGGGGAAGAAAGCCATGCAAATGAGGGAGAGATACACTTTTTAATTGCGGTTTTTGGACGTTAGGTCAATGTTTCATATCAAACGAGTCCGTGAAGTATGTTTTTCCCTTTTGTGCTTTAAGTGTTATCAGTCCTATTCTTACTTCCCTTTTTACCCAAAACAAAACACAGCTTGCTGGCGAAGGAAGACAACAAACCAAAGGTTCAGGGGGAGAAATGATGAGACAACTAGCGGGGGCAGCCAAATACCTGGATGGGGTGAGGCTGGGGAGCATGGGGCAGCTTTGATTAGTCACAGTCCTGACCCCACGGCTGCATGGAAAGGCAGCCCTGCTCGCGTAGTCCCGCCTCCCTATCCGGAGGTGTGCATTTGGGCAACATGGCAGAATTGCACAAGCCTGTTGTTGCTTAAGGCCATAGCCCTCGGTCCTAGGAGCACAGACTTAAGGGATCGCAGAGGCAACTTGACTGGTTTCCAATGTAAGAACGTGTAGTACACTCGGGAGCTATTAGAAAGCAGGAGAGATTAATTCCAAGTTTCTGTTGTTATTGCTTTTGCTCCATTTTCACTAGAATCTTTTCAATGACCCTTAAAATAATTTGTGTGTGTGTGTTTCCCCTCCTTGTTGATGGCCTCACATTTTCAATCCTGGTCCCACCCTACTTTTTTCCCTCAAGCAGAAGGCTGTGGAAATTCACCAATCTGGAGAACTCTGTGGTTAGTTTTTAGAGCTGGCATCCAAGATGGCACTTACTCCTTCTCCTTGATGCCAGCCGGTACGCCGTTTAACTTTCAAAGCTAATGTATTTGTTTCTCTGAAATGGATTCCTTTGATGCTTTTGAGGCATTAAAAAGAAGTTTACGCATGCGGAGTACACTGCCTTAACACGCGTCCACACCATAAGTGCCATGCATTTACAATGGCAACTGAAAAAATACAAAACAGCCCGCCCGTGACAGGGTGAATGAGAAGGGAGTGCCCAGCCTCTGCCCCGCTGGCACCATCTCTTTGACAAGAGAGTCTGGCAAAGGCCGTGATGGGGGTGGAGGTACGTGTTCCACAACATGAGGTAAGTGTTCCATGCTGTGGTGTATTTTGGTCTTCAAACACCTCTGCCCCTCCGCAAGGCTTGTCTGCATGAAGGTAGGTGTAAGTGACTGAACCATGATGCCCAGGCAGCCGCTCAGGCCGGCGAGGGAGTGATTCATTGGAAACCAGACAGGGAGCTTATTTCCAAAGCCTTTCTGGGCAATGGCTTGTTAGTAGCCAGTTGAGTGTTTCCCCCATTCCAAGCACACTCTCTGCAGGTGAGGAGGCACGCTAGGAGCTGGGGAGAGTGGGGAGCCCCAGACGTGGCCACGTCAATGCCCTGTTTGTCAGACTCTGGCCGCTCCACGCCCTTGGCCTCAACAGCAGAGTGGAAGGTTTTCCCCTGAAGGGCACGGTCTCTCTGGACAGTATGAACTTGGAAAGTCCAAGTGTGGCGGAGTATCTCGCTTCCCTTTTCTCCTTTCACCACGGGCACTCACAGGGCCGGGTAACGGAGAAAAGTCTATAACCTTTTGCATTTTGCCTCTAAGACCATCTTAGGGAGGCCAGTGCTACATTATGTAACCTCCTCAGTGATTCTGCAATATTAGGTCCACAACAAAAATTGCTAAAAATGAATTCTAAGTCTTAAAGAGAACTTACAATTAATTCAGCTTCCTTATAGTAACAAGAAAAACTCCAATTCCGATATTGCTTGGTGGCAATCGAAGATAATCCTTCAGAGGTGTAAGGCATACTCTTTCATACTTAAGTCAAACTCTATGGACCTCTCCTCCCAAGAAAATGCCTCTGTGCCCAGGCACATAAAACATTCTACATAAATCTACAAGGAACTGCTAAAGGCCACCCACAGACTAGTCCACGGAGCCAGGAGACCGACCAGCTTCAGGGAGCGGCCACATGGGTCAGAAGTCTGGAGATCAGGGCCAGGACTAGCGCTGCCCTTGCACGACCCTGGGAGTGAGGTCCTCTTTAAAGTTTGTGCACTAACCACCTCCTTCCCTTACCTCAGGCCCAAGCCCACTGAAGATGGAGGGGTATGGCTACATCTGAAAGAAATAAATACCCGGTCACTTATGTCATTTCCTACTCCATCAAAATCGAATTGGGTTAATAGCCAAAAGCCAGATACTTGCACTTTACAAGCCCTCCTTCAATCCCTCCTCATAAGGGGACCCAGCAGCATTGAACAAGATGTGTCTATGGCCCATCTTGACACTGCTTATTCCAGAAATCTCTCCTCTCTGAGCCTGAAGTGACCACAGCAAGCACTCTCCAGGTCCTCGCCACTCGTGTGTGCACGCTGCAGACCTGGCTCTGAATGACCTACACCCAGAGGTGGGCAGCACCTGCATCCTGACAGGTGCCGGAACTTTAACACTAAGGTTCATGTCAGTAATTAACATTTCCAACAATCAGCTACTGAAGCACTGAAAATCTCAAGCCTGGCATAGGATTCGCACATCCCATTGGCACTGCTTTTCTCTCCTCACTCTGTTTTTCTTCTTCTTCTTGCTTTAAAAGTAGGCACCCATAGTAGTATTTCAAAAGTATGAACTTGACTTCCCAGGAAGCCTACTACTCTCGCAAACTTTTCAGCTGGAGAAACTAAATTGGCAAGAGTTACATGTCACCTCTACCTTTTTGGCTTTCCTGATGAGGCGGGCCCCCTGGTCCCCTCCTGAAATAGCCCTTTCTAGGATTGTGGCTCAATGACCAGATGAATAATTAAACTCTAAAATCCAAGAGGCGAAAAACAACAGCTGCCTCCTCCAGCTCCTAAGGAAGACTAAAGTGGAGGGGAGCCCTGCTGCTGAGGTGTGTGTGTGCGCGGGGGGGCGGGGGGGCGGGGGCGGGGGAGGGGTGCACCAGGAACTGGGCCGAGGAAGATAGTCTCAGATTTTCTTTCTGGCTTTAGGAAGACATAAGAAAACTAGGAGCCACAAAAGTGGGAAATGGTATGGACTTGCTGCTCCTCAGGAATGGAAAAAGTGAGGGTGAAAGGGTTATTCACAGTACACATTTTTTCCATTGATTACTTTACTTAAAGAGACTATGTCATTTCCCTGGAAAATCGAGGAGGGGGGATATTTTCTTTTGAATATCTTCAAACATTTGCAAATGGTTACTCTAAACTCCCCAATGTACCATAAACAAGTGTAAACTGCAGAAATTCAGAAAATGTGCAAATACAAACAGTTATCCCCAAGCTCTAAGGCAAAGACACAGAAGGGTGTATTCCATTTATAAATGGAATTCTTTGTGGATAGAATAGTTTGGGAAATGTTTATACATTGTTTTCCTTATTATTTGGGGGGGGATATTTTTTCCAGCTTACAGAAGCTGCAGAACTAGTATTTGGAGTCTTAAAAGTTGAAGATTAAATAAAGTTTACAACCTTTTAAAATCTTCAACTAAACTTCATTAGTTCTGCATCTGGGAAAAAATCTGCCCATTAAGATAATATGTAATCATACCAACAAACAAGAAGGCATAGAGTCAGGTAACCAGGAACAGGATAACTTCAAAATGGGAAAAAATACACTATAATTTGACAAGAACTAGCACATATGATTACCTCCTTGAAGACAACTGTGGCTACCTGGATTATTCATTTCAAGATACAATCTGCTTTGACTCTATCTAAAATGGGGGGCGGGGGAAGTAATACAATATGAAGGTGGTGGTATAGTGAAAAGAATGAAGAACACTGATTGAAGCTACTGACTGACTTACCTATGAGAAATACTATAATGAGTCACCAACAAGCAGGTGAAAAAACCACTCACCTGCACCTCACCCACCAAACCCAGCCCAGGTTTGTTTTTGGTTTTTAATGCTTTCCACTTTGGCTCTGAGTCATCACCAAACAGTGTTCACTATCACGGCACAAAAGCCACGCAATCCTTTATTTAACAGATGCATTTCCAATTTCTACAACCATACGGACGGGCTGGGTTTCCGAAGGGGCCGAGGGCGTGATGAATTACGGCAGGTTGAGACTGTGCTGCGAGGTGACTCGGCACGACAGAGGGCAAGAGAAAATGTGATTTAGTGGAGGAGAGGCGGCGCTTCCCCCATCTTAAATCACGTGCCTTGTCACCAGCTGTAGCTGGCAAAGCCGGAGAGTCTCAGACTTTAGAGAAAAGCTGTAATTTCTTGGGGGGCCCATCATAAAAAGAACTAATCTCAAGGGGCTGTGGGGTAATTTCATCACGGCATCTTCTGAAATTGGCTAAAGCCAGGTTACTATTTTTAGTAACGACTCTGGTCCACACGCAAGACCCTCACCTATTTCTTTATTCGGAAACATCTATCATCCAAATAGCCATCATATATTTCATGCTTTTATGTGCTTTTGGCCAGAGGCACTTAGGCTACTTATGGACCAGAGGCACTATTCTTGACCTGGTCACTTCTCACTCCAGTAATGGTAGTAAAATCTTTCACCTTCCCGTTTTTCCTTTTATGGCACTTGAATGAACGATATTAGAATGTGTTTAAACTGACAATTCCAGCGCTTCCAGGCTTTCTGAAGGCCGTCACTTTTTTTTTGGTCCCACATCTCCCCATTACTCACTGCTTTGTCAACCAGATGAAATGACTCTGGTGGAGAAATCTGGGGCATTTTCAATAGAGGCGACTCTAAGAAGGCTGAGGCCATCTGTCTTCAGACAGCAGAACTTGTAGATGGAGAATCGAGAAGAAACGGCGAATTGATTTTAAGTGTTCTGCTCCTACTGGCAAAGCCATCCACAGAAAAGGAAACCTCAAACTATGATGGCTGAGAATCCCTTCTTGCACCACCCAGCAAGCCCCTGGCTCTGGCTCCGTGCCTCCCAGGCGAACTCTGGCTCTAAGTTACACGTGTGCTCGTGTAAAGACGCTGGACCTAGGGGCAATGGTCTGGACACGCCACATCGAGTGCTCTGGTCCACACCTACATAGCCTGCTGTGGACTGATGGGTTGTCATTCTAGGTTTGTTGTTATGAAAACAGGAATTGGACACTGACTGTCAAATAAAAAAAGAAAAGACTGAACCCTGTCCACACACTGAGAGAAGTTGGTAGGTAGGCTTGGTTTTTCTATAGGAACTTTCCCCGCAGACCACTATGGTGGATAAAAGAATTGTATCAAGCACTGTAATAAAGGGACCAACTAGCCTATTCTCTTTTGATGGTTTAAAGAAAATGTAGCTCTGGAGTCAGGCTGGGTTTGAATATCAACTCTGCTTACTAAGTTGATGATCTTGGACAAGTTACTTAATTTCTGTCTCAGTTTCTTCATCAGTAAAATGAAGACAATAATACTTGTATGGCTTGGATCTGAATAAATACTATTAAAAAGCACCGAGAAGACGGCCTGTACACAACGAACGTGAGCGATTGCTCTTCCTGTGCACACCACTTCCCCTCCCCAGGCCTCCCCCTTCCTGGGCTTTCATTCCCACCCACTGTAAATGCCTCCAGGGCAGGCACTGCATCATAGTCACCGTATCTCCCCAGTTCCTGGAAGGAGCTCTGCACAGGTTTGGTGCTCAATGAATGTTCATTTCTCTTCCTTTTCTCTCCATAAACAGTTAATAAGCCTCAACTGAATACCAGCCTGTTTCCTGCCCTTTTGGAAAGTGTGGGAGAGCTCCGGCTCTGGGTTTGTCAGATCTGAGTTAAATACTGGTTCTCCTCCTCACGAGCTCTGATTTGGGTGGCACCTCCAAGCCTCATCTTCCTCCTTGGTAAGAGCAATGATGCTGTTCCACCAGGATGGGCACGGGGATCAAAGCAGGCCACCTCTGGCTACTTGGAGGCATCCCACCCATGTGAGTTCCCCCTCCCCTTCCTGAGATTCTGGACTCCTTATCAAAGGCTCACTTGGCTTCAGCAGGACCTCCCCCCCCCCAGGTCAGAGGCATGCACTCTCCTCCACTTCAGCAAGGTGGCCCTTTTCTCTGTCAGAGCCTCCCACTGTCTGCAGAGCTGAGCAACCCACCAGCTGAGCTGCTGAGCCCCAAATCAGGAAAAAGCAAAGCTGGTCAGTGATGCTTGACACCTGCCCTAGGGAATGGTGGTTGGTGACCAACAAAGGAAGAGATCCCATGAACAGGAGCTATGAGCCACTGCTCCGACACCCTGCCAGGCAAAGGGGACTTAGGGCTTGGGTTCCGCTGACATAAGCATGTAAGAAAGGTAGTTTTTATTCCCATCTTGCAAACGGAAGACCACGGTTATTGAGAAAATGTGGTGAGTTGGGACATTCCGCCCATGTGTATACCAGCTCCAGGAAGTGGCCCAGCTTACCTTTTATCACAGCCCTGCCAAACCCATGACTGAACATTTACCTGCCCCAAGAAATCTCCCCTTCGTCCCCACGTCCTCCCTTTTCAATACGGTGAATTACAGAGCATAATAACAAAGGTGTAATTAAGGGGATAGCGTTTCGTTAGGTTCAAGACTGGGCTTTACCATTAAGTAAGTGGCCTGAGGCATGGCACTTACATGCTGTGACTCAGTTTCGTCAGCTGCAAAATGGGCATGATGGTGGAGCAAAATGACAGTGAGTGACGACACACGCTGTATTGTAAAACATGTCAGGTAAAATCACGATTACCGACTCAACACTCTGGCCTCTGCCTTGTAAGAAATAAGGAGAGGTGCCCTGGCTCGGGCGGAGGAGTGCCTGGTGCACATACAAACCTTTTACTTATTCTGATTTCTAATTCGGAGGCACCTCCTTTTGAGCGGAGGCTCCAGGTCCTCGGGCCCGGCGCCGAGCAGGGGCGAGGAGATGATGCAGGGCGCCATGGCCGTCTTCTCCGCGGGTTTTGGCACAGGCTGGATCACGCAGCCCGTCTTGGGGCAGCATCCGCAGAGCGTACGCGTGGTCCTCGTCCGCGGGGTTGTTAAGGTTCGGGTCTGACTTGTCGCCCCCCGCCAGGGCCTCCTCTCCGATGAGCTTTTTTGACGGCCTCTCCGTCCAGTGGCAGTTGGAAGCACAGTTGTTCTCCTTGACGGACTCCAGCTCGCTCACCGCGGGCTCCTCGGGGGACAGCAGCTTCTTGGGGGGCGCGGGCAGGGGGGGCGGGGGCTGCTCCGGAGCGGCTCGGCGCTCTTGGCCCCCTCGGCGGCGGCGGGGTGTCGTTCACGATGACGTTGCAGGCCGCGGCG
>NW_005871264.1:1814155-1840441 GCF_000147115.1 Myotis lucifugus | reverse complement strand
CCTTGGGGGGCTTGGATTCATTAACGTGAGGGATTGGAATAGGGATGGGGATGGGCACGGGCACGGGGACGATCACGGGGTATGGCACGAGCAAGGTGGGGGGTGGCACCAGCGGGGCCAGCGACGGCAGCCCGAAATTTATTATCTGCGGCACGGGCATCGGGCCGTTTGGCATCATGCTCACCGGCGGGAAGGGGAGACTGGGCAAGGGCGCGCCTGGGGGCGGCGGGGGCAGCAGGCCCGGGGGGTTCCCGGGCATGGTAGGGGTGCTCGGGGGGTGGATGTGGGGCGACAGCATGGGCCGATGCATGGGACTGGAAGTGGGGCCCAGGTTCCTGGGGCCGCCGGGCGGGGGCCCGATGCCGGGGAGCATGGGGTTGGACAGAGGGCTGTTGGGGTTGGAGGCGTGGTGCGGCGGCCCGCGAATGAAGGGCGGGCGGATCTGCTGCATGATCTGCTGTTCCATGAAGATGGGCAGCGGCACCGGGCCGCGGTTGGTCATCACCATGGGAGGGCTGCGGGGCGGGACGCCCAGGGGAGGCCCGATGCTAGCAGGTGGCTGGACGGAGACAGGAGGGAGGTTGGCAGTCTCGCTGATGGGCATGGACTTGGGCACTGGCGTGGGGATCTTAGTGACGGAGCAGTTGGCAGCGTCAGATGGAGAGACGGTGGTGGACGCGGATGGGCCAGGGCCCTGGCTTTGGCCAGCTGCAGCCACCGGGGAGGGGGCCTTCCTCCGAGCATCTGTTAGAGGAATATTCCAAGAGTCTGGCGTGAGCAGCTGCACGCCGGCGCCTTCTGCTTTATTTTCCAGGGGAGGGTGTAATGCGCTGCACAGCCCAGCTGGAAGGTTGGCCTGTGTCTCTTTGTAGAAAATGTCCATTTTGTACTGATTGAGACATTTTGCACTGCAGAACTGAAGCCTTCTCTCCCCGTCCCCAAAATCCAGATATTCTTTTGTGTGTCTGATGTGCTTACACCAGTCACATACCTACAACACAGTAATAAAAAGAGAGAGTAAGATACGCAATGCCCGTTGCTAGACGGCGTTTCATGTTTCCCGTACAGGTTCTTTCAAACGTTATCCCAATTTTTCAAACAGGCTGAAAGGGTTTCCTTCCAAAAGGGAAAATTCTCAAAAAGTTTGTAAAGTGATTTCTCCCTGGAAGCCAGAATTGCTTTATTAATATTAACTCTTCAGAATAGCAATAAAAAAAAATTGTGTTTTTCCCTTTAAGGTGGGTCTGACAAAAAGGAATACATATACCTGCCCACACATTTTCACTTGTCAAAGACGCTCATTGTAAATGCAAATTTAATAGTTTTGGAGAGAAGGATTCTCCAGAACGTTCCGTGGGCTTTGAAATATATAGCCCCTTAACATTCTGCTCATGCAAAGTCACTTTGCACTATTGACTGTGTTCGATAATGCAGTTGGAAAGGGTGCGCTGTGTTAACCAATAACACAAAGCGCCCAGCATCATTATGTCTGCCTTCCAAGGGGAAACTTGGAATTAGCCATGAAGTCTGTGTGAGGTTTAGCTCTTCCCAACCTGTGATGTTGCAGCAAGCTAGAATTATTTTTTGAGCTGTTTGCCCACTCTCTCTCAGTAGTCAGAATTTTTGGTGACATTTCTTGGCATGCAATCTTATTTAACAACTTTTCAAACACCAGAGAACGTTTTCCAAAGTTGTTATGGCTTTTTCCCCTCTTCAAATCTACTCCTGGCAAAAGAAAGGCATCACCAAATTTATTTTAAAGTTGGGCTGCAGAACTAATTAAAGGCTGAGAGCTTTTCCCAATTGGAAATCACTAGACATCAAAGTTCAAAAAATAGTCATTCTCGGCTTCAGAACCCATTACTTTGGAGAAATTATTGTGATTTCATTAACACATTAATTTTGCAACACCATCAGCTCTCACAGATGGTGAAGGCATGATCTACAATTCAAATATGACTCTTGTTTGCACAAATGTCTTCCCTTCATATGGCATTTTAAACAAGAATTAATATGAGTAATCTTGCCATAGCTATAAACAGATAAACAGATGTCAAAATTTTCAATAGTTCTTTCAGTGCCTTACTTTTTTGACTGAACATTACACACACAATTTTTTTTTTCTTTTTCTTGTTCTTTATTTTTTAAATTATTTTCTGAGCACCCAATCAATCCACACAACAGCAGCAGAATTCTGAAATGCAGTCCAATGGTGAGCCCATTGAATTGAGTCTCTCCTCACTAAAGCCCTGGTTCCAATTTTGTTCTAAATCGGACCCTGCTTTTGTTGAGGAAGATCTGTTGTTCCCTTGTTGTTGTTGTTTTAACTATGATAAATTAATAGCATTAAAAGATAATAAATTTCAATAATGATTGGTCACATCAGCAATGTAAAAACAACATATGCTGCGCATTTGATTACTCATCTCATTTAACTCTCAGCTTTCCTTGACTGTAAACAGTGGCGGCGTGCTAGTGTGTGATTGTGGGTGTCACACTCACGGCGGATGTGGGCATGTGAGTGGAAATTCACTCTTTTTCTTCTTACTCCCCCCCCCCCCCACCACCACCACTGATATTTGCAGGTAATATACTTCACGGTATGAGGTTGAATAAGAAATACTTATTGGCACACAATAGTTTTTTTGTTTGGCCTCATATCAAGTCACTCTTTCAAAATACTTGTTGCCCAAAACAAATGATTTCAATGTTAATATACTCCCGTGTTTCACTACAGTGTTTCAGTTTTCTCCAGAATTAAGGGAACTTTTTAAAAAATCATAGTTGAGATGTCTAGTTTACACATAAATACAGAATTGCCTCTGATGAGAAGATGCACAGAATCCGGCAGACTCTCAAAATTATCATCTAGGAGAAGATTAAATAAGCTATAGTGAAAACTTTACCCATGTAAGTTATTATTTTTAAGATCTGATATTTTTATAAAGTTAATGTATAATTATATGACATTTAAATTCCAATTTGAAATAAAGCCAATTTTAGGCATCCATCAAAAGCCTAAAATACCAATTTATAAGCTTGAAGTGAAGGATCAAATATGACTTCTTTAATCATGACTAAAAAATATCATCAATGAATTAAACTAATTAAAATGATATGCCAAAATTTCTGGCATATTTCTTTTGGATCTTCTTTTTTAACCATAAGGGGAAAGAGTTTTCTGAAATCCTTAATTGGTTCTTAAATTGCCAGATTGGATTATTTGCCTGCAGAGGATTCCTCTGTTTCCTCAAGCTAAATAAATATTTTCAAGTGGAGTCACAGAAAATAATCTAAATATAACTTAAATGTTCTCCCATCATTTCCTTTACTTTCAATAATTCATTGATGAGTAAAAAAATGCTCATACATCTACCCCAATTCTCAAATAGGTAGTCTCCACTATAACAAGATTTACAGACATCAAATTTCCAAGCAAAATTCTGTTTCATCAAACTTTCCAGTTAATGAAAAGGTCTAATACTTAGCTGCTTGATTTTCTGCGACATCACAAAGTATTTAGGTCATAGTGTGACATTTTATGACTATCTTGTTTTGGGTAATGTGTGAATGTGTGCGTATCCTTATTACATTTCCATTCAGAACACTGATCTAAAAATGCAGAAAAGCCATCTTTCTGAGGAAGCAAAAAATTATTAGAGAAAAAACTTGTCACTTAAGAAATAATGAATCAAGTCTGTCTAACAGGACACATCATTTAAGATGAGGTCAATGAATTTATGGCACAAATGGCTATATCATGTGAGGCAATAAAACGCAGTACCATCATTCATTCGACATCTAACTAATGGCACACTTCTAGTAATTAAAGATTTCATCATAAGAGCCTGAGCTGATTACTTAAGATGTGGTAGTTAGGTGGAAATAGATACTGTAGATCTCTTTCTTTAATAAAACAACATTTGCATATCCATGGAATACACAGCATGTGTCTCAAGAACTAGGGTTGTCTGAATTGTGGTGTTATGAGGTATCCTTCCCTCTTTTTCCACAGACGGCTTTTTTTTTTTAAACGTTGTAAGGCATTTTTTCCTCATTATGTCAAGAAGTACCAAAAATCTTTCAGATATTTTAAGAGATAAAGATTAAGAAGTGCAGAGCTCTACTCCCTGGGCTCTGGGATGGTTTCCGCTAATTCCACGCCGGCTTTGTTTCTGTTGGAATCTGGCCGCTTTGGTTCCACGCTCTCCCTAACAGGTCCCAGATTGGACAGAGCTGAGGCTGAAGCTGTTTAATGATGGCAATCTGGGGACCGAACAATCAGCTCACGCAAGGCCGCTGAGCGAGACAGCTGAAATGCTTCGGATCACAGATACATAATGTATCACCAGGACGACAAAAAGATCACAAAGGAGATAAACAAATGGGTATTCCATTCAACCCCATAACAGCAGTCCTCACAAAGATTACATTCACCTTCCTGGGATGTGTCCAATTCTAAACAACAGAATGAACATTTCCTTTAGTCCATTTAGACTATTTATATTTTGGTGGCTGGCTGCCAGGGTAGTACTTATAAGCTCAGTGGCCTGATGGATTCACTCCTTTCCTGTGAAATAAATGTGCGGCAACCTACACCACTAAACTGCTCCAAAGACACCGCCTCAGCAGAAATATCACTTGCTCTCGATACAAGAAAACTGAAAGGCAGGACTTCTGGTTCCTATAACTCTTTCCATCTTGTATTTCCCCTGGAAAGAAAGAAAGCTATTCATGTTATTTTTATATACACGTCCAAAGTCAAAGCCAAAGTATGCCATAAGGTTACCCGAATGGGCACAACATATACATTCTGCTGGGCTTGAGAGAAGATTTGGGTGCCTGGGGGAGGGGGCCAGGGTTCCTAATTAACACATTAATCAGCTGTCAGCTGTGAGAGTGAAGTTCATTCTTTAATGGAACCCAGCACTGTCTTCTGAGTGGTAATCTGGCATCAGGCACTATTTCATTAAGAAACCCTTTTGCTGAAATCTTCCTTATCTAGGCAAAGACATTTTCAGCAATGGAACAGTAAAAAGACATTAAAATCCTTTGAATGCCATCAACAATTCCAAAAAACAAAACAACACCTTCACATGCTCCTGACTTCCCACAAATATAGGGCTTGGGTAACAGCTCAGAAGATGTAGCTCCTAAGCAAAACTGTAACTTGCAATAAGATTCTGGTTCCAGACAGTCCAACCTATGAGGAAAGGTCGGGGGTAAGGGGGTAAGAGATCAACCAAAAGACTTGTATGCATACATATGAGCATAACCAATGGACACAGACAGTAGGGAGGTGAGGGCATGTGTTGGGGGGTGGGGGAAGCTGGGGAGAGGTCAATGGGGGAAAAGGAGACTTATGTAATACTTTAAACAATAAAAAAAAATTTTTTTAAAGATGCTGGTTCCTTTGATCTTGGCCTGTTAAAGGTGGCATTGATCTTGCACTCCAGGCCAGCTCAAAGAATCACGAGTTCACCCAAGGGTGAAGCAAAGGAGGATGAAGAGACATGGGTGAGGGTGGTCAGTGCTTTAAAGGATTTGAGGTCTGCCCACAGCTGTCGTCACCTTACATGAGTTGAGGGCCTCAGACTGACCCCACCTGAACACTTGCTTCTAGTTTGACCCTGGAGTCCCATGGTCCCACCATCAACTGTTCCCTTGCATTTAGACACTACCTCCATCAGGGCACTTGGGTGGCAAAGGATGCTATGGAAATCACATGCAATCTGGAATCAGTGGGTTTGAGTCCGGACTCCATTATTCATTTACTAGCAGTGAAATCTTATGGAAAGCTCAGCGTCAGTTGCTTCCTCTGTGAATGGAGCTAGTAGTGGTAACAGGTACTGCTTGTGTGTCAGGCATTTACTATATATGTAGTGCGTTTTTTTCAGTCCTTAGCCTGTTTCCCTCATGGTTGCTGATGTCCCAGGAACATCCATATGTTTAAGTTCATTTTACCTTAATGGAAGGATGTCTCTATGGCAGTGTGAGGAGGAAAAGGCATATCTTCATCCACAGCTTTCCTATGAACCTGCGCTGTTTTGAGACAATGGTGCATGCTTCTCTCTGGGCAAGTACACACTGCACCTCACAGACACCAGCCCCCGACGCTAACTCCTAGGAGACTGTCCCAGAACTAACAGAGGGGCTGTCTGCAGTGACAAGGAACCGTGTCCAGCTGCCCACCATCCCAGGAGGCTCTATTCAACTCCTGCTGAGCCATCTTCTTTTTCCAAAGCCAGTCAATCTCTAATTCAGGCAAAGGCTGATAAAACAGCACGGCTGCTTGGAAATGAGTGTTAGAACCATTAAAATGAATAATTCCTCTTAGGCTCAACTGCTGTTTGAATAGTGGAAGCCATAAACTGTGCTACTCATGTTTTATTAAAAAATGGAGCTGATGAATGATCTGCTTGACTCATTGCATGGCAGAGCCACTGGATCTGTCACACACCTGGAAGACAGGATGACCCGACCCTGAATGGCAGAATGCGGAGGAGGAGGAGCCTCCATGGAGGGGAGAGGGTGCATCAAAACCTGATGGGGCACCAAGCCCACCATTTAGGTCAGCATCCCCATTCCAAGTCTCCTTGCAAAACTGGATTAGAGAGTGTAGGAAGGAAAAAGATGACCTAACTAGAGATATGCAAAGCCATGCAGAAATCAGGGAGGGATTTAGAACCTCCAGGGCTATTGTCCTTTTTTAAGAAGGAAAAAAAAGAGCAAATTCATGGAGAATTTCATTTTCCAAATAAGTTTTCTGCTGGCTTAGATTCCAACATGATGATGTTTGCTACATCATTCTTTTTAAGGGTCTTATTTGTTTGTTTGTTTATTTTCTTTCTTTCTTCTTTTTTTTTTTTTTTTTTGCTTTGTAGTTTGAGAGTCTCTCTTTTTCTCTCCTCTCTCCTCAAATGGGATTGGGAACTCAAGGAGAGGCTAGTGAGCACCTTTGTCAGAACTGAAAATCTTATAAGAAAACTGCCCTGTAGGAACCTTATCTGTGACTCAAGTTCTACTTATAAGTTTTAAGCTGGATTTCAGAAATCTTGGCCCGGGGCACCGGAGCAGATCCTTCCCTTTCGTATGTGCCATGCAAAGGCAGAGCAGAGATGGACTTGGCTTTTTTGGATCTCAATGAGCACTAACAAACGGCTCATTACTGACCCAAGTTTCTGTATCTACAGCCAAAGCAAACACGGACTCCTGGCCTATATTCAGTGACCACGGGTCCATCCTCACAGCTAAACATGATTCCGAAGGTGATTTTCCCCTTTGGTTTGACGTATTAGGTTGCCTAAGAACATGAGTATATCATCACAAAACTCTCTGCTTTAAGCTGGACAAGGACAACTTACCTCTTCCTGGCACAAGTTATCCAGATGGAAAGTGAAAAAGTCAAACATTGGAAAATCTGGTCTACCTGGTGCCAAATGTCAGCCTCTCTGTTTTCCATTTATTTGGCCCTGAGAGGACACAGAAATAGCCCAAGACATCTCAGAGCAATGACATCCAGGCCTGGAGGTACCTCAGAGATCATCTAGTCCAGCGGTCGCCAACCGGTGCCTGTGGACCACTGGTGGTCCGTGAGGTCCGAAAGGTTGGTGATCGCTGGTTTAAGGAAAACTTTGGAGCAGTGGTCGCCAACCAGATTCTAGTCCACTTCTTCAGCCTCCAGCTCCTGGTGGGCCAGGTGCTTAATCACTCTGAGCCTCAGGTGCTCAGCTGAGAAGTGAAATCATCAACAGTGACAGCACTGCCTGGAAACACGTGCGGAAGAAATAACCAGCAGGTAATTGCAGTCATGGACAGCATGCCATGCAAAAGCAGAGAGCGACATCCTACCCCATCTCCCATTGCCATGCCCTGTGACTCCATTTTCTCTCCTTTGTTTTCTTAATCAACTCCAGATACTATAACTATGACCTGCTCTGGAAACCTGCCGTCACATAATCCAATTTATTCATTCATAAATGAACATTTACTGAGGACCCACCATGTGTCAGGCACTGGGCTAGGAACCGGGGATATGAGTTAAGTAAGAAACATCACCTGAATTCATACAGCTTATTTTTTTGTTTTTATTTAACCATCTGCACATTTTTGTGTTGTTCTTATTCAATCATCTTTGCTTCAAAGTGAAGCTTAGGGAAAAACTGACCTCCTATTTGTAATGTTTTTACTTATTCAGAAATGAGTGCTGAGATGTGCTCAGAAAGGCACTGGCCTGGGACCCAGTGCAGGAAAGACTCAGAATCTGTCTATTGACAGTCATGGGAGAAATTTGCACACACCTCCTGCCCCCAGAAGTACTCCACGCTCCCCATCAACAGACTTGTTCTACAGGTTAAAATTCAACTAAGTTTTTAACTAAAAAAATAGTCAATATTTTACTCTCTCAACATTGAACTCCCCTTTGTTCTTCTAACCCAACACTGTGACTCTGTTTTTCAAATGCACACCTGAATTTTTTCAGATTTTGTATTTACCGTGTTCATTGTAACTCTCCTTGTTTTAAAAATATATGTTTGGATTTCTTTTCAAATGTGCCTTTGATCTCATTTATCCCTACTCTCTCTGTTTCCTAAACGAATACTTGAGTGGTTGAAGTTCCATTATTTGTGACTAGAAGAGCCTCTTCTCTACCTGACAAAGCTGAGGGGAGGGACCATGGGTTGTACTTGAGTAGAAAGGGAGACCCATCAAATTGATGCGTTAAAAGTGAAGTGTGCTAGTTACCTGGCTTCTATCTGCAGTTGTTCACCCCATCCATTTCTTCCTTCATGCAGACTTTGTAGAAAATGACAAAAATCATAATTCAAAACCTGCGGCTTTAGTTAAACAACACAGCTAGTCACCTATCAATGATGGGAATTTGGGGAAGGACTGCAGTTATTCTCTGAGACCCCGGAAGCAGTCCTTTCCCCCTGGGGGTTTTATTTGGATCTGCCTCCCAGCCTCCTCACCCACCTTGGCATCGGCGATAGGCGGCACCTCTGCAATGCCATAATACTAACTAAGGCTGTGTGTGTGCAGGTGGTCCAGGTCCAGGCCACTGCTGGGCAGCATTAACAGCCTCTCTGGCAACCCTGCATCTCAGCTCCTCTCCGCTGCTTCTCGAAGGCTTGCAGCTCCTGGTGACCTCTCATTCACTTACCAACTATGTACATACGGATTGCTTGGAACCTACCAGGCACCCGGCTAAGGGCTTTAGTTGCAATGCCTCATTCAATCCTCTTTTAACAGCCTCTTGCATATTTCTCTGCTCCCTGGGTGAACCAGCTCCTGCCTGTGGATGGCCAGTACTGACCCACTTGCACCCATCTCTGACCAGTCTTCAGATCTCTCCAGGGCCTGTTGTTTTATATTTAATTTCTATGTCAGCTCTAGTCTATCTAGATATCACTTCCCCTCCAAGTCTCAGTGGTATCTCTGAGATGGTTTTCATCTTTTTATGCCCACAGCCCAGGGTAACTTGGCCCTTCCCACTCCCTGCATTGGTAGGGAGATGTCAGAAGCCATTTGTGTATTCCTGCTCGTGACTTTGTTTACTCTTGAGAAGGACTGGCCTTGTCGTCACTACACATCTCTCCCTGGGTCATGCCTGCTGTTTTCATTGTGTCCAGTTTTACAAGTTTCCTGAATAGCTTTGGCCTCTCTTCCGCACCTCACAATTGAAAGTTTTCTTGATTAGAACCTTAAATCTCTAAATACATTCTTTCAGATTGTCAATCGATGCCCAGGCTTTGGCTCTTTACTTGGGAAGCAGCATGGTTCGGTGAGGAAAGAGGCAGGCTAGGAAGCAGAAACCCACGTCTCGCCTACCCTGCAACCCGGGGTCCTGTTTCTGTGCCCCCGGAGCCTCTGCTAACCTCAAGATCTACTGTGATGCCCTAACAGGTTTGGCTCAGTGGATAGAGCATCGGCCTGCGGACTGAAGGGTCCCAGGTTTGATTCCGGTCAAGGGCATGTACCTTGGTTGCGGGCACATACCCAGTAGGGGGTGTGGAGGAGGCAGCTGATTGATGTTTCTCTCTCATTGATGTTTTTAACTCTCTATTCCTCTCCCTTCCTCTCTGCAAAAAGTCAATAAAATATATATTTTTAAAAAAGATCTATTGTGATGATCAAAACAAATAGTGAAAATGGAAGCACTCTGAAAAACAGAAAGTGTCGTCTAAATATAGATGTTTTAATTTTATTATTATAAATACATAAAATATCATTCAGATATTTTTTTTTTAAATCAGCCAACTGGTCCGCCTACACTCTACTCTTATTTACCCATCATTCTTCTATTAAATCTCAGTTGTAAAAAACAAAGAGAAATTCCACTACTATAAATTTTCTTATGATGTGTACCTCCAAGTAAAAAGCATACCACAAAAATAAAACCAGAAACTCAAATCAACAAAACCTTGGGCCCCAAATTCTCCACTGTGTTCCTAATGGCTTGTGGAGTGTTTGACAGCAACATAATTGCAATAATGAGGAGGCTTGCAGGCCAGGTTGTGGTCTTAAGCTCATGGGTGTTTTAGCCCTAGGCTCAGCTTCAGGCCAGCACCAGTCACCCAGGCCAGAATCACCAATGGAATCCTTTATGCTCAGTTGTGTGCAAATATGACATTTATGGCATCTGGTGCACAATACTGCAAATTTAAAAGGCCCAGAGTGCTGGGGTCACAAACTTTGGGAAATGAAATCATTTAGGTTGCCTATTGTCTTGTCTTTTTAGTTAATTAAACCATGTGTGAGAGTGCCCACTTGGTGATAGTTTCTTAAGTATCTAGGGGGGAGATACCGGATTACTTCTGATTTCGGATCTACATGTCGGTTCCTTTGTCTCTGAAAAGCTTCCTGAATGTTTGTGAACTGCTGGTTTGCCTGGTTCTCTTCCATCTTTGTTCTATGAATTTAGCCATCCCGCTGGGATAAATACCTGGTTGGAAGCCAACAGTCCACTAATGCTAGATTCTCCACTGAGCATCCCTCTTACAACTCCATCCTCATAAGCAAAGCCTGGGTCAGCCCAGCCCAATCGCCCCATCCAGGCTGAATATCTGAAGTGCTCAATGGTGTGAAGCGAGACAACCTGTATATATTTAAAGACACCTGTTATTTATATAACTCCTTTCTTCCAGTAAATTCAAATAGCTCAATAGACGTGATCACAATACCACTCACCAGAAGTCTGTAAAAAAGACAGCCAGATAACATACCTTATTTTAGAGATAAGTAAATTCAGACTAGCAACAATTATATATCAATTCTCGGCATTTGGGTAAAAGCCCCCATCTCTTAGCCTCTGTGAAACTAACCTTATCATTATTTGTTCTACTCTGAAGAAGGGAACACATGGGGAAGTATACTTTCCACCTGACCGACTATACCACTGGGTGAAAAGAGAAATGTCTGAGAGAGTAGCCTAATCCAAACAGCCTGTGCAGTGGGCCTAAGCTCCAGTAAGATACGAAAGAAAGGCATGGTTGGAGGGTGATCCAGGTATGTGAGGCGGGGCCTCTCTTCTAGTGCTCAGTATCTAGGAGTGAAGTAACAGGCATAGGGAGTATATTCTGCTTTATCAAGGCATGCCCTTGGTCCAGACTGGCATGTGCAGGAGTGGGAGGAACAGAAAAGGGAAGAGAGAGGAGGAGGAAAAGAATGGTGTACACTACCTTTGTATCAGCACAGAACCCATCAGATGCTGCGAGCCTGCCCTGGCCACAGCCCCGCTGCTTCCCTGGCCATGGTTGCCTGGACCCAAAGACATCTCAAGACCTTGGTGTGGCTCTGCCTAACGGGGCACAGAGTAATTTAACAAACCAATAGCAATTTCTTCTTAGGGGAGTTGGGAATCAAGGTGACTCCAAGAGACTAAGTCGTGGTGGGGATAGTGGTTGTGGAATGAAGCCAGAGGACCACAGAGGACAGGGAGTAAGCAGAAGCCATGGGGTAGCAGAGGTCACGAGGCAGAGCGGGGAGAAGGGCCTGAGGGGCAGGAGTAGAAGTCAAGTGGCAGGGAGTTTCAAATCCTTACAGGCCATGTGCTAAAGCAGGGAGCAATGATGCCTACTCCCGGGGGCAGTAAGAGAGTCGGTTGCCTGGTTGGTAGCGCTGTGGGACCATCTCTGCCGCCAGAACAGTCGCCTGTGCTGCATGAGGATGGGCAGCAAAGGCTATTCCATGATGTGTATTCCCTCCAGCTTTATACCAAGTCTCCACAACTTTAGGAAAGCCAAGGATCTAACCCAGCTTTATACCCTTTCTCCGGTTTAATTCTTACCATGACCCTTCCAGGTATTGCTCTCTATTAAGAGGTGAGGAAAATCTAGGAAGGTACAGTGACTTCTAGGTCCTGCATAATCCCCCTTGGGACACATAACTATTGTGCACCCTGCTACCGGCGTGGGGTGCCCAGGGCAGCCCCAGCCCAGGGCTGGGGTGGGCCATCTGACACCCCAGGGTTGGGAGCAGTGTTTTCTGCAGGTTCAGAAGCAGGAAGTTGACAGCAGGACAGGCCTCTTGCATACACCTATCCACACCACACTGTTTCTGAAGGTCACCCAGAAAGGAAATGTAGCCGCTACGTCAGGGCTTCCCATTCCTAACCCACTGCACTGCCCCTGCTCAAGGACGGCGCCTACCCCAGCCCTCTGTTGCCTAAAGGGTGCTCTGAAAAACACTCGTCCCACCAATGTTCTGCCCTGAGAAAAGGGCTAGTGGGCAAATGCGCCTGGGAAATGGGGCATCGCCTGTTTCATTTGGAGATTCTCAAGGCGCGTTGCCATGTTTAAGCCTCTGAGAAGCTCTGCAGAAAAGAAGCATGTTTAACTGCATCAACCCAGCACTTCCTCGACTTTCCAAACACGGAACCCCTCTTCTCGTGGGAGCCTGTAGAAAAACACTTTGGAAAATGTTACTTTAATGATCTGGATGGGAACCTAGGCCTGGGTCCCACGGAACTTTTTTTGTTTGTTTTTTGTTAATCCTCACCTGAGGATATTTTTCCCATTGATTTTTAGAGAGAGCGGAAGGGGGTGAGGGAGGGAGGGAGAGAGAGAGAGAGAGAGAGAGAGAGAGAGAGAGAGAGGAGCACCCATGCAAGAGAGACACATCAATTGGTTACCTCCCACATGCACCTGTACTGGGCCAGGCATCCATCCTGTAACCCAGGTATATGCCCTTGACTGGGAATGGGACCCACGACCTTTCAGTGCACAAGCTGATGCACTAACCACTTAGCACACTGCCAGGGCTCCCCTGGAACTCCTACACCCCGGCACACAGTCTTGCACATGATAAGGGTTCCACATGCAGCTGCTGGTTGTTGACCGAATTGTAGGCAAGGTGGAGGTGATTCTATTTACCCTCTGCGTCTCAGTAGGCTCTGTCCTGTGAGGAATCAAGGTTACCCACCCCCTGCAGCACTTTCCTCAGCCCTGCAGCTCCACCCCCACCTCTCCTCAGCTTCCTGTGCTCACCAAGCCCTAGACCCTATTACATTTCATCCTGTGGTTTCAGCTTCTGCAGTCACTACAAACTCAATTTCTGTCCTCCCAGTTCTAGTTACCCCACACAGCCCGGCAGGCTGTCATAAATACCGTTACCTAGTGTGTGACCTTCCAAACCCCGAGCCCTGCCGAGAGCATTTTAGGTCACACCACTGCATGTTCTGCATTACAGATGAGTTCTTGAGCATCTCATGAGAAATGAGCCGCCACATGGAGGGGCAAACCCTTAACGCACAACCAATGGCATGTCCATAGTTTTATATTCGTACACAAAGGACACTCCTTACCTGCCACACTGAATAAAAATATAAATTCAAGAGATACTGCCTCAACCCGTCGTGCTGGCACACTGATTTTGAAATAGATTCAATTGGTCTTTGTGGGTTTATTCTACTCTGAGTCACACCAATCATTTTATCTCTTCCTTTGGCCGTTCTCTGCCACAGGCCTCTGGGCGAATTCACCCTTATCAAGAGCGAGGTGCACTTGTGTCCTACAGGGCCAGGAGAACTGTGGTCTCACAGGAAAATCAGCGATTAAGTATCCCTGGACCGAGTAAAGCCTTCTAATCAGACACCTGCGTCCTGTAACACATACTTCTCGGCCTCGATAAACTCAGTGGTAGCATGAATATCCTCATACTGTGATTTCTACCAGGTAACCTAACTCTCCCAAGTCCCACCACTTGGAAGTAACTCAAATTCTTTTCTAAGTCCTGTTAACAATATACAGTCACTTTACCCATCAATTTCACTAAAAAAGAGTTGCAACAATTGTCTAATGAGAAAGTATAACACTACCTAAGCTGCCCATTTCTATGCTACTAGAGAGTCCCGGTGCTGTGATGGTCACCATGAGCCAGGGCGTGAGCAGGCTCGCTGGCTAATTGAGCTTTTTGCTGTGCACCAGTGAGATGTGAGTTTGGATTCAAATTCCATTACGGGTTTTTAATAATTAAACGTTACACGTTTGGAACCTCATTCTCCTGTATTACTTTTTAAATATTAATCTATTTGCATCAGCTGGACTTCCTGCAGCTCGACATGCAGTAAACGGGAGTCACACTGAGACAGACAACTGTGTTGGGAGCTGAAGACACGTCTGCTGTTCAGTCACAGTAAGTGCGACGCTAACCCAACCCTGTACCAACATCCCCCCGCCTCTTTCCAACACACACCTGCCTGGTTGTTACACTGACTTTTTAAATTAGCAAGAATCCAAGTTCGTCTGCGCTGGAGAGTTTCACGGTGCCCCTGGAGATCGCTGGGGTGGGGAGCGCAGCCCTCTTCAGAAGCAGGGCTAGGAAATGGATGAGGAGCGGTTCCTTGGATGCTACCCCACACTGTGATGAGACTCCAGCATAAAATTTCAAAAACAGGAGCGCACAGAGAAACCTCATTAGGAGCTCTCCCTGCCTCCACAGTGCCCTCAGGCCAGTACGACTTCTCCTCAGGAGCCCAGCAGCCACCCTCCTGGGCGAACGCTGCTGCTTTGCTCGTGTCCTTCCCCCTCCTTTCATCATCCCTGTCAGCCGCTCCGGAGCCTCTCTGCTGCTGAGAGTCTAACTCTTAGCCGTCCTCTCCCGGCTTAAACACAGGACCCCCGAGGACAGAGAGAGTCCTCCCCAAAAGCCTGAATGCAATGAGGTCCGACTTCAATGGATCTGAGATTCTAAGCCAGGCAGGACCGGCTAGGGCCGTATAAATGCAAGGGCGGGAGCGCCGAGGCCGCAGCGTCACTGCTCTGGCGATGGTGGCCCCAGTCAGAGGAATCATGAGACCCGTGTGCGCTGGGCCCTCCCAGAGCGCGCCGCACAACAGTTTCCAATTTGGTTTCGATGTAAGAATGATATTCCCTTTTAAGACAAAGCTAGCAGCACAGACCAGCCATGGTTTGTTTTAAAGAGTAAAACACCATTTTACTCAATAAAAAAGGATGTAGGAGTCAAAGTGGAAAATTACGTGGGGGCTGCCCTTGTAATAGAAAAAGAGCCTCCAGCTGCCCAGCTCTGTGACCACAGAGGAAGCGGAGGGCAACGACACGCCAGAGGGATTAAACGTAAAATCTCTTCCAAATGTCAGCACACCTTCCAATTGCTTTACCTGCCAATGCTATCAAGTGGCTCATGCAAAACACCTAAATGCAAATGTCTCTAATTAAATCTCAGATGGAAACCTGGGCTCGGTGCAGCCTCCAGGCAATGCATGGTGCCCAGCACTGCTGGCCCCGGAAGGCTGCAAGTCCTACAATAGTGGCTGGAGGCGCCCAGAGGCCAGGTCCACCTGGGAAGAGTTGTCCGTACTGGACTGTGGAAAGGACAAGTACTAGTAGATTCCGTGCACATCGGGGAAATGCTCCAGAGGAAAAGAAAAACCGGGGGCTTATCGAGAGGTCCGCAATGGTGGAGGCTTCCGTCTTCCTCAACCAGCAGTGCTCAGTGCTGCCGGTAACAGGGATCTCCTTCAAACCCAATGGTTCTGCCTGGCAGCGTGGCTCCGTGGTTGAGCATCAGTCTGTGAACCAAGAGGTCATGGTTCGATTCCCAGTCAAGGCACATGTCCAGGTTGCAGGCTTGGTCCCAAGTGGGGGGTTGCAGAAGGCAGCTAATCGATGATTCACTCTCATCATTGATGTTTCTATCTCTCTCTCTCTCCCTTCCTCTCTGATATCGATAAAATACATATTAAAAAAAACAGAAAACAATGGTTCAAGACCCTTGCCCACCAATCACAGGAATGGATGGAGTTGGCCTCCCCTTCCTGCCTTTTGGAGGCAGAACTAATAAGCAAGTGGGGAAGTCAGCCCAGATTCCCTCCAGAATTTTCCTCTGATTCTCACATTCAAATTTTTTTTCTTTTGGGAACACACCATCCTTTTAATAACTCCTGGTTTTAAGAAGAGCAAGCACTTGCTATTGGTAGATAGTCATTCAGAAGGGGATCACCCGCTGAGCTTTTCATGTTTATAAGAAAGACTAGAGGGAAGCAGTGAAAGCGAAGGCTCTCCATTCGCCTTATCCCCAGAGGCTCCAGTTTCTTCAAGATTAGCTCAGCCTTTATCCCTCTGATTTTCAACCCACTTGGAAAATACGGAACAGCATTCCCTAGAAAATGTCTAAAAGCTTCACAAATCTATTGGTTGGAAGTACCCCACCAATATTCAATCTAAATCTTTCTTTGCTTAATTTCACTCCATTACTCCTACCCTGATTATACCCTTTGTCTCGAACTAAATAAAATCCTTCCATCCTCGGTGTGTACATCCTTCAGATGTCTGAAGACCATGACCATGCCAACCACCCAAGTCCTCAGCCCTCACTAATGTGAGCCGAATGCAACAGAAAGAATGACACACACCGTCCCTGCGCATGCCTCGGGCTCCAGCTGGATCTTTCCTGCTTTGCTGTCTCCCAAGATCCTTACCCATGGGGTGGCTCCAGTTGAGTTTTTTAATTATTAGCTTAAAAAGGAAATGCCAATAGGTCAGAGCAGTGCACGGTTATCAGAAGACTCAAGCTGATGCTCCCCTACAACAATTTGTAAACAGGAGATGAAATCCCCAAAGAATAATAACTCTATTTCAGAAATTTCCAACAGTAATGCTGAGTGATGTTTTTTAGAAAGAGGGACATACTTTGAGAGTGAAAATAATAGATCAATATCAAATTCCTGTTTGATACTGGTTTTGCATTCAGCATATAATAATTCGGCAACTTTTGCAAGTTCAAGGTCATAATGCCTTGGAGTTGAACTGGTACCAGGGAGTCATTTCATCCCACCTTCCATTTGGTAGCCCTACTGCAATATGCTTGGCTGGTCATCTCACTCACAAGGCTGCCCATCCTATGCTTGATAGCACCCCTTTCTGGTATGAGAAGAGATCTGCCTTCCTGCAGCCCCTACCCATTGGCCTGGTCCTCTCCCTCGCGGCCACCCCGCATGACTGTATTCTCTTCTACATGGTCACCCTTCATATACCTGACAATGGGGATATTGGCTCTTTCATCCTCAGTCACTCCCCTTGTCCATAAGGCATCATGACTTCCAGACCATCATCATCTAGGCTGCCTCAATCTCACCTCCATTTTATTCGCAATATTTGTGTGACACATCAGGTGAAACACACCTTCTGAACCTGCCCTCCAGGGATTCTGAGAGCTGAACTTGCAGACTACTCCGTAGGATTTTGCAATTGCTGGAAAGGTCTCCCCTCCTCTTCCTCAAGTATAACATTCTACCGTTAGAGATTTACTTCTTTAGGCTAAAAATGTCCAGGAGTCCTCTGTTAAAAATCTAAGTATCGCCTAAGGGGCAATATTTAAAATCACCAGCAGCCAGTATGAATAGATTTATTCAACAAATTTAGACTGAGACATGAATTCTAATCCTGACTTTTCATTTTCTAGCTGTGCAGCCACAAGCAAGGTATTTAGGCTCCTTGAAGAGGAAGGAGTTAATTAGTTAAGAATAAGGTGTTGAGACTTGTAAATGCTTAAGACAATAATCATCAAACATTTCCAACTATCTCTGAACTTACAGAAAAAAAATTTTTTTCTTGTTTTCTTCACACTGACTACCATTACAATGCTCAAAAGAAAGAAAACAACCCCAATTTCCATAGTAAAAACTAGAGTGGGTCTTTGTTATAGCTAATATCCAGGTAGTCGTAGAGTGACAAAACATCTGGGTGAAACTCCACTCAACAACAACCAAATGGGCATGCGTTTTTAATAAATGTTTTTCTGCCATCCCTTTGAAATACTTTAAAAAATATTTTTATTGATTCCTTAGAGAGAAGCAGGGAGAGGGAAAGAGACTGAGAAACATCAATGTGAGAGTGAAACATCAATCGGCTGCTTTCTGCACATCCCCACTATTGGGGATGCAGCCCCAAACCAGACATGTACCCTGACCAGGAATTGAACTGGCAACTTTTCAGTGCACAGGACGATACCCAACCAACTGAGGCACACCCAGCAGGGCCCTTTGAAATATTTTAAGGTATCACTCATGAAACAAAGTCAAAGAGAACCCCATTCTGGATAGACATTTTTCTTCTAGAATTAGTCTTAGAAGGACCTTGAGAAACTCTAAATATTCATCTCTGAGATGTGAGTGTCCACAGCCTTGACCCCTGGCTGGGATGGACAAAGCTGCAGTAGGGCACACAGCCTCCACTGAGTGTTCTGGGTTCCTACATAAAGACAGCTCTGGAGCTCTGGGCCAGGGCTTCTCCAACTCAAGCATACATCAGAATCACCCAGGGAGCTGGTTAAAACGCCGATTCCAGATACCTGAACACCAATGTTCATTGCAGCATTAGTCACATGAGCCAAAGGGTCTAAACAACCTAAGTATCCATCAACAGATAGATTGATCAACAAAACATGGCATATCCATACAATGAAATATATTATTCAGCCATAAAAAGGAATGAAGCACTGACACATACGACAACATGAAGCCTGAAAACATTATGCTAAGTGAAAGAAGCCAGACACAGAAGGCCACGTACTGTATGATTCCATTCATATGAAAGATCTAGAAGAGGCAAATTTATAGAGACAGAAAATAGATTAGAGATTAACAAGGGCTGGGGAAAGAAGGGGTGAGGAGATACTGCTTAATGATTACAGAGTTTCTCTTTTGGGTGATGAAAAAGTTTTAGAAACAGATAGTGGTGATGACTATACAACATTGAGAATAATACCACTGACTTTTACACTTAATGTGGTTAAAATAGCTAATGTTATGTTGCATATATTTTACCATAATATTAAAAACTAGAGGCCCCTCTGGGTGGCCTGCAGGGATCGAGCCGAAACCTGCAATCCTATGCAGCCTGCAGCTCCTACCTGCCACTCCTGCTCATCCCAGCCCCACTGTGCCTGCCGTGGGCTCACGCCCAATCAGTCCCAATCAGGAGAGGCTCGCGCTGCCACAGCAGCGCTCGCCAACCATGAGCCCTGCATCTGGTGCCCTCTCAAGGGGAGTGGCCTGCAGGATCAGGCTGAAACCAGCTCTCCAACATCCCCCGAGGGGTCCCAAATTGTGAGAGGGTGCAGGCCAGGCTGAGGACCCCACTGGTGCACGATTGGGCTGGGGAGGGGCACGGGAGGGTTCCAGGGCATGTCCGGCCCATCTAGCTCAGTCCCGATCGGCCAGACTCCAGCAGCAAGCTAACCTACTGGTCAGAGCATCTGCCCCCTGGTAGTCAGTGCATGTCATAGTGAGCGGTTGAGCAGCCTTAGGATATCATTACCATATTACGCTTTGATTGGTTGTTCAGTTGTTCTGCCGTTCAGTCTATTTGCATATTACCCTTTTATTATATGGGATTTTTAACCCCATGAATTTCTGGGCCCTGCCCCTGGAGTTTCTGACTCAGTGGGTCTGGGATGGGGCCTGAGAAGCTGCATGTTTAACAAGCTCCCAGGTGATGCCAATGCTGCTGGCGTGGAGACCACATTTTGAAACCACTGCTCCAAGCCCCAGAGAGGCTGAGCAAACCCTTCAACCTCTCTGCTCGTCTTGCTTTACTTTGCTGATTGTCTAGAAAAGCTCATACTTCTCTGCAAGTATAGCAATGGCAACACGAGCTGGAAATAATAAAAACAGCTGCGTGCAGGTTGACTGGACACTATCGGTTCTGCTCTGGTATTTTCTTTCACTTTTCCTTCACACTCAGTTTTAGCCACCGCTGGCCAGTAGGAGTGCCAATAATTAACACAACTTCAGCAGGGTAGAAACAGGTGTCAGTCAGAGGGACCGTGGGTGAGTGGAAAGCTCATCTTCCAGGCTTGTCCTCAGAGATCTTGCCCTCCATCCCCATAATCAAGCTCACTACCTTAGCAGTGAATTATTTTCCAGTAGGACTTAGGAAAGTGCTTGCTGCTTAAAGTTTCAAAAAAGAACGTGGGTGCCAGGCTTCCTGATATTGATCTGGGCAAGATATTCATACGGGACATAGCGGATGTAATGCATATGTCTCACTTGGGGTCTGGTAAACTGCTGAAGGGCTCGCATTTCTGGGATTCTCTTTTTTGACATTGCTGGGTTCACCTCAAGTTCATTGATTTTCCCGATGGTATTACTTAACTTCTTCAAATTTAATATATTTTTATTCCTGCTCATTTGAGTGTTGTATTTCCACACATGCACGCTTAATTGAGCAAAGTGCACTGAACATTTTCCTACAGAGGTAACACTGCACAGCGTTTTCACCTGGAGAGAATGGCATCCTTGTCACCGCTGTTGAGTAGCCTCCATCAGTGGCTGACATGTAAATAGCCATGGCAACACAGGTGAACTCAATGCCTGGCTGGGCTAGACATCACATGGAACAGGTCCTCCCACTGGGCTCAGGGGAGGTGATAGCTTTTAATCAGCAAGCAGGTAAAGTGTTGGTCCCTTTCCATTTTCAGGGCTGTCATGTTTAAATATTAAAATGTTGCTTATAGCCAAATGTTAGTGACAGCAGCCTGTGGCGCCTATCACAGTGTGCACCCACTCCTGCTAAAAATAGGCTTGCTCTCTCTAGATTCCTTCAAATTCCACATCTGCAGGACTTTTTTGTTGCTATTGCTGGCCCTTTACTTTCTTTCCCCAAGAAGATTACTATCCTTTAGCTCCTGATCTTTGGCTCAGCCAGGGACTTCCCTTCCTCCTCTCCCTTGGGAGAACACCATTTCAAATGATAATTAAACACCCCAGGCTCAGTCAGTCCCTACCACAGGCCTGCACCCCTGAAGTCTTCAGTGGTGAGGTGACTGGGGCAGCTACCAATGCAGAATCATTTGATCTTCAGCAGTAAAAGACAGAGCCTCATGGGACTGGCTGGGCAGGTTGGGAAGCAAAAGCCAAGGCCAGGCTTCTGTGTTTGGGATCCACTCGGCATCCACACCTGCACCAGACAAACACACAAGCCTGCTACAGCACCCCCCCCCCCACCCCGCGTTCTGGGATAATTTTGTTTCCCAGGTATTACATTCACACCTAGCAAATGGTAACTATGGTAATGCTGCACTTTGAACACATGTTCAACTCTTCTCAAGGCAAGTGTTCAGTTGCCTTTATTATTCTCTCTCCCTCTCTCTTACACCTGGTGTGTGTGTGTGGCGGGGGTGGGGAGTGGGGTGGGGGGGATTCTGATTCAGCCCGTCTGCAGTTAGGGGGCCTCCCCGGGGTCACGTGTGGCAGCCACATGGCTCTGCAGGGCCTCTGAGCAAAGGCCATGAGTCGGCCATGGACTCTTGGCTGCTCAGATGAGCTGTCCTTCTTTCTCAGGCCACTCCTCCTCACTCCCTGCTGCCTCCCTCCGTGGGCCTGGTGCCTCTGATGTGCCCTCCTCTAGGATCTAGCAAGGATCTGGGCTATGAAGCATTTTACAGGAGACAGTCCAAGGAGGTGTATGGCTCCTCCCCAGAAAGGAAGATGGGCCACTGAGCAGTCCTGGCCCCACTGTCTTGCTCAGGGGGACCCAGACAGCGCTGGACCAAATGAGACCTGTGGGAAGGGAAGAATCTGTCTCATTCCCTTCTGCTCCCAGCTCTTCCCAAGTGCCTGACACGTGGTTGGTGCTTGATAGAGGTTTGCTAGTGTTGAGTGCTTTCTTCAAGTTTTCCCCAGAGCTTACGATCTACGTGGCAGAATGGGTGGCCCCCAACTGGGAGAGGAGATGTGACTTAGAAAAGGTGTCTGTAAATGAGTTTCTATGAAGTGAGTTCTTTGTGGGCCCCAGCCTGGCTTATGGAAACAGGAGGTTTGGGTTTTGGTGGAGGGACCCTCACAGAGCTGGGGGCCCTTGGTCAGGAACAGGTCAAAGAGCACAGATGGTCAAACCTGAAACACTTGGGCAGCATATTAAGAGCATGACCCCACTGCCAAGTCCTAACTTAGTGCTTCCCTTCAACTTCCTCTCCAGGGATAGTGATGATCTGGGGGTGCAGGGCTTCCCTGCCAGGCCTTCCCAGAACCTCTGTCCTCCTCCTTCTATCTGAGATTGCTAATGCCTAGCAGAGCCCCTACACGCCCCCCGCCCCCCACCACACACACACCATGTGTAAGAGAGAGGGAGAGAGAATAATAAAGGCAACTGAACACTTGCCTTGAGAACAGCTGAGCATGTGTTCAAAATGCAGCATTACCGTAGTTACCATTTGCTAGGTGTGACTTTAATTCCTGAGAAACAAAATTATTCCAGAACGAAGGAGGCAGCAGGCTGTCTGCTTGGCTGGTGCAGGTATGGCTGCTGAGTGGATCCCAAACACAGAAGCCTCTGTCCCCCTCCTTCTACCTGAGTTTGCTAATGCCCCACACACCAGGGCTGCCAACCATGTTCTACTGCAGCCTGAAAACTCCTTAGGATCAAGCAGAGAGGTTCTGGGAATGCATCGCCCACCTATGTGTTTGACACAAATTCCACACCGTAAGTGGACCTGTGACACAGAACCTTCACATTACGTTTCACAGTTGTTCTATAATTTCTCTCTGCCACCCACAGACACCAATGTACTCTTAGGGTGGTCCAGGGACAGGATATATAGGCTACAGTATACATCTTGGGGCTTTTCTTATCTATAAGAGCTATTACTAAAAACCCAGTTTTCTTCAACAGCCTATGCACACTTCTCTAGCACGATCTTTAACATGGGATGGGATACCCCAGAGGGTGCAAAGATGAGCCACTGAATTAATCAAAGAAACGGTTGGAACATAGAAGTTTTTACTAATGAGGGGTGTAAGCAAAACCTGCTGAGACCACAAGTTTAAGCAACACAGTCTGGCTTCACTTTCATGGAATACTTACTGAAAGTAGCAGGTTAGGGTGTGAATAGCTATGAGGGGCAGGTTTGATGATACTAGGTTCTTCTTTGGGGAGGGGAATAAACAGATCAAATGTGATGAATACTCTTTGATTACGTGTCAGCCTAAGGAGCTTCCTGATGCCAAATCTAGCAGACCAACTTGATTCCCCCTCCCCAATCGGATGTGATCTGTTCCACTTGGGACCCTTCATTCCCTAGCTTAAAGCACAGGTGACTCTGCCTTCATACAAAGTACCTATACCACATCCTCACTCATCATGCCCAGTGCCCAGATCACCATTCAGGAAGCTCTGAGGTGAAAGAAAACAACAACATAAAAATTCCAACCAAATATTTGATAGCTTTGTTCCCCTGGTTGGTCAAGGGAGAGAGAACCCCATTTCTGAATAGAACTCTGATGTATAAGATGAAGACATCTGTCCCACCTGCTCCTTTATCAGTCTGTCTGTCCCTTGGTTATCTATCCTTCTTTCAGGGCCCTTGATCCTAGGCAAATGAAACCCAAAATGTCAATCTTTATAAGGCCTTTAGTTTAGAAAGCATCAAAACCCAAAGAAAATAAATAATCTCTAACAGAGGGATATCAGGTGAATAGGGGGCTCATTCCTCCACTTGAGTAGCTCCTCAAATCACAGCGTTTTTATAGCTACAAACGAATCCACCTCTCTCTAGAGCTAGTCCTTAAAGAGGGCTTAGCTCCGGCAGTCTTTAGGACCCTGGATTGACACAGGATCTCTTATACCTGATAGCCCTCCAGAACCCCATGAAAAGCATCATCCTGAACTAAAGACAATGTCATACCCCAGAAATAACGATTATATTGAGCCTGGGGTGCGGGGGGCGGGGGCTAGAAGAGGTCAATGGGGGGGAAAGAGGACCATATGTAATAATTTGAATAATAAAGATTTTTTAAATCCACAAAAAATAAAGTAGTTAAAGTAAAAAAAAAAAAAAGATTAATTGTCTATACTGTATGTACATAATCAAGAAAACCCAACCTGAACCACCGACTTCCCACATGCACACTAAGGCTGTTGAACTGCACATGGCCAGCTCTTTCTGGGTCCTTCACATTAATTCTATTGCTTATTTGGTTTGTCAAGTGTGGGCATATGCTTGCTACAGTAGGTACCAGATACCAAATGCTTAAGAAAAATTAGAAGAGACACTCTTAAATGAACAAAAAATTATACTCATTAACTTCATTTTTTTTCTGCAACAATGCAAGTATTTGACACTAGCAGCAGAACAAGAGGTCCACTGGAGGCGCATCCGTGTTCCTGGGGAGCTGAGTGATAACAGGCCAGAATATTTCACGTTGGGCCTGTCCCAGAAAGCCCAGGTGGCCGCAGACGTGATCCTGTAAGTTAACTGTCTACTTCCTGTTATGCAGTAAACTGTCACTAATTGCCTGGAAAAAAAAAACACACAACAAGACACATGATCTGACCAATATTTGTTCTGCTGGGTGGGATGTGTAAGGCAGACTGGAAAGTATGGATAGAGCCCCACATCACCTCAGTGATTTGTCGTGACAACAAGCAGCACATCTGAAACCAGGTGTTCTGGGAAATGTACAGTAGCTATATCAGTAACATCACCCAAACATGTCTCCAGGACTGGACTTGGGGACAAATGTTCACTGGTTCCAACCCCTTGTCACACATACCTTCTCCCCCATCCCCTTTCTTGGTGTGGACAACAGACTCTGTCCCTAGATTATGAGAAAGCCAAGGCCTCCCAGTCTGCCATACGCTAAGCTCCCTCACCTGTTCATTGTGCTGGTGGGGAGAAGAGGGGTTGCTAAGAAGCCCCAAGTTGGGCACCACTGCAGCTACTTTGAAGCCGTGGGTGGGGCACGTGGCTCTCTATCTGCCCAGCCTCTCCTGGTCCCACAGGAGAAAGCGAAGGCTACCTCTCCTACTGAGAGCTTAGAAGTGGGAACCCTCTTTCATGTTCCAGGGGTTAAACAATGAAGCCCACATTCCAGGCACCAGAGGCAGTTTTGGATTATCTCCCATTAGCTGCCTCACCTTTTCTTCCTAAATTGGAGCCCTAAGACTCAGACATCAAACGTACAGAGGTAGTTGTGGGCTGAACTTCCGGAGGGGCTGCACTCCCTCCTGGCTGTGTCCCCCATCACCGCTGCCAGGCCACCTTCACTCGCCCCCAGCTGTTCCTTCTAGAGACTCCCAGCAGGACACTCCCTCAGCTGTGGGCAAGAATTCTCTCTGTTGTACATGACAAGTTCTTAATGGCTGCGAGAGACTCTGGGGGTGGGGAGAGGAGGGTGAATATGTCGTAGGCGTGTGTCCTATAATTATAAGGAGCCCACTGAAGCAAACCCAAGTTTACAGGATAAAAATCTATCATCATACTCTGGCCCAGAGCTTCTCAAACTTCAGCATGTATGCAAATCCCCAGGGACCCATTTAAAATGCAGTTGGATAAGTGGGGCCTGAGAACCTGCATTTCTGCCAGGGACCTGGGTGGAGTGCACACTGCTGGTGGGTGGCCCACATTTGGAGTAGTGAGAGGGCTACAGGCAATTTGGGGTTGGAGGGTCACCCCACAGTCAAGGAGAACAAACCAGGGCATAACGTCTGAGGAAAGACTGGAGTTAGCATCCTGGAACCAGAAGCATCTGGGAGGCACACCAGGGTGTGACGGTTGGAGCTCCCTAGGACATTCTCAGAGATAAGGGGGAGTGGTTCTCAAACTCTGCTCCTGAGGACACACCGTTTGCCTGGGAGCTGGGCAGCTGGAGCTGTTACTGCAATCAAACCACTTTTGTTTTCCCCCAGACCACTGGGGAGAAATGTTAATGCACTGATTTTGCAAATTTATGGGTTTTTTTCTCCTATATTTTTTCCTCAGCTTTAATTAGAAGCCTTCAAGATTTAGCTATGACAGGATAATCTCTGGTCGGAGAAGGGCAGCTAA
>NW_005871264.1:1807469-1814055 GCF_000147115.1 Myotis lucifugus | reverse complement strand
AAAAGTTGAGGGAATTTGCGCATGGGGGTGAGCAGGCGGACTGGTGAGAGAAGGAAGTGGGAGGAGCAGAAGATGGCTCTAACCAGGCCAACAGATGACTGGAACCTGCAGGAAATGTGGCCAGGGAGGAATTCTGGTGTTCTGGTGGGGGGGGGGGGGCGGGGGGCAGAGAACTTTCAGCATCTCACAGTACTGTGATATACTAGTAAAAGCCCTTATACCTTGCCCTAGCTGGTTTGGTTCAGTGGATAGAGCAATGGCCTGCAGACTGAAGGATCCCAGGTTCGATTCCGGTCAAGGGCAAATGCCCGGGTTGTGAGCTCTATCCCCAGTAAAGGCCATATAGGAGGCAGCCGATCAATGATTCTCTCTCATCATTGAATATATTTAAAAGCCCTCATAACTTGAACCTGCAGTCGAAGTTATTGCATGCACACACGCACGCATGTGAGGACACCCACACAATCGCAAGATTCTAAAATATCAAACCCACAGGCCCAATTTGCAGGCTTGGGTCCAGACACAGGACCCAACTCCAGGAACAACTTGGAGGGTGTTATTAGACCACATATCACTAGGGGGCGCCCTCATAGGCATACTGAACTGAAAGCCAAGAGAACCTGCCCGTCCCCTCCCCGGGGCCCTCACCCTTTTTGGTTTCCGAAGGGAAGGAAGTAGGAAGGGGAGATAGGTGGCAACAGGGGTAAGGGTAGAGGTTCGGGATTGAGTTTAGAGATATGAGACCCACTCCCTTCAGGTGACACCCCAGTATCTTCATAAACGGAGTGGCCAGGTCTCCAGAACAGAAATGTGCCAGAAAATAGACTCACGTCAAGACAATAACTGCAGTATGCATAAACAAGAATTACCCAGCTTCATTAGGAAAGGACTTATCTCACAGACCAAGGCAGCTGTTTCTGCTAACGAGCATTCAAAGATGACAAAATCAACAAGCAGGCGGCAAAGGAATACTAATGGAAACCAGAAACGGTCAATCCACTTTGTTAGACAGCTTGATTATATATTTGTGAACCTGTTTATGACTCAATTTTTCATATGTGTATTATAGGTGGCAAAAATCACTCTCAGTTCACACAATGGGTCAATAATTCATGGTGTTTTCAGGAATGACACTATTTCCAAATGCTGGGCACCTGAACCCATCTGTGGATCACGGATTCATAAAAACAGACAATAAATGTGAAATTAGAAGGTCATGCAAATCCTGGGACATGCGGTCATCACTCCCACAGCCAAGGTCCCTCTGTCTGCTTGTGGGTATAATGTCCCAGTAAAGGATGTCCCACAAACAGCTTTGAAATAAGGAAATCCTATATAATAAAGAGCTAATATGCTAATTAGACTGAACAGCAGAACGACCGTCTGGATGACCTTCGGGACGAAGCCGGGGCTTCGAGGGCTGAGCCCCTTGCACGAATTTCATGCATCGGGTCTCTAGTTTTCCTATAGCAACCCAACTTGCTCAATCCAAGCTTATCTCCTTATCCTCCAGTTTTAAAGAAACAATTACAGGGACTCTAGACCCCTAAAGCATGTGAGCCACAGGCGACCTCTGCCTTCTGGCCCTGCTTTCCCAGGAACTCCCGACGAGACCTCGCCGTATCTCACATTTCTGGGCCAAGGGAACTGGTGTGGACATACCAGCTTGGTACATCTCTCTGGGTATAGAGGTTTCCTTCATGCTCCCACAACACTTTTTTTCGGGCTTCTATTACGTGGTACTTAAAATGCTTTTGAGACAGTTTTCCACTGTGTTTTAAAAGCCAGCCCTGGCATGTCTGTAAACATCAGTTCATATTCCTGGAATAGATCTTTTTTGTGTTCCATCCTACTTCCCACAGGGGCACAGATGGCATGTTTCATGTGGCGGCCACTATTTACAAGTCAGCCCCATGGAGGCCCATGCGATGCCACAAATGCAGCCCACACAGGAAGACGGCCCCTTGGACACAGACATTTGTCCCGACAGGCCCGGAGTGCCAGGAAAGGACACACCCTCAAAGTACACCGGGTGTCTCTGCTGCTGACACACATCCTCTGTCCAGGCCCAGCAGGGTCTTGGGCATCCCCAGAAGACACACGGAGAGGCGGGAAAATGACGATAGGGTGTGCATAGCCAGTGGCTATAAGCAGAGAAAAGAGTACACAAAATGCCCCAAATTGGCTGCAGTTAAAAACATCAACAAAGCAAATCCTTCCCTACTAAGAAGGCTCACCACATTCATTTGCATGTTCATGAGCATCTGCTAGCTGAGTATCAATGTATCTCTCTTTCTATTCTGATGGACAGCCATTAATCACAGTGGACTTGACCTTGTCAGTACTTCAATGAGCGGATAACAGAAGCAGGGTTTTTTTTTAGAAGGAGGAGGGTGTGAAGGGGAAAAGAAGCACTTAGGCTGAAGAAGCCACTGCTGCCTCTGTCTCAGACTAAGATAGCATTTGCTGAAAATGTCAACAGATTGCTTCTTGAGTTGGAGTTGTGCAGACATCAAAAGCTTATTTTAACAGGGCATTTTGCTTAAAATCACTTGGTTGGTGTAGGCATTTAGAATGCCTCTGACTATATAATTTGGATTAAGAGGTTCTTGTTGAATTTTACTGGTTTAGCATAAATCAGAAGGACATACTGGAATAGACCCCTTCCCATAACCAGAGCCTTTAGGCCATTAATGTAGTAAAATTTGCTCTTTTGTGTTGCATTTTTAGTGGGTTCTCTTTCTCTCCCCCCCCCTTTTTTTTAACGCGGCTTAGTTGCTATGCAGGGGCTTAGCGCTCCTGCATGGGGATCAGTTCCAGACTTTGGTTTGATTTGAAACAAGCCAGGCAAATTTGCCTGAATGTGATTTCAAAAGGTTTTCCTGCATCTCTCATCAGGAGATTGAAGGAAGCTGAAAAGCAAGTCACTATTTGTGTTCAAATAATGCTGGCCTGCTTTCTCCAGCGTTCGTGTGATTCAGTAGACACAGTTCGGGTGGGTGACCACTGTCCTCTACGAAGCTACTTTCACCATTTTACTTTTCTTCAGTGTTTCTTTTTCACTTTCTCCCTCCATATCACATTGATGAGATGTGACTCAAAAAGTTAATGGTAATTGCTCTCATCTCGATTTAGCAAAGAGAGAGAAATGAGTGTAATTTGCAGATGTGAGTGCAGGTCATTACAGGTGTGTTATTCGTGTATTCATGAGCCCCCCGGGACAGGCATGCTGAGCTATCCAATAACTTTCTTAATGTGTAATTACACACCATCGGACTATAATTGATTAATTGAAAAGAGAATGTAGGCAGATGTGAGGGCAAGACTTCTGCTGCTCATTAAATGAATACGTCCTTGCTTCTCTTTAATAAGTTAAGTGGAACTACTCAAAAGCAATTAAATCAGTAGTGAAGTTCATTAAATTTTAAGTAATTATTGATATTAAATTCTGTAATAAAATTCAAGACTTTGCATATTCTATTTCAAAAAGAATTATAATAATTCTATGGGGCAAATTCAGCAGAATGAGGGTTCCAAAGAAAACTATATCTTGGACCCACTAACATTTTGTGTGAAAATCACCTGAGAGAAAGGGAGATGGAAGGGAGAGAGGCTGTTCAACTCTATTTGTCATTCTAGACCAACCAGAGGGACTGTCTCACTTAAACCTGGAAATGTATTAGTGTTTCCAAAGTAATTCTTTCATTTAAAATCTTAATCTTAATCATCTACTTGGGACTGGGTGAAAAAGGTGAAGGGATTAAGAAGTACAAATTGGTAGTTACAAAATAGTCACAGGGATGTATATAGTACAACATAGGGAATATATTCAATAATATCGCACTATGTATGGTACCAGGTGAGTGCTGGAAAAAACAAGGGGAACACTTTGTAAAGCATATGATTGTATAACTACTATGCTGTACACCTGACACTGATACAAAATAATGTTGAATGTCAATTGTAATTGAAAAATAAAATTTTAAAAATAAAATCTTAATCTAAATAGTTCAAAAATTATGAAAAAACGTATTTTTAAACCTAATGTCTTGAGTACTACATTTGATGCCTTTTCTAGTAGCTAAATTCAAACATAAACATGAATATGGAGAGTCGAATGCAGTTTGGAGAAAATTCTTCCCAGGCCCTACTCTTTCACTGGGGAAACAAACGTGGGCTATTGGGGTGGGAGAGAGGAAGGGATATGCCAGAGTTCAGGGAGGGAGTCACAGAGAGTTCTGAGTCCACAGGTGGCTTCCACATCTTCTGCCACTACTCATTCTGCCCAAGAAACTGGTCAACTCAGAAATGTGTCAGAGAGGAACTAACTCGCCAACGCTGCCGCATTCCTGACGTTCCTGACACTCCCTAGACACAGGAGAGACCTTGGAGTCTGAGCAGACTGTGGAAAAGTGCCAGTGGGAGCCACACCAGTATGGTTTGTTCATTTATTCTTACAGTAAGTGTTTTTTGAGCTCCTACTCAAAGCCTTCATTACTTTATATCTATCTATCTATGTGTATCTATATAATATAAAGTAAACATACAAAGATCTTATATTCTGTCAAGATGTAGTCCATTTTGCACCCATCCAAGGTGATCTTGTGCCCTGCACATAGTAGGCACTCAATAAAAACTTGCTTACTGAATGATGGGAGGAATCAATCACATGGGCTTTGAGGAAAGCAGGGGAGTGTGTGGCACTTGCTCAAAATTCTCTATATAATTTATGGAAACAGTTAAGAAATGTTAACACTTGGCCCAGATAAGCCAAAAAGATGGTGATGATGGCAGCTGAGAGTGAAGAACTGATTCCAGAACCTTGACGTGTTCCCAGGTTTCTGCTCTAACCATCAGCATCCTTAACAGCCCTGTCATTTCTCTCTTGCAATCTAAAACTTAAAATGCAAACCCATGTATTGTTGTCATTTTTTTAAAGACAGTAGATTCAACCACATTTATTTTCTAAACTTGTACCAAATCTAAAAATAACTTTGTATAGTTAGTTTCACAATCTAAAAAGAAATGGTTGTACTTCCATTGTTTACTGGTGCTAACACTTTGATGACATGAGCCAGTCTACTAGATGCAAGACTGTGGGGCTGCTGGTTTCAGGAGGGACCATTGCCACCATGAGTCCCATGAGATGTGTTCCTACTGCAGCCTGACCAGACATAGAGACAGCAAGAGAGATATGTGACTCTTAGCATTCCCCGAAGGCAGGGAGAAAAGCATTTTACATACACCCTAATTCCTGCTAGAGGAAAAAATTCCAATCTTCATGCACACATTATAATTTTAGAAAGCATAATGAAAGCTAAAACTAAATTAGGCTAAATAGGTATATTAGGCTAAGAGAGGGGGAAAAAGTCAGAGTGTGCATAAAGACATTAGATCTCCTTTTCTGTTTGCATGTTTTTCTGCTGTCATGGGCCATTTATTGTCCCACAGCTCATTTTAATCTTCAACGGGACCTTGATAATCTGTGTTGGGGCAGCCAAACTCTTTCAAAGATTTCTAATCAAGAGAGATGAGCTCTGACTTTATCATGTTCAGTAAGTGACATTTTGCTCACATTATTTTGGATTTGTTTCTTTGTTTTTGATTTTTACAACTGTTACAAATCCCAAATGTATTCCAGACAGTTAATCACACTAAAAGAAAACTGATTTATCAAATCAATAAAGTGTCTGATTGATATATTCTGAAACTTACCAACATATGAACAAAAGAAGATGGCCAAGGCAGTGGGTGATGGTGTTCACTTCCAAAAGAAAAGTGGAAGGTACTGAGAAGAATCAGGGAACGTAGGATTATAAGAAATTTAATTTGGGGGATTAACTAGCAAACCCTTTTGGGGTGAGTCATTCCCCCCAAATCATTTCTATTAATCTAATATTCTATCTTAGTAAACACAATATATTAAATAAGATGCATTTTCTTTTATGAAGACCCTTGAAAATCTTTAGGGTCATTACTGGAGCAATCCCAGATATTCTTTTAGAGTCTGTACATGCATAAATTGTAAAGAATAAGCTAAGTCCACATAATCGAAAGCTATCCTATATAATAAAGAGGTGATATGCAAATTGACCATCATGCCCTCACACAAGATGGCCGCCCCCATGTGGTCACAAGATGGCTGGCAGGAGAGGGCAGTTGGGCGCAACCAGTCCTGCAGGGGAGGGCAGTTGGGGGCAACCAGGCCTGCAGGAGAGGGCAGTTGGGGGCGACCAGCCCTGCAGGGGAGGGCAGTTGGGGGGGACCAGGCCTGCAGGGGAGGGCAGTTAGGGGGGACCGGGCCAGCAGGGAAGGGCAGTTGGAGGTGACCGGGCTGGCAAGGGAGGGCAGTTGGAGGCGACCGGGCCAGCAGGAGAGGGTAGTTGGGGGCAATCGGGCCAGCAGGGGAGCAGTTAGGCGTCGATCATACTGGTAGGGGAATGGTTAGGGGGTGATCAGGCTGGCAGGCAGAAGCGGTTAGGGGCAATCAGGCAGGCAGGCAGGTGAGTAGTTGGCAGCCAGCGGTCCTGAATTGTGAGAGGGATGTCCAACTGCCCTGTGGGATTGGGCCTAAACCGGCAGTCAG
>NW_005871264.1:1797518-1806773 GCF_000147115.1 Myotis lucifugus | reverse complement strand
GGAACTCCTACCATTTGCAACAGCATGGATGGACCTGGAGAGCATTATGCTAAGTGAAATAAGTCAGTCAGGAGAAAGATAAATATCACATGATCTCACTCATTTGTGAAATATAATGAATAACATAAAACTGATGAACAAAAACAGATCCAGAGACAGAGAAGAATCGATCAGACGGTCAAACCTCAGAGGGAAGGCAGGGGAGGGTGGGGGAAAGGGGGTGAGATCAACTAAAGGACTTGTATGCATGCTTATAAACAATGGACACAGACACTAGGGGGGTGAGGGCATGAGCTGGGGGATGGGAGGGGGGCAATAAGGGAATAAGGACACATATGTAATACCTTAATCAATAAGGAAAAAAATAAACTATGAAAAAAAAGTTGAGTACAAAAAAAGAGATTGATTCCCTTTGTTACCTTTTATTGAGTGCTCATTATATGCCACTCACTGTATATGGAGTATCTCCTTTAGCTTTTTCAGGAACTCTCAATGGTGTATCCAGCTATGATTTCTCTCTTAGAGATGCAGAAACAGGCCTTCCTAAGGCCACAAAGCTAGTAACCACATAGCCAGGAAGTGGACCAGGCCAGCATGATTCCAGGGCCCACATACTACACTGCCTCCCTTGTGCTGTTTTCAGGGGGCAGGGGTGATGGCATTCTTGTAAAGGGAGATTCCATTCCTCGTTAAACTATCCAAATTTAAGAAACTTTTTTACCCTACTTAATATTTTACAGTTTAAATCATACCGATTCCTGAGTCGTTCTGGATCAGAAAGATTTTGAGCTTCAGTTGCTTGCTTCTACATTGACCCTGTTTTTCTCATTGCACACAACTAGCTGCTGCTCAATTAAGACTGTTGTCCAAAATCTAAATTTACAAACAAATTGCCTTAAGATGAAATCTTGGCCGGTTATTTATATCACATGGCCATGAGAACTTGACGATCAATATTTTTGGACAATCGTCTGCAGTCTGGTCCTCGCCTTCCCAGCTGTGAGAAGCCTCTGTCCTCATGATGGTGTGCCTGGACTGTTTCAGCCGCCTTCCAGAAGGCTCCCTGCTGCCAACCTGTGAAAGCACTGCTTTCATAACAGCGCTCTCCGGCTCGGGTACCTAATATAGATCCCCTTAGCCCTAAACACCAAATGTAAAATTAATTGCTTAGTTCTCACTGTTTTTATTATCTGACCACCACCTACCAAGTCACTGCTATTCTCACCACTTTTAAAGTGATGCCAGTCCAGGCAGTCTCTCTACTGGCCCCCCGTGTACTGGCTGCTCATCTCCCTCACCATCAGTCCCCTCAGGGATACCCTGCCCTTCCACACCCACCCTCCAAAGACCAGCCCAGACGCCACCTCCTCTACGAATCTGTTCCTGATGGCTCCAGCTGCCATCTCTTCCCCATTAAAGGGCCCTTACTTCCTTATTGCACATAGACCACTTTAATATGTATTTCTATTCTCTAATCACCACCCCACCCCACCCCATCCGGCACTTTACACTGGAATTCCTATAAGCAGAGTTTGCTTGTAAACTTATGAGAAGGGCCCACATTTCATACTTTGTTTGCACTGCAACGGACTCTGTAGAACAGCACTGGGGAGACTGAAAGACCAATGTCTTCAAACCCTGGGGCAGGCACCCAGTCTCATATTCATTCCACTTTTTGAGGTGTGTCCATGACACCAAATACCCAGATTTTAAAAATCAGTTTTAAATCTTTATAGACATTATCTTCATGCGGTGTATACAAAAGAATAAATTAGAGATATAAAAAACTATTCAGACCAAATAAACCAGGGAGGAAATATGCCTCAAGAAAAAGTCTTTTGGGGCTGAATGATCAAAATTGGCTGTCTCCATCGATTCAACTCAATTTTCAACTCGGCTGATTTGATGACAGTTAGAACAGTGTTTAAAAATCAAAATGCTAAGGAAAAATGAAAATAAAAATTTCATTACAACTGTCTTTTTCCATGTTATTTACTTTTATATACTCATATGTAAACATCACATTATTATAGAAAAAATACTGCATCAGTGATTGAGATGTCACTGCCATAGGCTGATAAGCACTTTTAATGCTCTACTTTCATTTTCCTTTGTATACCCAGCCATATTTCTAAATACGACATATAAATTTGCCTTCAGATATTGTATTTTATGTGTGTATATATGCAATGATATTGCATATTTTCAAAATTTAAGCTACCTGGCAAATATATAAATATTTATCTAAGCCACAAATGGTGTTTAGTTCCCTGAGAGTCTCCTTACACATTTATCAAACAATTTAGAAGTTAAAAGCACCACTTGTTTAAATGGCTACATAATGAATGCCCCCAAAGTATTTCATATATCCTAATAATGCGGATATCTTTTATATAAAGGCCTTATCCTAGCACATGCTTGGTATTTACACACTGCCTCCCTTCCCATCTCAGGCATGGACACTTAGGTATATTCCTATGGTTTCCTGACCTGTTCACACCAAGAAGTATAAAACAGATCCTGCTGCAACATCAGAGTCAGATTCAAATTTTCCATTCAAAGGAAACCAAACTATATTGAGATCTGAACACTAAGGAACAGCAGAGTATTTCACATAATAAGCTTAGGGTATGACTTTACCTATACAAGTTGACATTTTGAGTGTGGATTCTAAAATTTGAAGGGTAGGAAACGCACCCATGTATACTTGTCTTCTATCAGTTGGGAACCTCAGAGCCCTTCCTCTCTGTAGAAGATCAATAAAATATATTAAAAAAAAAAAAACAGTTATTTTGTCCCAATGAAATCTACAGTTTGTCCTGTTGAGAGAAGGAAATCATTGCTCCTCTACCAAGGTATCTTCGTGAAATTCAAGAGAAATATTCATAGATATGCAATCCAAAGTGGAACATTAAGCACTTTCTGGATAATGAAGACAAAAGCACTGCTTATTATTTTAAAACTGGCTTCTCTGGGGTACGTCTTAACTTAACTGATTCAACCTATCACTTGAAAGAATGAGCAAAGCCATCTACCAGCTCCACTGAAGGGTAAGTATACACACAGCAGGAACATGCTCAGCCAGGACAACCACAGGCCAACCCTCTGCTCCACCTTGTCAGTGGCTGATGCACAATCCAGAACCAACCATAAGCACCTCCTTTTTATCTGAACTAGAACCAGGGGGATATGTTATTGCATACATTCATTCAACAAAGTATAATTGAGCACCTACCTCCACAGTTCATTACATTTATATCACCATTGATTAAGATGCCATTCTTCTCTACCACCCGGGAAAAACAAACCCAATTAAAAATGTTTTTCTCATTTGTACTATGCAATCAATGGTAATATGCAATCCCATTTCTGAGATGCTAAAATGTTTTAAAGGAAAAGTGCCTCTGAGACTCCATGAAATATGGTGTGGGCACGCATGATCCTCAGGGGCACAGCGAGGACGAGAAAGCTCTTGCCCCACAGATCCCTCAGCCAGAGGGAGCCTCGTCTGGAATTAAAAGGTGTCTCAACGCCTGGTTACTGGTGGCCATGCAGGAGGGAGGAGTAGCTAGGAAAAGGCCCTCCAGGAAAGCCTGACACCTCAGACCAGAGGAGCAGGAAGTGTACAAAAAACATGATCATTAAAGAAACTTCAAGCCAAATGCAATTGAGAAAGTACATTATTTTAAAGACTCTGGTTTGCCTGAATCTGCTCACTTGCAGCTTAACCATGGGCTTCTATCTTCCTACTTCCCTTTTAAAGTTCCCTCTCACCAGCCCCCATCTCCACACCCCCATCTCCAATTTCTTGTCTCCTTTATTACTCACATATGTCATTCATCTCAACTCCAAATGTTTTTTATACCCTTTCCCTTTGTCTCCCAAGAGACTTCCATTAGCTAGTTCTTCTAGCCATAAATCAAGCACATGACTGAATATGATTAATATTAGCTCTGGCTGGTTACTTGCACAATTTTATATTGATAATTGATATCCTATCTGATTTTCTGGTTTTGCTTGATATATGACCTAGAGTTTCCATGAAGCCATCAAAGGCGAATTCTCTTTGGTATTTTAGGTAGCTGTTCAGATTTAGCAATTAAAACAATGAGAGGAAGTGTGATTGACACCTGACTCCAGTATGCTACTTGATGGCTAGAATCCTCCAAGATAACAGATCAGTGCACTCTGCAGAATACAACGGCAACAAATCAAAAGAGCCCAAGCCTTTTAAAAATGACCTTACTCATTACAAAAAGGAATCAAAATCTTCAAGAGAAGAATTAGCACTTATCATACATGATCAATTGCTGTCAGATAAAAATAATACACTCAAAAGCTTATATCACATTGAAAAGTATGTTTTCTATAGTCTATCAAGTTAAACCATATATTTTGATTCCTTTCCCCTCAATGTATTATGCATTGGGAATCCTCAAACACTAACATGCCTTTCTGAATAAATTCCCCTTCCTAATATTCCCACTGATATTCTCTCATAATTCTACAAATGAATTGTTACTATAAGGAAGCTAGAAAATGTGATTCTGAATTAATTTCTTAATTCATTCATTCCCCAAAACATAGATTGAATCCCTTCTGTAGCCCTGAGATGGAGCACTGCATAGCACCTGGTTGGTGGCAGTGGGTCTGTCTTGTCTTAAGTACAGGCCAGAGATGTGGGTCAAGCCTCAGCTCTATGACCCTCTCCTCCCTCCTCCAGAGCAAAGAGTAGCACCTCTGAATTTTATTTCCCATCTGTAAAGTGGAAATAGCAATATCTATCAACTTAGCAAAGTTATGGAGAATAAAGAATCTAAAAAGGGCCGTAAAGACTCGGCACAGTGCTGGCCCGTTGGAGGCCTCCCGTAAAAGATGGTTTCCCGTCTCCTTCCCTTCACAGGCTTATCAGATGCACAACCCTTTGCTATTGTAGATACTTCCATGTGTAAATTACATTTTTTCCTTTCCTTTGCATTTTTTTTCTTAGTTACATATTTCTAAGATTAAAATTTGTACTATTAAATGGCAGAGTAAGGTGAAGAGTTCTTGGATCATGTAGAGAGTCTTCCTTGAGAGTTTTATCCTGTTAATAAAAGCCTATGTGGTTGTGATGCCCTCACGCTGTGATGCCCTCATGCCATAACGAGTGATTGCCAGGAGGCTGCGTGCACAGCGGGTGTGCGCGGGTGGGCAGGGGCTTGACGCTCCACGCAGCAAGGCCAGGGGTCCCCCGGCTCCGGCCTACCTCTTTGGGGCAATCCATCAAGGAGCCCTGGATGGGTGGGCGGGGCCTACCTCTTTGGGGTGATCGATCGCGGGGCTCCTGCACTGTGAGAAGGCACGGGCAGGCTGCCCCCCTCCCCAGTGCACAAATTTCATGCACTGGGCCTCTAGTGTATATATAAAAGCCTCAGCTCAAAGAATTATCTGCATAATGTATCTTGTCCCTCTCACTGTCCACAAGAAAATTCTGTGGCATTTGCATGTAAATATGCCTACTCAAGACTTTCAGATAATCTATTGCTAGAAAATTTGGCCAAATGGTAATCTATAATATGCTTGAAAGTAAGCAACCTTAGTTAGAAGAAATAATTATAATCATAATCGCAACATTGATTGAGTGCCAACTGTTTGCCAAATGCCATTCTAAGTACCTATGGGTATTCATTCATTTAGACCATACACCAAGCCTATCAGATAGGTAAAACTGTCCTCACTTTATAGATAAGGACATGGACACAGAGAGATTCAGTGACTTGCCCAAAGTCTCATGGCCAGTGGGTGGAGTGGTAGAGATTCCTGAATTTGAACCAAAAAGCCAGGCTCAAGAGTCCAAGCTCTTCACTACAATACCATACTATTTCTTGAAATTTTTGTATTTTTCTTGAAAAGTATTCCAGCATCACAGTACCTCACAAATCAGCAACATCTACTATGCAGTCAACAGCATCTCTTGTACCCTCCGCATAAACAGGCAACTGGGTGGATGGTCAGGGGTTTCTCTGAAGCTCTTTGTTCTAAATTAAAATATTGCATATGGGCTTCTATCCAAACCAATTAGGAAGAGACTCTAGTTACAGAATAAAGGCAAGTACTCCCAGCACCTGCCTAAGATTACAAATAGACTAATGCCACCTTCTAGCTCCATTTTATTAGTAATAAGACTACTGCTTATTAAACTTTCATTGCATGCCAGGCATCCTAAGTCCTTCATAGACATGATCTCGCTTACTCTTCAAAACGACCCCAGGAGGTAGGTACTGTAATTTATCCTCATTTTATTGATAAAGACACTGGGCTCAGAGCAGATAAGAAACGTGCTCGGGTTGCAAACTGGTATATCTGCAGAGCTAGGATCGAGCGCCCATGCTTACCCACCACACCACAGGGTCTCCCTTGAAGAACACATGGTCCCTGACACCTCTCTCTGGCTCTAAGAACCACTGCAGTGTACTGTGTGAGAAGCCAGCATGAAGCCCAAACCACTATGCCTCTGATATTTTTGTGCAATGGCCCTGCAACTAGAAAGGCAAAGAGCTCCATGCCTTGGAAAAGGGAGCTTGCCAGGAGCCAAGGATCACCAAGCAAATCAGGCTCCCTGGCCCTAAGAAAAGTCCTTTGGCCAGGGCAGAGGTTGGGGAACTCTAGCCCTCCCCCAGATGGCTTCTCCCCCAAATACACTAAAAATAATGAGTTAAAAGAGGGTTTGCATGGGTGGAAGTGAAGGCAAGATGGTCTAGTGTGGTACAGAGGGTCTTTGTATAGGACAAGAAGGCTCTGGAACCACAAGACCATAGCCACCGTGAGAGCCAAGAGGCTGAAAAGAAAGAGAGAGAAGCAGCAGACCCAGCTGGGTAGCGAGGTGAAGCAAGGCACAGATGGAAGCCGAGGAATGAGCAGGTGACAGGACGGCTCAAGCGGACTCCACCCCTCTACCTGGGCTAAAGCCTAGATGGTGTGGCTGGGGAGCACACTGAGCTACCTTGATTGGGCATGCCCTGGCTCAATCTCATGTTGATCCGTGTCTTTCTAAAAAGTTTTAATTTTCTCACACATAGTTCAAAACACTGGAGGTGCACAATAGCCCCCCAATAAAGGGAACTAGAGGGCGGGAGGAAAAACGGTGGGCTAGGCCAACGCTCTCTAGACAGCAACCAACCCTGGGTTTTTCTGGGTCACTTTACCCTTTGGGGGCTCTCACTATTACTCTGTCAGGGAACTGGTGCACAGAGTACTATATATATATGCATACATCATATGATCCTTTATTTTATGATGGGAGGCCGAGTGTGTCACCAGGAATATGAATTCTCGGTGCCTGTGCTGCTCAGCAGCAACATCAAAGAAACTGTACAAACTCAAGTTGAGCTGGGACATGAATCTGGCTGCCTGTAAAGGGGGGGGGGGGCGTTGGTTAATTGTGCCCACTTTGAAAAGCTTATCAAGTTTCAGGTGAAATGTGGCAGTTTCTATCACCTTTTGGGGGTTCGTATTATGTCCCCATGCTCTAGCAGGAAAGTCCTAACAACAGCTAGGATGGGATAGCAATCCATAATTTCTCCTCACTGCTCCATAAGGCTGGGCTGGGCTGCAAAGAGAACTGCTCTTATCCTATAAAATAAAAGGCTAATATGCAAATCGACCAAACAGTGGACCGACCACCAGGGGAAAGATGCTCAATGCAGGAGCTGCCCCCTGGTGGTCAGTGCGCTCCTATAGGGAAGCGCCCCAGAAGCCGGCTCACGGCTGGCGAGCGCAGCAGCAGTGGCGGCAGCCCTAAGGACCCCTTGGGGGATGTCCGCCTGCTGGCTATCCCCCGAGGGGTCCTGGACTGAGAGAGGGAGCAGGCCCAGCTGAGGGACACCCCCACCCCTGCCCAGTGCATGAATGTCGTGCACCGGGCCTCTAGTTTTTAAATAAATGCATTTAGAACCAGGGGCCTGAGAGTGAAGAAGACTCAAGTGTTCACTGGCACTGTGGTATGTTTTTCAACATAAGGGCTTTTCTAACTGGATCTGACTGTCCAAGCCTCACAGGTTGTGCTGAGCAGGGAGGGAGAAGAAAACTGGGTAACCAACTTTGTTTTATGTATACATTGTCCCAAAGCTCCAATTCCCCAACGAATTATTTCCAGACGGAGAAGTGGGGTGCTAAAGTGTTCACAGAAGAACAAGCAAACAAATAGATTGGCTTCACCATACTGCGGCAGAATAAAAGGGGGTAGGGTGGTTGGGTTGAGGGTAAAGGGATAGATGAAGCAAGATTAAGAATTGATCATTGTTGGAGCTGAATGACAGGTATATGGGTTTCACCATATGACTGTCTATTCTACTTTTGTGTATGTTGGAAATATTCCGTAATAATTTTTTTTAATCCACAGAAGTCCTAGGAGTTTCCATGAAGTACAACTACTTATGTCCAGACTTGCTAGGGTGGTCAGTTACTGACATCTCTGCAAATGGACCGCCTGCCACTCACCCCTTATCCTTCAGGTATTCTACCCTCCAGCCAACTTAGATGCCAACTGAGGTGTGGGTCACCTGGCCTGTACTTTCCCACCTCCTTGCCTTTGCCCATGCTACTTCCCTCTGCCTGCAACCCCTCTCCCCTTATACCCCTGCTCCGACTATCAAAATCCAACCCATGTAAGGCCTGGATCAAAGTTATCCCCTTGGGTAAGTCTCTAATTACCGCATATGGAAGTAATCTCTTCCTCCTGTGGACTACAGAGCTTTGCTGGTGCTCTCCTGGGACACAGCTCACTATGTAATGATAACAATCATGAGAATAAGAAGAATCATAATAATAGCAGCTAATACGTTACTGTGTACCAGGCACTGTAAGTATGTCATCACTTTCAATCCTTACAACACCCTCTGAGGTTACTACCATTTATTATTACATTGAACAGATGAAGATCTGAAGCTCAGAGAAGTCCAAGGGGGAAACAGATCCAACGTGATGTGATGCCAGATGTGGCACCATAAATGTTAAGCCTTTGTGCCCATGATCCTTACGCTATACCAGTGGTCGGCAAACTCATTAGTCAATAGAGCCAAATATCAACAGTACAACGATTGAAATTTCTTTTGAGAGCCAAATTTTTTAAACTTAAACTATATAGGTAGGTACATTGTTACTAACTTAATTAGGGTACTCCTAAGCTGGCCTTTGCTAAACACGTGGCCTTTGCCAAAAACCGCCCTCAATCTGATTTAGGGAAGGTCCCCTGGGGGTGGAACCCTTTTCAAT
>NW_005871264.1:1701337-1797418 GCF_000147115.1 Myotis lucifugus | reverse complement strand
CTTCCAAAAAAAAGAGTGTAGTACCACAGACTCTAAATTGCCCCAGCACTTCTACAGGAGATAAAAGGCCCGGGGGACTGGATGGAGATTACACCACATTAGTTCTGTGCCCAGGGAGCAACGCCCCCCAAAAAACACAATCCGGTAGTGCGCGTGCTTCAAAAACAACACTTCACTCTCTCAAAATTATGTTCGGTCTTGACCAATCTATTTGGAAGAAGAGCGTCTCAAGAAGTGGTGGGTGGCCTTCACCTCAGCGAACGTACCTCAAAACAATGTACCTCCCCCGCGCCGACGGTCACCCCCCACTTCTTCTAACGCCACTTCTTCAAAATAGACTCGCCCAGGCCGAAAACCAACTTCTGCGCACGGGCCACGAAGTTTCAATCACACTGTACGTGCACTCCCGCACGTGGTATTTTGTGGAAGAGCCACACTCAAGGGGCCAAAGAGCCACATGTGGCTGTGAGCCATGGTTTGCCGACCACTGCGTTATACCGTCAGAATGACGTAGCGTAAATTAAGGTCTAGCTGGGGCCAAATTCTAACTTTCAGAAAGACCTGACAGTCCACGTTCCCGATGACTATAACACTGTTTAACCTCATCTTCCTACTGAACTGTACGCTCCTTCAGGGCAGGGACTGTGCCTTTTTCTATTTTGTGTGCCCCACAAGCACGGTCTGGTATAGCGCCATATACACAGAAGATGTTACATAACATCTTGTTAACTGGACCCTGTATTACTACAGAGCTTTCGGTGTTCACAGTGCTGACGAAGGACTAGGTCCAGTTCTTGTCATCTACCAGTCTGCCTGCACAAGGAAATGAGATGGAAACCAGCCCCCTGAACTGCCTAAGCATCTCTCCTCCCCAACATCTCCCAACATGTCCAGAAGGCCACCAAACTAAAATAGTTTTCATCTTCTCCCCACGCTGGCACTGTAAGTGACCAGAAAGAATTCTTCCCCGTGCTATTTTTATTCACCTCCCAGCTGTGGGTCCCTCCCTCTCCCTCTGTAAACCCCCATCCCTGGCAGCCTTAGGAAATGCCAAGGGAGTGGGACTTTGGATAATGTCTTGGGAATCCGAAACTGAGGAAGACAGGCTGATTCCCCCCCCCCTGCCCCCCCCCCACCGAGTTTCCTTTCTCTTACTTCCCCTTTCAGACTTCCTAAACCTGCTTTCTTTCTAACCAAATATACACTACATCGTTGCTGCTGTTCTTTGACTATAGTTTGACCTTCTTCCTGAATGCAGTGATGTTCTCTGGGCTGGCCCGAAACACTTGCGGAATAGGCTCAGTTGCCTTCAGTTCCTTTCCCCAAACCCTTTCAACATTTTTCTTCTAGTTACAGGTCCTCTCCCTCCAAGGACCCTGCTGATGTTGTAACTCTGCAAGGTCTTACTCCCAGCTGGCTCTCAGGGACTGAGAAAGTACCGGCTGATGAGAAGGTTGTGAACTCATATATGATTAAGGTCCTCCTCTCTAGCTCTTAATCCACCTCCCACCATAGATATGAGCATTTCCATCGAGGAAATGAGAAGGCCCACTAGTCCCAAAAGAATGCGGCAATAATGGTAAAGGGACCAACATTGGTGTTGAAATTTGGGGCAAAGGCTAGTCACCCGTGCTTGGCTCTAAATATTTCCTCTTCTGGGCTCCCATTCTGCTGTGATGTTAATGTGAGGTGAATTTCTTACAGTTTCTTTTATTGAAAGTTATCTGCCTTGGTCATAAATTTAGATATGCCAGCAAAATACCCTGGTGTGTGTGTGTGTGTGTGTGTGTGTGTGTGTGTGTGTGTGTATGTACACCTATCTATGAGGAGGAAGATGGGGCCACCCTGAATACAGTACTCGAGTTTTATCTGATGTCATTCACCTTGATAGCCTTGTATTTTCAAAATTAATAAAAAGCATCAGAGAGCCTTGGCCACTGGGCTAAATAGTCATCCGTGCCAGACATTAAGTGTGAGGGCACATATCACAGTTTGGGATTTAAACAGAAACATCAATGCCCTACAGGAAATCTACAGCTGCAGAGCAGACTTTCCTACCAGCCAGTGCTTTCTTTGTCGGTGCCTGCTGATGGCACATACTTGTATGTCCCAGCATTTGATTTTATTCTGCTTTTGTTTGGGTTCCTTCATATTCCTCTCCCTCCCGAGAAGCAGAGGCTGGGGGTGTGGGTGGAGGTCAGAGACAATCAAGAGTCAATAGCAGAGTCAGAGGCTACCTGGCCAGGGCACTTTCTGTCAACACCTGTGGCCCAGAGGGTTAGCCTTCCAGACATGAGCTCCTGATGGCCTGGGAGCCTAGGAGTAACCTGTGCCCTCAATGCTTTCTCCCAAGAGCCATGGGCACCCCCAGGCTCCCCCACTTTGTAAACTGCCCACTGCTCTTACTGCCGGGAACCAGGCACGATGGCAGAACCAGCCTTAAGCTAAGAAAGCACTTTGGAGCGAGCCTGCAATCCCCTCTCGTGAATTCTTTACAAATTTGCTCTGAGCTGCACTAAGAAAACTCCAAGGACTTCCTATTTCTTTCTTAATAATGAACAGGTCTCTTTCATATAGAAGCAAAGCTTCTCAGGGCTTCATAACCAGCCAAAAACCATTGCTTCTCTTGCAGCTGAAAAAAAATTGATTTCTCCCTGGAGACATAAGCTTACTTGTTTTTTTTTCTCTTTCTTCTCCTTTTTCTTTTATCATATGCTGACCAAAAATAAAACATTTCTAACAGTGGCTTAGAAGAACTAAGATTGTACCAACCTCTCAAAACTACTGCCAACACAATGTTGTGCTTAAGCACAGCAAGGACTAAACGTGTATTTTCTCTAAAGATAGCTGAAGAACACTTCACATGTACGTTTTACTTTTCCTCTAGTATACAATGACCACAACCAAGACTCCGGCACATTAATTTTTCTAGTAAATAGAAAAGAAAAAAAACAACAAATAGGGCATAGCACTTGTAACAATTTATCCAAAAAGTAGTAAGTGACTCCCAAAAGCATTCTGATACCAAAACATCGCCTACATGGCCCCTCTGGTTTCCTGCTGGATAACATTAAAACGGAACCGAATGTAAAGGGTTTCCCCCAAAGAGGTAATGCTAGCAGGCCTGGAAGCTTAAGAGCCCTAAGATAAAATACAAGGTAGCTCCATTTTCAGGGGGAAAACTGCATTTACAAGCAGCAAATTTGCCTGCGGATTGGCTGGTCAAGGGACTCCACGCAGAGAATGAGTGGTGCTATTGTAACCGCGCAGACGGTGGGGCTGGGAAAGGAGTTTCTTGCTGTCAACATCTAACTACTGCGGCTGGACTGGGTAAAAACTGTATTTTTCTCTCTTCTCCTGCTCTTTGGACACTTTGTTTTTAATGAATACTTGGTATCAGAGCTAAGTCCAAACACTGTTACATGTGGGATTTCCTAATGCTGAGACCTGGCAGGGCGGCACTGTGTTCTGCCAAAACACTACGCAGAAATGAGACTACTTCGAAGCGTAACAACTGGACATCCTCATTCTCGTTCAGCGTTTGCATTTAGTGGGAGCAAATGTTTTGCTTTAATGCAATTGAAAAGAAAAGAACATTTAGGGACAACCTAGCTCGATCCCTCATAAAGCTTCATTTTCCAAAGCAGTATGTGAATCTCTAAATAAATGACAATTCATTCTCTGTTTACTTTAGGTAAACTGAAAACGCATTGCGGAGTACTCATTCTCAAAAGCTAATCAAGAACATTAGGTCCCAACAGATTCATTTAATAGAAATATAATAGGCATTCCTGCTTGCTTTTCATCTTGTCTCGCTGTAAATGCTAAAATGAACAGCAAATTAACCCTGCATTGGAACGGAGTCCCTGTCACAGCTGATATCCTCTCTCTCGCGACGTGTAAACATCCCGCATCCTGTCGCTGCTTTGACTTCAACTTAGGAGAGACGAAAGTGCCTGACTGAGTTTGGCAAGAGGCTGTAGGAATACTTGAATGCTAAAGGGAGAACTGCATGTCAACCCTGCTATCTTTCCTAGCAGAACAAAATATTACCACGTCGTCTCCTAAAATAGTGCACAATTAGGAAGTAGGAGGAGGGTGGGGGGTGGGACTGTTTTTTTTCCAAGCTCCATGTATCAACTGCATTTCTCTATATTTTTAACTTTACTAGCCATTCTCCAAACGGCTGCTTATAAACTACTATACAAAACAAGCTAATAAAGACAGGGCCATCCAAGCTCTATAATCAGATATAAAAGATTTGCAAACAACTTGAGATCTTATAATTAATATTCAGTGATATCAGAATTAGCATTTAGAACTCTATACAGAAAAAACTATAATACTTCATAAATTATGTAATAATGAACAAACCCTTTCAAAAACTGTTTTCACTGTGCTAAAGTAACATTCTAGACTTGTTGTAAGTATATTATTCTTACAAGTAGTTCGCAGTTATTCTTGAAGGCAAGCCTTGGAGTTTCCTTAGCATAGTGCTGCTGGGGGAAATTTTCAGCATGTCCATCTTCATCTCTAGCCTGAAGGGAAATATAATGGCCTATTTAGGGACTTACAAATAATGGAAGAAAAAAAAAAGCTAAAAGCATAACAGCTCAGATCATTAAACAAACGGGAATCCAGAAATAACAACATCATTAAGAAGTTTGTTTAAACACGCAGTATGCCTTTTAGATATCAAAATTTGGGATTTATTTTTCTTCACATAGTTTAGTTTGAACATGCAAATTCCTTGTGGTGCAATATTTAACATTTTTAAATATTAAGCCAACCAACAGTAAATCATTTTGTTGGAAATCGCCACCACTGTAGTCTTTCAGTGACTTTGGTTGTACATTTAGGATTATCTGACATACATATGTGTTTAAACTTTTTGGCATGCTTAAGCAATCTCTAGATAATGCACTTTTAAAAAATTCTGATAGCAAGGCCATAAGAAAAGCAATTTGCATAGTTATATTTTGCATTGTAATACTATTAGAGATAAACTGATTCCCCTCGATTTTTAAATAAAAATCCGAAAGGAGCAATGATCTCGTAAGAACAATGATTCTTCAATCAAATGCAGTAAAAAAAAAATAGATTTAATTAAGAAGCTGCATTAAAAGTTACTGGTTATTTTGATCTACGCTGTTAATTAAGAAAGCTGAAGTGTAAATGGAGACATGAACAGAACCCATCAGCAATACCGCTTGCACACCGTCTTCTCTTTCTAATCTCCACCGGTTGCTGGTTTGGAGTTGGAGAGAAGGGAGAGGTAGGTGAAAGGAGGCGTGTCTGCAGCACACTCATTAAATCACTCATTTGGGTGACACTTGCACTCGGCTCTGCTCTCATCTCATCGTAGCCCTAACGGCTCGCTCCTTCCTGGCCTCCTGAAATTCACAGCTGAGCTGTCTCCCTCACATATGGCTTGCATATAATTATGCATATTCCATTTTGCACTGCATTAAAATGATGAGCTCCTGGCTCCCTGCCAGCTGGTTTTTAAAAGCCCAAGCGAAGTAGGAAAGAGGAGAGAAACACAGGGAGAGCTGCACAGGAAGCAGCAGGTAGTTCTGTCTGCTGTCTCTTTAGATAAAATGTATGTCTGGCACCAGGGGAGCAGCTGAGAACTACCTGTTGTGATGTATGGATTGAGGCGGAGGAAACAATGAGCGCACGTCTGAGGCACAGCGGTGACAGCGCCCACGGGCTGTTTCTCCCCTAATGGAGTGAGATCTTCCCGCTGACACGTGTCACTCAGAGCGCCTCGGCGGGACGGGGACTGTCCTTCTAGAAAGGGATCCGTGCTGGGTGCGATCGAGAATGGATTGCTTGTTTTCAATAAAGGCTGCTGCTACGTATGGCAGGGTGGGAACTGGATACAATTTGGAAGTGGAATGTCCTAGGCGGTAATATGTGGGTTTTGAGAAGTTTGTGAGGGGGAGAGATGGCTCTGTTTTGGTTTCATTTTTGAGATTGATCAATATCACTGGGATTTAGTGCCTTTGTATGGTACCCCACCACCACCTCCACCACCACCTCCACCACCCAATCAGAGTAAAATAAAAACACAGTTAAAAGATTGGACTACATGTGACAGAGAAACCAGCGATGTTTCTTCTCACTGCATCAGTGCTAGTCTGCAGCTCCATGAGGGTTTCACACAGCCTTAAAGGGGGCCTGTGTTAATGTGGAGTGTATACAGAAAGGCGGGTGTAAGAAGGTAGTAAAGTGCTGGTGGGCAGGACAATGTCAGATTCTTCGTAGCTGAAATTGAAGCCACTCTGTGAGGCGCAGGCCTTTCGGAGGTAGGGACATCTTTCTTATCTTTCTTACTCTGCCATGCCCGGTGCCTTATTTTCAGTCAGTACTTAACAAACATCTAGGTGATGGGAAAAACCCATACAAGGATGGTAACTAGACCCTACCATAACAACTCTGTAGAAAATGCCACCTCAAAATATGCTAAGCTTGGTGGGAGGTTTATTATATTCCTGATACACTGGAATACATATGCTTGGAAACACACTTTGCAGATAGTTTACAAGGGCTACTATTTACATATGTATGTCTACACTCAATATATATGTATCTTGTGTATAAATATTCATAAGGTGGGATATGTTTATTATGCATGTACTCTCTATACACATTCATACACACCAGATGCCTGGGGATATTTTCAACATTAGTGGGAAAAATACGTTCATTCCACTTATATGTAAGGTGCTCACAGGGCTTTTTATGTTTTTTAAAGGAAGAAAACAAATCTAAGGCTTGAATGTGCTTCCTCAAAAAGGCTACGGATTTCACATTAAGCCTCTTAATTTAGGAGGTTAAGCAAAGCAGCAGTGCAAGAAACGGGAGAGGGGGTGTGGGGTGGTTGGAAGTGAAGACAGAAAGCCAGAAACTTGCTTCTTTATTGAGGCATGTACCTGCCTCTGCAGCAAACTCCCAGAGCCCTGGACATGGTCTGCCTCTGACAATCAACCTGATTCCGGGTCCAGGGAGCGCCACTGGCCGTGTTTCCACCGCGTGCCAGAGACGGAAAGCGCACAGCGTGCAGGGAGACCGGCACGACCACCCCACGTGGTTGTGTTGCACACACACACACACACACCTGTCTCCAAAGTGGCTCCCTCTGCATGCTGAAGATTTTTAAGGTAAATTTTTTATTATTCTTACCTGACTAAATTAAACTAACCTCATGCATGTATGGCAGTAGTTCTCTATACTGGCTGCATGTTAGAATCATCTGGGCTGATTGTTTTGCTAACATGTTGGTCCCTGACCTCCCCTCACCTTTCCAAGATTCCAATTTAGTAATTGGCCCAGAGTGTTTTTGTGGGTTTTTTGTTTTGTTTTGTTTTGTTTTAATAAAAAGCTCTCAGGTGATGGTAATGTTCGAGCGGGGCTGAGAACCACTGATCTAAGGAGAGTGCTGACTGGTATCAGGAGGAGGCTCTTGGCAGAGTTTTCAGAACATTCTCTAACCACATCGGAGTGACCTGCTCACAACACTAGGAGGAGAAAGGATGTGGCCCCTGAGGTGGGTCTCACCCTAAAGATTCAAGAAATGACTTGACTAGCTACTTGTGGGCAAAAAATTATCTTTAGTTTCTGGTGTAACAAATAGTCTTAGAAGAACTACTAGACACTTCCTAGGAGGCCTTCCTGGGCCTCTCGAACCAAGTCCATATCTCCACGCTGCCCTCTCTTGGAATAGGCACAGGTGCACCCTGCCGCTGGGTGGTGGGATTTGTGCCTCTCTCACTAGACTGGAAGCTCCCCGAGGGGAGGGTGGTGGAGCCACAGCCGGGTACGCAGTAAGTGCTCTGCACGTGTGGGTTCCATCATCATTCCGCAGCAGCAACTTGGTGACAATGGTAGACAAAATCTGAGGGAACTTCCTTACCCTCCATGTCAAATCATTTTAGAACATTTTAGAACCTCTTCTACAGGGAAGCCAGGGCCTTCTTCTACATCTGCCCCATTTGGGCTGGCAGACAACAGCATATCTGCCAGGTTGGGGGAGGGCAGAGAGAGCTGATGACCCCTTCAGGGAGGGGTGTTTGAGCCCTGAAGATGCTCAGAATCACCGGTCATGGTAATAATATAAAGCAGGCCGACGTTCATCTGGTCTTATTAGTGTTCTTAAACTCTCTATGGATGATGCCTTCTCTATTTGCCTATCTCAGGCAGACTACCCTACTCCCAGCTCTTGGGATCTACTGGGGCCAGGAGACCTGTGTTGATGTCTGACTTTGTTCTGGAATGACCCATTCTGACATAAGAAATGTCCAGCTACATCATAATGAACTAACTCTCTCCATGTGTCGTATTCTCAACAGTCTTATCCTAACATGTTAGGACATGTATGCCCACCATGGGAAAAAGCAAATGGGAAACTATTGTTTTACGTTTGACTACAAATATGATTGTCAGACCAAAGGTGCATTTTTGATCTATTATCCTAAGACACCTTTACTTATGCCATCAAATAGAAATAAAAATTAAAAGTCTTCAATTAAACTGCAAGGAGATCGCCCCATCTTGCTGATAGCCATTTATCCATTCTCATGCAGTGCCTAGCATTTGAATAAATACTAGGTTATGTGAGCAACTTAGACTAATTGCCTCTCTACTTCAAAAACCCCTGCCTAAACAAACTTTGTCTTCACCCCTCTTTCCCTGTGAATCATCACTAATTCACTTTTTTATTTTGATTCTTCCCCACAACAATCTTTAGTGCTCTTTCAAAGAAACTACTTCTTCCTTGGGCCAAAGTCTGGGTGGCATGTGCATATTCCAGCAAGAGCAACATTCTTTCTCTTCTGGAAGACTCCTCTGGACAATGCGGGGTCTTCTAGACACAGCTCCACCCACCCACCCCAGAAAAGTGAGATGTTTCTGACTCAGGGAAAAGGTGGACACCGTTGCCATTTAAGTCTAAAGGTCATCAGGCTTCAGAGTTCCCACCTCCTTGCAGTGAACAGGCGTTTGCACCTCTGTGTCGTCGTGATTCCAGAATTTCTTTTGGAAACAAGGAAAGGTTCTGGCTGGAAGGAGAGCTGGGCGAGCTCTGCAGAGCCTCCAGGCTCAGCCTTCCAAGGCTGCAGCAGATGCGGCTCATGGCGGCTCACACATGTGGTATCGCTCCCAGACTTGGGAGCATCAAAAATAGTGCATCTCAACGTTGCAGGAATAAGTTTAGAGATGACTAGTTGTGGGGAAGGAGGGTTTTACACTTTATAAATAACTTTTTGAACCAGAAGCAATAGAATTTCTTTTTCAAAATTCAAGATAAAAGCAGGGGGAATACCACGTCTGAAAACTCTTAGAATTTCATGTTATGATATCCCATGTCTGGCCTATCCTTCCCTTGTCACATGCCTACGCACATTCTCTTGAGGAGGCTCAGAGAGGGCTACACGGCAGCTGTCAGGTGCGGCCTTTCAGTGTGTTGTGAATGTGACATAGGTCAGCCCATTTTCTCTGCCCCTCAATGAAGCTCCCTGGGCTGGAATAACACACGGAGGCCTGCAGAGTAGCTCTGTGCCCACGTGAGTCACTGCCCAGTTATTCTCATCTTGGTGGCCCAACTCCTCATGACTAATGTCCCTGAGTTCCTGTCACTTCAACTGAGTTCCTGTACTTTACCTCATTTTCTGAGGGTAAAACCAGATTCCACCTCTCTTCCTCGCTTCTGGAAAATTCGTATGCATTTTAAGCATTAGTTCAGACTGCAGTGCTTTTAGGATGCCATTCAAGACCCCTTCCTCCTGTGCCCCTGTCCCTGTCTATAACCATTCCACCCATCACACTGTCTTAGGACCATCTATGTTTGCCTTCCCCAGGAACCTGTGAGGTCCGTGAGTGCAGAAACTGTGTTCTACTCAGCTGCAAGTCTCTAGAGCCTCATCTAGTTCCTGGCATATCATAAGGGCCCCATAAATGATGAGTGAATGAATGAAAGGGTTCCTATCCTTTAACCCTGGCAAGTAGACATTCTGCCTTGCACTCCAGTCTCCAAAAGTAAGTGTTCTGCCCCCTGAACCTCAGGAGTTGTTTTCATACCTGAGCCTCAGCAGGTCTCTGCCAGGGCTCTCTGATCACACCTGCCTCACAGCTGGACCTGCACTGACTATCCCATGCGCTTCTGCCCAACACCTGTCCTTCCCACTTGGTTAGAACCAAGGGTCTTAGCCTCACTGCAGGTATTGTACTCAAGTCAATAATTGGCCGATAATCCTTTTATTCCACATGTTTCTCTCCTCTGCGTCCCCCTAACCCGACCTTTGCCTACCAAAGGTTAATCTAACCTCTGTTTTTTGTCTCATCCCCGAAAGTGCATTCCTAGATGAACCCATCTGGTGCTTTGCTCCCTGTCTCTCACCTGGTAATAGTGTCCCAGTCAGTCTGGGTCTCCTGGGGTAACTCATCCTGGATGTGACTCATGTCTGATCTGCCTACCAGACTGGACACTGCTTGAGGGCAGAGACCATGCATTATGGGTGAAGCCCCATGCTCAGCGGAGCACTCCGTATAACAAACGATCCTGTAAATACGTGTTAAATGGAGTCCTTAACCTTTGCTCCTCTGGAAGCCAGGGGGGCTCAGACGTGTTTTGTTTCTCTCCCCTGTGAACTGCCTACTTCTACAATGAATACTTCTTAATTATGAATTGTTTCTATGCAAATATCCAGGTCTCTGCACAGATCACAGAGTTGCAGGGCTCATGGCAGGACTGTGTGTGCACGCAGCGTGGGTAGAGGCCTTTCTCCTGGACAGAGGACTCCCACCCAGCATCAGGTTCCCTAATCTGGAGGTACCCCAGGCACCCAGACATGTGGACCCAGGCATCTGCTCAATTCACGTTCCTACTAATCTTTGCATCGGGAGGCCTTGCCCACCCTTTCATCAGCTCGTCATTGAAGACTGACTATGCGATTCCTGCAGTGGTGCTGTTTTACTCCGTAACAAAATGTATTTGAATGTCCATTCTGCATGGGGACCCAGGGAGAAGCTGTTGACCAGTGACGTTCTTTCTCCATCGTCCTCGCCCAGCAGGCGGAGGGGCTCTCCACACCACTTCAGGCTCCTCTGACAGCTCACACATCTCTGATGGATGGCAAGGACTGATTGGCTGCAGCTATTTTTTTCACTCCCTGCAAACCTTTATATATATCATAAATTTTTAATATCCAAGTTGGTGTCTTCAAAGAATAATGGCAACAACTATGCAACATGAAGATAATGGGAATCGAATCATGTTTACGGCCTCCATGAGCATCTCCTTAAACGATGTCAGGTCGGAGCCACTGGCACTGCGAGCCTGTGGGACTGCGGGCTGATCTGGGGCCTGATGAATGGCTGCCCTCACTCAGGGGCCCTAATGGACTGCATGACAGTTACGGCAGCAGATTCCACATCAGCCTGAATTACAGCTACCTTGTGAACTAACATCCATCACGCTCGTCCCGGCACATTCCAGCTGTGTCTAGAATAATCAGAGCCGTTGCTAAGCGGGTCTGAAAATCCTTGTGTTTGCTTCTCATTTTTCCTAATCTATTTTCTCCTTTATTAGACAGGTGACCCTTCTGGATTTATCTGGAACTGCTCTTTGTCAGGTCAGCTGAGTGTCTTTGTTTGGGAAGAACTGTTTTTTGTGTTTTTGTGTGTTTTTTCAAAGGGTCCACAGGTAAGGCCCAGCAGCCAGAGCACACAGCCCAGTTCCTTTCTCTTCTCTGCGAAAGCCATGCACACAGCCATGGCTTCCCAGGCAGCTCCTGATTATCCCAGGACCCTTGATCCACAGTGGATTATCCAGGCTACTTGACTACGCCCCTCCCTCCACCTCCTGCCTCGGTCCACCGCTAGCCTTTTGCTTTTTTACTCTTCATTTGCATCTATTACCCAGGGACCCATGAGGGAAACAAAAGGCAGGGAAATGCAGATGATTCCACTTTGCTCCTGGCTGGCGCCTATAAAATGCTCAAATAATTGGCCTGATCTAGGCATTTCAGGTGGTCCTTTTGTTCCTGTTCCCTGAAATCACGAGGCAGAAGGGACTGGCCTCATGTCAGTGTGCACAGGCCTCGTGATGGGCCTGAGAAATTAGAGATGATGTGAAACAGGCAGGGGCTGCAAGGCTAGGGAAGGACCCATCTGCAAGGCTAGGGAAGGATGCAGATGTCATGGAGGCAATTTACTATCCACAGGAAGTCTCCCCCAGTAACCTGGCCTCACGTGGGAACAGGAAACACACTAGAACCAGATGAAGATGCTGCTCTGGATATTTTCAGGAATTCAGAGCAACAGCTAACATTCCCACAGCTCCTATGTATACATCAGACACCGTTCTAAATGCTGTATATGCATCAACCCGTTTAACACGCACTCATACATGTACCAAAACCAAAACTGACGAGGTAGGTACTAGCTTCCACTTGCATATGAGGGAATTGGACCTCAGGAGAGAGACTGTGTAATTTATGCAAAGTCACACAGCTAATAAGTAGTGGAACCAGGATTCAAACTAGGGGTGTCTGCCTCCAGAGTCCTCGCTCTAAACCCTGCTAGTGGTAAGAATGATATATAAATTAAATGTGGAATAACTCGAAAATACTAATGTCATTAATTTTAAAATGTGTTATTAATTAAGGAAGGTTTTCATAATTCCTTGGTTTTAGCATTCCAAGAGTGAATACAGCAAGGAAATGGAGAAAGGAGGGTATTTAATGACAAATATAACTGAAGGGGGCAGGGTGGTCTGAGAGGACCTAGGAAAAGAGAGGCCAGAGCGAGCATGAGTCAGTAGGTCTCTAGCACAGCCTAAGGGAGATGGTACTTCAAAATTTATAAAATTAATTCATAAAACAAACCAGCCTCTTTAACCTGATTCTTATGAAGTAACCCTCGGATACCTGAGCCCATCAATTCCAGAAGGACATGCCTACACAGCTCACTCAGCAATTCAGATCCTTTATCACAATGTCCTTGGTAAATTTCTAATAGCATTATCGATATTATATAATTTTTATTGATACCATAGATGATGCTGTACAGACTATAAAGGATGCCTATGTGTCTTAGCTCATCAAGTCTTGGCTCTCTGGTATATAAATGGGGACTGTGGCTTTGGTTAACATGACTCCGTTCATTGAAGCTGTGGAGACCCTTGGACAAATTGGTGGGACTGAGTCTGTGGACTTGCCTAGCTGGACAGTGGGGGCCTGCAGATCCGGAGGCCAGTTCACCAGCCTCTGGCGAAGACCGCTACACCCTCCACTCCTAGAAACAGAGGCAGAGCAGCAGTAATGCAACCTGATCAGGTGACTGAGACTTGGGTCACAGTCTTCCTGGGAAAGTTAGCCTGCTCTGTGTCCCAGTCACCCTTCATCTGACCTGCCACATCATACACCTACAGGTCTTGGCAAAGGGGAGACAGACATTGGAACATGGGAGAGGATGTGCATGAATTGGTGCACAACTCACACCACTACTTATAGAAGAAATGACTCAAAGGGCATACCCCACTGATGATGGTCATGGACAGCTGTGAGTCACAGACTAAAACAAGGGGTGTCCCTGAATTAGCTTCTAATTCTGAGGTCAAGGACTATAAATTCTGAATTAGCTGCAATCCTTTTCAAAGGATTCATGATGTCACAATTGTTATCTGTAAGAAAGATTCCCTACTCTGCCCAACTTAGCTTTCTTTACTCCCACCAGCAACGACAGAAATGCCATAAACAGGGTCTGGATACAACAGTGTTGCCTACATTCTCTCTGGATGATTCATATACTAAACTTCAGTCCACCCCATCTCTGGGTGCCCATCAACCTACAGAGTGGGCTTACAGATGCCTCAAAGTGCTCTCAGTAATCCCCCTGCACTCCTGTCACTGGTTCCCCACCAGCTCCAGTTCGAGCCCACTTCCACACCATCCCCAGCTCTGGACTTTCACCCTGACTCTTGCCCTGCCTTGGGCCCTCTGACCTGTACACTTGGCCTAGCTTGAGTTTTCTGTCTGTCACTAACATCACCTTTGACAGGCCACCCTAGTCCTCCACTCTGGATGCCACAGGAGGGTCACTGCTCTGGCCTGGGACAGTTTTATAGTCAACATCCTATAATGGTGCCCCATATACAATTTATCTTAAAGATATGATTTCTTCTGTAAGAAATGGAAGTGAGAATTACGCATGTCTGTAAAGATCTAAAATTGGCCTGAACATGAAGAAGAAAGACTAGGACTAGGAATAAAATCCTGACTGTTACTGTGCACTGTCCACGCAAGTGTCCTGACCCACGTGGAGTGAGGCTGTGACTGATGCCAGAGGAAGCAGGCAAAGGAGAAAGACAGGGAGACACATCTGTTCCCCCTGCCCCTGGGTGAGGGGGGATGTGCCTCTGAACAGGATGGTCTTCCTGACAGCTCCAATGACAATCCATGTGCACCTGACCTGTTAACAGGGGCTTCGAGGGACAAAGTCTAAATTGCCTAAACTCAGGACCAATCAGCCAGTCTGAGGAGCCAAGTGCAAAGATAGCAGCAAAGGGGCGTCAGAAATAACAACCTCTGCTCAAATGACTCTCTCCGGAGTCTTAATTTTAAATCCCAGCCATTCTGCAGATGATGAATGGAGGTAATAAAAGGTGGGAGTGTGGCATGTTTAAATAGAGGATAATCGCTCAAGCAGAATTTGGTGTTGAGAGAAGAGTCTGTCGAAGCCAACAGCTGAGTATGGGTTTAAGGTCCATTTTTAGATGATAACCTCATCTAAAAGTTGCTCCTCTGTCTCATTATTATCATGGTTATCACTATTATTATTATTATTACATTTCCAGGAGGTATAGATATTAAAGGATTGAAACCCAGGTGACGAAAGACAAAAAGTGACCTGAGTTTCCACATCATCTCCCTTTTTAGTGTAACTGGGAACAAGGTGTGTTTTTTCCCTGCACAGTGAGCAACCCCGCCCTTCCTATTTGCTCCAAATTGGAATCATCACCTCCTTTGGCTTTACTGAAGATTTAATATTTGTTTGAAAGCATGCAGTATTTCTGACCAAAAGATATCAGTGGACATATAGCCTCCCTCACCCAGCCTTTCTGGTTACCAAAATTCCCAATGGAGTCCATTTCCTCTGCACCCTGCTATCTCACTGCCCAGTGCAGTTCTAGCTATGAGCTACCTGGGAACCACACTGGAAGGAGGTTCTCGGACCACAGACGACTGGACCCGATTGAAGAGACTATCGCCACTTCCAGAAACTTCCAACTCAATGACTGCCTCACAGAGCTGTCACCCAGAGGGAAGAGAACTGTCACCCAGAGGGAAGAGAACTCAGTATAGAAGTCCCTTGACATTAACATGAAGATGGAAGTCTGTGCTGTGCCGGGCACCATGCTAAGCATTTTGGGGACATCAACTCATTAAAGCTCTCCAAGTGCTTCCAGGTCTGTACTACCATTCCCACCTCCATTTTGCCAGCAAGGAATCTGAAGTGTAGGGAAGTTAAGTAACTTGTCCAAAGCTAAAGAGCTTATGAACGAATGGCAAAGCTGGGCTCTGAACACGCGTGTGGTGACACCAGGCACAGGCTCAACCCCCACCCCACACTGGCTCTTCTGCTGCAGCACCGTCAGCAGAAGCAGCTTGGCTGACCGTGAGCCACAGGAACCATAGAGATTGCTTGAAGGCAGAGAAAGAAGTCATGGCTCATTGTCCCTGTGGGTTTCAGGACCCCCTGCAGATACCAAAACCTGCAGATGCTCAAGTCCCTTATATAAAATAGCGTGGTGTTTGCATATAACCTACACACATCCTCCCATGGGCTTTAGGTCAGCTCTAAGTTACTTACAATATCTGATACTGTACATGTTATGTAAATGGCTGTTATTCTTTATTTTTTAGGCAATAATGACAAGAGGAAAGTCTGCACATGTTCACTACCTAGTACACATTAACAACTTCGTAGCTCTTACCCTCCAAATTTTCAATTCTCAGTTGAATCGTTGGATGTGAAAGTGTGGACACGGAGGTCCCTGCAACTTAGCCAAGGTTTTACTGTTGGTTATTTTCATTACCATTCATGCCATCTCCCTTTATTCTTTATTTTCCAGCTACGAACTTAACCACATGTCAACTTCGTTTCTTATGGAGTAACAGAGGACACCCATATCGCTTGCTGACTGAAGCGCTCAGCAAGGCTTGAGCACACACACACCATGACCCAGTCTCTTCCCAAGCTGAACGGCAGAGCAGATAAAAGGGGCGGGGGAAGCATCTCTGAACAATTTAGTGCTGTACTTGGCTCACCATTTTCAGCAAATGTGCAGATGAGTGCATATTATATTTTTATTCGAAAGGCTAGGGCTTTAAAAAAACAACGAAGTGTTGCAGCATCTATTACGTCCTTGTTGGTTTTAGAATGCAGCTCAAAACTGTTGCCTTTGAGTTTTGTTGTTTTTATTGTGTTCATCCCCATTTCTGACACATCATCTCTCCTTCACAGCCCTCAGGACTCAGACTCACCGGGCAATCTCTTCTCCATAAATGAGAATCCCTCCCTCAGTCACCTGTGCATTCACAGACAGCTTTCTTTTATTTTAAAGATTCATTTCATCTTAAATCGTCCTCCCTGTATGAAATGTTTTCATCTCTATTCCTCCCCACCCCTTGCTCTGTCACAAGAAGCTACTCTACTGCCCTGGCCGGTTTGGCTCAGTGGATGGAGCGTCGGCCTGCAGACTGAAGGGTCCCAGGTTCCATTCCGGTCAAGGGCATGTACCCTGGTTGCGGGCACAGCCCCAGTAGGGAGTGTGCAGGAGGCAGCTGATCGATATTTCTCTCTCATCGATGTTTCTAACTCTCCACCTCTCTCCCTCCTCTCTGTAAAAAATCAATAAAATATATTTTTTAAAAAAGAAGCTGCTCTACAGGTGCCACAAGTGCTTCTTCACACTACATCCCGCCCGCCTGTGCTCTAGGACCTGAGGTCTACAGTGGCATAATCAAAATAACATCGTATTAGTTTAGATTAGCGTCTGTGGCGGCAATTCCTATAAATGATACAGACAAGGCCGTAGCTGTAATGTCTGTCTTGTTTCGAGGTAAAAATGAAAAATGACATCTTTGATGGAGAAGACTCCACGGAGACCGGGTGAAAGCGCGCCGTTCCTCAGCTCACAGACAGCTCTCTTTCCCATCATGTGGTGACAGGTGTGTAATCATGTTCCTTAGTCACAGTTTGTGTGAAAATAACCAATTACCGAGTGAATGAGAACCGAGCTCTGGGGTGACTGTCACCACCACTGCAGAGTGATGATGTGCATCCAAAGCCAGGGCTTCAAGGGGAGGCTCTGAAGGCCCCTGCCCGGCCAAGGGCGCTCTCCAAGGCTCAGGAGCCAGTCCTGCTCTACAGTGAATTTGCTCAAATGCAGGAGTGTTCTCCTCTGGAATGAAGATTCCATCAGGGCCAGCGTGATGGTCTGTCAGATTTCCCGGGCAACTCAACCTTCCTACCATCTCCTGTCCTGGATCTTTCCAGAACACGCCGCTCCCACCTCTCGTTGAGCACCCGCTAGCCCAGCTGTCTCCCTTCCCACTCAGATGTCCACATGAACAGTGTCTACTTCAGCCTGTTCTTTCCCCTGTGGTGGACATCTCCTTCCACCACACCCACAGTGACTAAGGACAATGCTGAAACCCCAGAGCACTGCTATGCCCAGGGTACCCTCACAGGCAAAGAATTCCCCGGGTCTACAGGGCAGGAGAGGTGGGGTAGCTCACAGAGCCACACAGTGCTCTGTGTTGCAGATATAGTTGATAGAAATGAGGTCCACGTAGAGAGTTGAGATAATTACTTATTTGCAACAGATGGATTCTAATAGCACTGTTATTACACGTAGGTGTCCTTCATCAAAAACAGACCAACCGCTCTTGTCCATGGGACATACCCTGTTGCAGGGCTCGTGGGTAGAGGAGCCCTACCTCCCAGACTGGTGGCTGAAAAGTTGAAGGACAGATGAAAGGAAGTTACTGCCTGTGACTCTGTTTCCCATCTGTGGAGTGGGGCTACTGCTTGTTACCCATACTTGGTTGAATGAGAGTGGTTGTAAATGCCCCAACACCGATAACCTAGCTCAAGAAAAGAGTCTGAGCTATGTGTCCACTGATATCTTTTGGTCAGAAATACTGCATGCTTTCAAACAAATATTAAATCTTCAGTAAAGCCAAAGGAGGTGATGATTCAAATTCTAGGCAGCAAACATCAAAGTAAAAAAAAAAAACACTCAAAATCTCTGGGTGGGTTATATAGGCTAAAGGATACAAGGAGATTCAAGACAGATTCCAAGAGGTGAGTGAAAAATACAATTCCTCTATGTCACTCACTTCTTTTTTCTTATCCTGAAAGATGTTGCCCTGGAAGATTTATCTACAAAGACCAGACCAATGTTACTTTCGAGTAAAAAGGCTTGGCAGGCTATGCTTTGCATGAGATGAAGGACAATAAACATTTAAGGGGAAGGAAAAAAACATCAGCTGGTTTGGCTCCTGTCATTAATGTAACTGATGAGTTTTTAACCACAGTCTTGTCATCCTCATTAGCATAAGTGCTAATTACCCCCTCTCCTCTCCTACAGGAAGGGCAACCTGAACTCCATGCTGACCTCAACAATGGCTGGCACCCCGGGCAGGGCTGAGGAGAAGGATGAGGTTAGGGCAGTGTAAAGGTGAGTGGAAAACGTTGTGACAAATGAGCTAAAGGGGGGCAACCACGCAGGCGGCTGCTAAAAGCAAGGACCTCCTTCTAGGGAGGGGCGGAGCCTGGTGTTGGGAGTGAGGTTCCTGCACTTATTCATGTGCTCCTGGCAGTTTTGGCAGGGGCGCCTCGAGTGAAAAGCACACTACTTTGCACATATGGTGGGAAGAATCTCGTGCATCAGTTGAATGCATACTGTACTACATACACATTCTGTTTTATCTCCAGGCCCAGCCGTGCTGCAAATGCTTGCAAATTGGGAAACCTTCTGTGCAGTCAAGATACGGACAGGAGAAGCTAGACTGTGACTTATAAGATGTGACACTCGCCAAAAAGCCAAAGTAACGAAAAGTTAAGGCATGTGCTTCACACTCATTGCAACAAAGGCAGCTCTGCGAGGTGGGGACCCACAGCCCGCGTTTATTTCGTGCCCCTTCATCCTGTGCTTTCAGGCCCAGTGAGGGGGCTTCCCTTCCTCACACACAGGGCTCTCTGGGAACCTCTGCCGGTATCCACGGCTGCTGTATTGTGGGGAACACTGAACACTGATATGGAAAATTTTTCAGTGAAATTTCTCAGATTTACCTTGGTAGGGGGAGCGATGAAATGGCTATTTTTGTCCTCCGTTTTGTTTTGAGATCGTCAGCCCACCATCCTGCGATGGGATGCTGTTGCCCGTAGCAGGTCACTGCTATCATTTTCACTTCCTAAGGGTTTCTAAGAGCAAACTCTGATACTGCACGGGGTTCTGAACTCCCTGTATATTTGGGATATAAAAGTGGCAAAGGGGCAGATTGTTCTGGCCTTCCACCTTTGCCTGACCCTCAGATAAAGGAATGACTTTTAAAGCAACTGGCCCCTAATGAAGGAGACTGATATAAAAATCCTTTCTCGCTTCAGAGACATGCCTTTCTTTTCTCCTAGTCTTGTATGCGAGGGGGGGGAAAAGCATGAGAATGTAAAGATTTCTTTAATAAATGAAGACAATTTTTAATAGGGGTCAATGCATGAAGGTCTCTATCGCTCCTTTTCAGCCTGCTGAGAAGGGCGATGCCTCCTGTGTCACAATGAAGCAACTGCGATTTAGCCAGGTGATCCAATCAAATGTATAGAAAAATTATAATGCGGGGTCATAATAGGGCAGGATGCTGGTTGCTTAGGATACAAAAGGAAAAGAGCAGAGGGAGCCCGGAGTGATGCCTGATATTGTCCCCACCATCTGCTGGCAGCTCCTTCTCATTCAAGGACACATCTCTCCCCTCCTGACCTTTCGTCTGTGCAACATCAGAGGTTGGGGAGGAGCAGCAAGCTTAATAATGCTGAAGCGTGTGTGGCTCCTCTCCTCATTTATTCTGTGTGCGGAATTCATGATTTCGTTTCCATGTTATTTAGACTCACCCTCTCACCAATGCTGGGAGTGGGGGAAGTTAACCCCACAATGGCGGAAGCATTGAGTTGCCTGAGGCATGCTCCGGCTCATTTCATCACATGTTCGTTTTCAATATGGTTTTAGTTTGTCAAGTTGCTAGAAACAATGAAATACATATTTAAAAGATTGTGTTTTATATGAACTCCACAGGCGAACCTGCTGCACTTCCCACTGTTCGGCTTTATTCTTTGTTTTGTGTTGACGGCTGCCTTCTTTTTTAAAAAATGGGTTGAGATACACAGAAACTATAGTAAAGTCAGTAACTGGAAATGAGTCTTGCCATTTAACTCTATCTATGAAGATTAATGTGTGATAATTAGTGTTGCTATATCTGAAATTCTTCGATGGAGAGTTCTGAACAGTAGATATGAACTGACAGGAAAGGACTATTACATACTTGGATACAGCCCCAGGCTCTTAAAATGGACCTCTTCACAAGGTCATGAGGGAACTAGCCAGTTGAATGGAAGTACTGCCCCTCCTTCCACACACCCACTCCTGGCAGAGTCTTTGGTGCCTCCCTGGTGGGCCAGGCCTCCCACCTTCAGCATCACAACTCACCCTTCTATGAGCACCTACTTTCTACACCATGTCCTTACTCAATCAAGAAATTAACCCTCAAAGTCTATATTCGTGGGCTTTTCAAGTACTGCTATTTTGTTTTGTATCATCAAAATTTTACTAACCAAGTTTGGGACTGGACTGCATTTAATACATAGTATATTCAGTCATTGACCAAGGCTCCTCCTAGGAACCCATTCCAGCATTCTGACGTCCTTTCACCTCAACTCACAGAATGTCAACCATGGGATTTATGGGGAAGAGGCGCTTAAGATCTGGTCCCTTCTCCTAAGGAGTTTCCTGCCTAATTGTACTCATTAAGGGAGGGGGAAAAAATAGTGGCAGATTCTTATTGAAATGTGGGCCTTGCTAGGCAGGGCAGTGAGGAAGGGGTATCCTCTTGGGCTGGAGTAGTCAGGAGGAAATGGGATTTTAGCTGAGCCCTGGATGTAGGCTTTCAATTGGAATTTTATTCATTTCTAAGGGTCTATCCATCTTTCACAGTCGCACTCAAGGAGCAAGACTGAAGAGGAAGAAAGTGTGTTCTGGGTTTTGGTTATGGAGTATTAAGCCTACATTTCTACCATCTTCCCATGCGCTCCTTGATATACTAGTATCTTATCTGCTTCTAGTTGTGGCCCTTCCCTCTTTACTACATAACTAGGAAATGAATGATCTCCCTTGATACCTAGCACAGTACTTGACACAGGCGAATACTCAATGAATGTTGGACAGTGGACCCGAGACAGCAATCAAGGTGTCTGCCAGCCACATCCCCTTCTGAGGAGCTGTGTGCCATGTTTTGTACCATGTGACCCAGCCTTAGCTGGCTGGACCAAAAATATGCGCACGACCCAAAGGCAGCCACTAGATTAGGTGTCCAGCAACCCATGACATGGTCTGTTGCAAAAAAGATATAAACTGATTAATTCAGACTTCCTGTCTCAGGAAGAAGAACTAGAGTACACGGAAAGACTGCAACAGGTAATGACAGGACCTGAACCGAAAGGTCACAGTGTTGGAGGAGCTGGTGACACCGTGATGGAGGTATGCACGCTGAAGTGATGAGGACCAGGAACTATGGGGAAGCAAAGAAATCTGGTTGACACAGAGAAAAACACGGAGCAGACAGCCAGGGAAAATCAGAACCATGAGAGAGGAGGTGGAGAGAAGCCAAGCCCTAAAGCTGCCTTAGTTCTCACAGCTTTCTGGTTCCAATTCCTGCCCCCCTTTCCTAAAAAGCCAGGCTAAAATAGACAGTAACATCTTCTGTCTTCAATTTAACTCCATTCCCTTCCCTTTCCAAAGTCCTGATGCTTGTTTTCTTTCTCTCCCATGGTGGAGAGGGGAAGTGGCCACTGCGGATAAAAGGCACCTCAAAGGGCGAGCAAGCATGAGGACTCAGACCCACCAAGCGTCTCATCAGAAACTCCATCGCCTGCTGGCTCCCATGGACCGGGCACTGCATTAACCCTTGAAAGGAAAGGCAGGAGCATGCATGGCCTTTGTTTTGTTTTGCAGGAGCAAACAGCAGTGTGAACAAGCAGAGCCAGGCTGTGCCTTTTCCTTCAGTACCTGAAATGGCCACCAAATGTGCAGATTAGACAACGCTGTCTGTTTGGTGAAGGGTGGAGTCGAAGTGGGTTCTATTTTTTTACAGAAAATCAGCCACGGCCTTTCACCCTTCAGGGCATCTGTCATTTCTAATTTCTGAGAGTGGCAGATGTCAGGTCCCTTAGCAAGGGACCATTTTTTAAAAATCTGTTTGTACAAATAAGCTGACACAAACTGAGCTGAAAGCCACTGGGGGAAAGTACAAGATTATGCTGGAAGCCACTGCAGAACTTCAAGCGCCTTCACTGTATGTGGAACAGGTGGGTGAGCCAGGGTGCCTTCCCACCCCAGTCTCCTTCATTTCCATTTCGCAGGTTAGAGTCTCGGAAGGTACAGAGACTGGTCAATTAATCTGAATACTCAGGTTAGGTTCACTTTGGTCTCTGGCTCTGCACTAATACCTAGAGATTAGGTATATATTCTACAATTTAATAGAACCTCGTTTTTGTTTTTTTGTCTTTGTTTTTGAGTTAATATTATTTATGCATTCCACTTATCTCCAGATACCTCTAGTATATAGCCGAAGTCCAAGAAAGTGCTAAGGAGTAAGGAGTAACTTCCTGAGCTCTACCTCCTCTTCTTGGGCTCCACCCACCCCATCCCACACCTGCCCTGTTCCATTCTCGACTCATGAGCCTGGGAGCCTAGAATAGGCCCAAGTCACCTCCTACCCAGATGACAATATGGAAACTGAGTCCGTTTTAGTACCTCTCTCTCTCTCTCTCTCTCTCTCTCTCTCTCTCTCTCTCACACACACACACACACACACACATACACACACACCTTCCAGTAATCCCTCCGTTTGAGTCAGACCCTTTGCACCTGCCTTGTACTGGATTTGGAGAACCCAGCATGAGGAGGTAGGGGTGGGAGATATAGGTAGAACTCCTACCATGCTGCAGACTCTGAGGCAACCTGGCCTCAATCAGATGGAACCTGAGGGCAGCCTTGTGCAGACAGCCTACAGCAGATTGAGACAGAGAGCAGCTCAATGGGACTGGACAGAGGCTCTGGAACCCATGGACAGCTAGGACCTACTTCTGATTGTCTATGTCCTTTGCTGCATAAAATATCATTGAATCCTGAGTAGAAGACTTTTGAGGGTCTCCTGACCCTTCAATGACAAGGAGACTTCACTCCTTCATTACACGACAGTTAAAATACCACAGGTTGATCTATGCATATAATCCAAACCAAAGAAAAACACGAGGACGTTCTCAAAATTTGTATTGCAGGCATCCACACCTCAGCTTTCCATGGCCATCTCTTCTCTCTCTCTTGCCCTCTTTATTTTGATCGGGTGCCCTCTCAGGCAGCGATGCTGTTTTCTTTAGCAGACCAAAGGCAGTTTGTTTCTGAGTTAAATGTCACTTCAATATTTCCCCAAGTGAGATGTTTGAACCAGTTTATGAGTTTCCTAAGCAACACAGAAATGCTGGAAAAATATTTGGTATCTCAGGTCTGAAAGTTGCCTTCAACTTTGGCTCCTCAACGCAAATGAACAGATAGATTGAATATTCCAGTCTCACTAAAGTTACAAGTTGGAAAATAAAGTATTGGCCTGAAAACACAGAGCTCTAAAAGCCAGCTTTCGAAAGCCATGCCACTCAGGTTTGTGCCCCCCCAAACTATTTTAATACTGAAATTTCTGGTGACGGTAAGAGAAACAATCGCGGCACAAATCCAGAGTTATGAAGCCATGGTCAACAACTAATGTGTGAGGAGGGAAGTGAGCTTCCCTAGCCAAACACAGAATTCTGCAGGAAAATTCCTGTGGGAACCCGGATTATGCCCTGAAGGCTGAGATTTGATTAACCTTCTTGTAGCATGTGTAACGACAAATGTTATTGGTCATAAAATTATCCAGCCCTTATTAAAACACAGCTGCAGCTCTGGGCTCAGGGACCTCCTGGGGGAGAGATTGCTGTAAGATAGTGATAGACTTTATGGAAGGAGAGAGCCTTCCCAGCGTCGACACTACGGGAGTGTTTTATACTTTAATGAGGAGTTCCTGAGTGAGACCAGGCTCCTTCGTATTAAAAGCTTTAAGCACTAGAAGGGCCAGATTACATTCAGTCTGCTACTTGGTGGGCAGCCAGCCCACAGCTCACAATATGGCTACGTCTTCCTTTACGGGGAACGTGTAGAGTCGCACTCATCCAGACACACCTATCTTGCATCCAACTGTTACTGCTGAGGATGTTTTCATTTCTCTTTGTCTTACATAATCAGAATCTCAAAGTCTAAAGGAAACTTAGAGACTCCCAGGTCCAACCACACATCCAACTCCATCACTAAGTAGAATGATATGAAAATGGAGACCGGTCTTTGGAAGGGACCCAAAGCAGTCCTAGGGGGTATTATCAAGGGCTACCACAGCCAAAGGAACGGTTCCTCCCAAGTCCTGGGGCTGGTGGGCTCTCCCCCTCCAGTTGTGGGGGCCTCGCTCTGCTTCCCTGCACCTCCACGTGCTTGGGGAGCGTGGCAGCTTGGGCACACTGGTGCATCGCCAGCAATGCCCTTCTGTCTGTTACAAGTTCTTTAGAAGCTAGGGGTAAAATAAGAACAATGGAAATGCTTATTCTTTTCTGCAGTTTGTTCCTCGCCATTTATATCCTACTTTCTTTTCCTCCACATGAGCCACTAAACTCATTTTTACTAATGGTGCTTTCTTTATGAAATTTAAATCTGCTCCTAGAAATTCTTGCCCCAAATAGAGTATTTCCCCAGCTTAATTTCTCCTAAATTAATCACATATCTGCTGGGAGAGAAAAAAAACAGAACCTGAAGAATTCTAGAGTTGCACCTCATTAATTTTTTCTTTCTTTCTTCCCTTTAAAGCTTTTGTTGTGAAATTATTTTTTGGTCCATCAAATTCCTACAATCCATAATTCCTTTTTTTCATCCCTTACCTATTACCTATCATGTTTCTATTAACATTGCATCATTTTTAACACTTTTATTATAAAATGTTTACATATATACAAAAATAAGAACAACTGAACAGTGAGTCTCCGAATTCCCATCACTCAGCTTCAACAATTATCACATTTTCACCCCACTTACTTCATCCATCACTTCTTTTAATTTTTTCCTTACAAAAGTATTTACATTAATTCTGAATCTTTTCATCCCTACACATAGCAATATAAATTTCATTCTATCAGGTTTTACTTTTGACATTATTTTCCTTTTTTGAGATCTCAGCATTTCAACATGGGGGCAGTTTGACTCACAAATAAGAACACTCTAAATATGGAATTCTGGCTATGAATTTAAAGCCTTTTTTATTACACCAAGTTGGCATATAGAAATTATTTGGGGGAGGCCAGCCAGCATGGCTCAGTGGTTGTGAGTCAACCTATGAACCAGGAGATCATAGTTCGATTCCTGGTCAGGGCATATGCCAGGGCTGCGGGCTCAATCCCTAGTGGGGGGCAGGCAGGAGGCAGCTGATCAATGATTCTCTCTCATCACTGATGTTTCTATCTCTCTCTCCCTCTCCCTTCCTCTCTAAAATCAATAAAAATGTATTTTTTAAAAAATTATTTTGGGGAGACAACTGAATGTGCATTGCTATACTTACTCAGTAACCATGAGATAAAAGATGCTGCTGCCCATATTCTCACCAAGACATCATGACCTGCCAGTACCTAAAGACAATCTTCCTTTTAAAATTTCTTTTATTAAATGATTATACCATCATTTAATGCAATTCAGTATTTAAGAACCAGGAAGCCATTAAGAAGCAAACGTGTGATGATTTAGTAATATTTCAGTTCAAAGAATACATGGTTTTAATGATCTCTTTTGAACACCACAGAATCCCAGACACTGGGAAGAAATAGAAACATGTAACACACGTCTCTCTCTGTTGTTCTTATTTCGTTTTAAACTATTGAGCTGTAACAATTATCCCGTCCAAGCAGCCCCCGGTAAATGAAACAGCCCTTAGACAGCTGTCAAGGCACAGTCTCCTGGAAGCTTTGATTTTAATGAAACTCATTAAGGAGAGAAATTAACAGGAAATATCATAATTTGTCTTGTTTCAGAAAACTAAACAGAAACAAAGGGCTTCTTAACTTGACAAGGAATCGACCAGCCAAGCGCCTTTATTATATTCAGGACCTTTCCAGGCAGCTCTGTACATGAACGGGACTAGGTTCCCAGAGGAATGGCCCAGCCCAGCCCAGCCCAGTGACCCGTCTCAGCTTCCTGGAGAAAGGCTTCCTCATCCAGGCAGGGTATTGGAAGCCATGCTCTGCAAGCACAGAATATCCAAGGAAATGAGCAGCTGTGGAAAATGTAATTCCCATGAAAGAGCTACAGTTGGAGAAACTGTCCACACATCTGGCTGAAAACACTAAGTCCAACTTCTCTCCAGACAATGATGAAATTTTAACTTGGCTTCCTTCCTTCCTTCCTTCCTTCCTTCCTTCCTTCCTTCCTTCCTTCCTTCCTTCCTTCCCCCCTTCCTTCCTTCCTTCCTTCCTTCCTTCCTTCCTTCCTTCCTTCCTTCCTTCCTTCCGTTTAAAGAAGCCTCATAAAGTATATGCTACTTCTTTCCTTTTCATAATGTCTTCCAGCTCAAATTAAACTGTAATGTTCAAGGAAGAAACAACCACCTAAACTTTTATCTACCAGCTGGGACATTCTGTAGGAAGACTCTGGAGATGCCCACCATCCTTAAACTGATGGATTAGGCACAGCCCTGATAGGTCAGAGACCCCAGAGAGGGGCCTTTCCAGAGAGAGGGCATCAGAAGGGTTTATGAACCCGGAAGCAAGTACATCACTGGCAGTGCTCTCACGGCTGCAACACGCATTTCTGAGACCCTCAGGAAAGGCCTGAACAGGTGGTTGGGCTTTTCCGGGGATTTAGGTTGTGTCGGTAGGAGACAAGATGAGGAGCAGAACCGCTGCACCCCTGGCCATGCGCAGCCTGATTCAGGGAGAGTCGCAAGCACAATCTGATGGGGAAAGAGAATGGAGTCCATTCCCAGCCTGGTCACAGAGCGTTCTGACCTGAGTAAGTTATTGAGCTTCTCTGAGTCTTAGTTGCCCCTTGGGTAAGATGGGGACAAATTACCTTTTATCATCAGGTTGTGGTGAGGATGAAACCAAAGTGCTTAGCCCAGTGTCTGATGTAAGGAGAATATTTAAAATGGGAGGAACTGTGAGTATCCACAGGTGAACGGAGAGGGGACTAACATGCTAACCCTTGAGGGTCAAGAAGGATGCAGGGGCCAGGATTTCGGGAGAGGACGAATCTTGGGAACCAAGCCCTAGAAGGAGAGGAACAAACCCCTGGTGGGTGGGCAGAGGTGAGACCCTGCAGGGGGAGCAGGCTGAGCGCCTGCACATGGCTGACCTCCCCCCGGCGATGCATGGCCCCACTGGCAGGTCCCCAGGAAAACTCTCAAATCCTTCCTGGGCTGGTCCTAGCCTTACCATGAGGATCTAGCAGGGCACTCAGGGGAGAGAGCTGCAGAAAGCTTATCTGAACATTACTTGGGATGAGGAGGGGTAGGTCAGACTCCCCAAATTGTCTTGCTTACAAGCTGATTGGTAAGATGTAGGCAGGAAGCTGCTAAGAAAGTAGAAACCACCAGACAGACAAGAGGGGAAAAAAGAAAGGTTCTTTTGTGGAACGTAGTATCATTGCAACTGTTGATAAGGTCATTTTGAATTAGTTATTTTCTACCTTTTTCTGGGTTCCATTAGATATACACTGGGGCATCAGACCACCCTCCACCCCCAAAAAAGGTGCCTCCCCGAAGGTTATAAGTCAGTTCTATGCAATGCTTTAAACACAGTTCCTTTTCAAAGGAGAAATAAATTGACACGTATATTTCAAGCCAGTGAGTGAATGATGACTGAGATTTTTACTTTAGATTACAAGTCTGTGTTTGCTTCAAGGTACAAACTACATGTGGATGGTATTAAGGGGGGGAAATCAGATCTGTGGGTCAACCAAATCCATATTCTCTTACACAATACAAAATAAAAAGTTTCATATGGCAACGCCACTGAATAGCTGAGAATAAAATAATTATTCCTACTACTGCAACCCAGGAAGACAGTTAGTTAATCTGCAAAGGTTTTATACATCCCAGTGGCTTAGGGACAAAGCTCTGTGGATGAGTGATCAGGAGATTAAGTACCCCTGACTCTGCGTCCATTTAGCCCAGACAGGATTACTCATGCATTATAATTCTCAGTCTTTTTCCAATATCTCCTCTTTTTTCTTATTTTATGGCTGTTTCTATTGTTTTCTAAGTTAAAATAAGTTCCATGTGAATTTTTATCTCTGATCCATTTAGATTCTTTGTGCTAAAGGATTTGTACATTTTAAAAAAGAGAAAAAATCAGGGCTATAAACTGGTGTACCCTTTATTTTGCAGCCTCCACATCCTCTATATGAACGGATTCCCAGTTTCAACAATTGCACCCAACACTTGATGCACCCAAAACAGCTCTTTTTAACATTTAACAAATCTAACTTATAAACAAATTAACATTCCTTTCAATGCTCCTTGTTTTAAAAAGTCGAGCCTGATTTATTTAATTCAAACCTTTTTATTCATTCATTCAATGAATATTTATCAAGTCTCTTTCATGTGGCTGACACAGTTTTAAACATTGGGTATATAGCAGTAAATAAGACAGACAAAAATCGCTATCTTCATGGGGTTTTATTATAATGGGAAGTATAGACAACAGACAAACATCTATAAAAGATATGCTATCCAGTATTATTATATCTTATGAAAAGAAAAGCAGTTGTAAGAAGTAACAGAGTAATGGCAGCTGCTGATCTAATGGGTATTTGTTGAATAAAACAAGTGCCCAATTTTTAATATCACTAAGCCAACTTTTAATTTTTTCTTTATCTCCTGAGTATGAATTAGCAGGTTAGAACAAACATGTGGCCATAATATTCTGCAGTATTACTTATTCAATTTTTCTTTATGGATTTACTTTCAGAAGGGATTTATGGCAGAGCTACCATGCAGTTGCCCAAATTGCCCTGCCCCTTTGCTATTAAATCTTTATGAAAATAATAGAGACAAAAACTCGTTTCTAAACGATCTCATTTTCTCTCATCTGAAGTTGATTTCCTTGACAATTTAAGTGTGGCAGTAAGCACTCAGAACAAGATTTTCCAGGAAGATGAAATGAAAAGGCTAAAAATCAATACAGGCAGCAACTGCTTCTTATAATCACAATTTTCATAGAAATTTAACTTTGTAAATTTTTTTTCAGTGTATCAGTCTCAGAAGCATCTCAGGTTTGATCCTGTGAGTCAACAACCTAATTCTAAAACGTTCATATGTTGCATTCTAGCAATATACCATGAATGTCAATATCACAGGGGAGGGTAGAGGCCAAACAAGGGAGGAATGATTCATAAATTATGCAGAGGCATCTTTTGCTGATCCTCCTTGGTAGAATGAGAGAAAGCTTCATGATACAAGACAAAGGATAACCTAAAAATTGCAATGGAACATGCACAATCAATACCCCCTCCATGACCAATCAGCCCCTCAAAGTTCCTCTCAGCAGCCAGAATTCAGAATGATGGTGACAGGCAACCCCTTGTGTTGCTATGAAAACTCAATTCGTGGATAACAATTGTAGTCAATACAAATGTGAGCAAATAAAGTCAAATCTCTGTTTCAAATCCACTACTTGGCATGGAGAAGACTCTGCATGTCTATTAAAATGTTTTGTAATAACTTTCCAAATGCTTGACACATTTTGACCAAGCCTGATATACAACTACAGGACACGATACACTTTGATTTGTGGTTCATTTGGCCATTCCCCAACGAGTAGTCAGATAGTAGAACAGATATCTGCTTGTAAAAGCAAGTCTATAGCTCACCGAAGCACTACTATTTATTTAATAAACATTTATTAATATTGTATTTAATAAAAGGTTTAAAATTATTTTTTTTCAAATCGTTTCTAGCAGGATTATTCATTAATCACTTATGCAAAGAAAATATGTTTTCTTTTTTCTGTTAATTTCAAAGAGAGAATCTCTAAAATGAAAAATATATTTCCTATAACTGTTTTAGCTCTGCTTTGCATGCATACTATGTTTATTTTATTCACAAAATAGCCACTTGAACAGATTACAAAAGTGTGTACCAAGTGCACACAAAATATATATACATTAAATAAGAGAATTAGTAAGGATCAGAGAGGAGACATTAAGTTGAACTATGGAAATATGTAAATGCTTTATAAATTATAAAATGTGATACAAATGTACAGTCCCCTTATTATTGCTATTGCTTATATCCTACCAATTAATTTCCTTTGAAGCTAGTTATGTGATATGTTAGGCCACGGCTTTTTAAATTACCACACGACTCTCTTCTACCAGCCACCTGATTCTCAGAACTGCCAGGTGGACACATCTGTCCTGAGGTCTGACTAGACTCGGACTCACCCAGGAAGAAGTAAGGTTCAAGCTAGACCAATGCCTACAGCTGCTGAAAGATCTGTCCCTGCCGACACGCTACCTCTTCTTCAGGTAGAACCGTGATTCTCCCGCTCAGAGTCAAGGTTTATAGACGAGATTGTGCCACTGGCTTTGTTAGGCACAAATTAATGTGGACGAACTATATGACTTATGCCATTTTGTCAAGCACATTCACAGAGAAAGAGCTTTGGGAAACCACACCATTACCTCCTTTGAATCTCCAAATTGTGTGCAGTCATTTGCTCTCAGGTTCGATGGATCAGAAGGGTCTCCAGAAAGTGCCTGAAATGATGGAGGTCATGCTGCTGTGAGCACTATGAGATTCTAGGCAAGCTGGTGTGTGTGTGTGTGTGTGTGTGTGTGTGTGTGTGTAAGAAGTATGGCACTGGTATACTATAATAGAGGCCATTATTAGGTCACTCAGCATATCACGAACAAAGCACTGATTTACTGCGCTAGCTTCAGAATGTGCATTTCTGCCTTTTACAAATGATGAGGCACTGAGTGGGATCATTAGACACCACCTTTGACTCAGGACTGCCTTGGAACACAGGCTGCCTGTGCCCCGCATGACACCTCTATTATTTTAACAAGCAGAGCCATGGTCTGGTTTCCCTGACTTGCCACCGAATCCTCAGGTCAAGTGTAAATGCATATTACAGAGCACCCTCTGGCACGTATTGTGAAAGCCCTCATTTAAAAACCTCCAGAAGTTTTCAACTGTGCACACGGAAATGTTTCCAAATCCTCTTATCCCCAACATAACAAATCCCATTGTTTATTAAACCTGATGTTTTGTAAATTTGATACTGCCTGGCGTAGAGGGGAGAAATCTCTTCCAAAACAACCAAGAGTTCTTGTGGAAAGAGAAGCAAATCAGGAGAACCCCTTCCCCGGGAAGAAGACAATTCCGGGATGAGGAGACAGGACAGGGCAGCGAACCAATTGCGGGTCTGTCTGGGCCATGCGCTCTCTGCAGCAGAAAGAGGCAAGATGGCAGATGCCCTGGGTTATTTTAATTAATTTAATCATGTGACTAATTGGTCTCTGCTGGGTTTCTGTGGTAACTGCTTCCTAAGTGCTGATGGGCAATTGTGTTAAATGTAGCTTGGAATCCGCACGTCGGGCGCAGAGCCTTGGAGAGCTCGCGAGGAGGGCGGTGCAGCTGCGCTCGGAAGGTGCCCTGCTGGGCCTCTGATTGTCTGACTGCGGAGCGCCCACAGCTGCGGCGTCCTCTGGACATGGGCGCTGCCCACTCCCCACCCCCTCCAACCTTCCTAAAAGATCACCGCTTACCTACCTACGTGGGCAAGAACTCGCCGTGGACATAAGAAAATGATCTGTGATCAAAGAACACGCCGGTTCGGCAAGGATTTGGGAATTAGATGGGAAAAGGTATCTGTAATAAAGGCACATTGGGATGGCAAAGAGGAGGGAGGGGAAATTAAGGGTCCTCTTCTGTGAATAATATGCAGCCCCAGAAGCTATCGTGTGTTATTCACAGCTGTCCAAATGGTACTAATAAGCCATTCTTTTCAATGCCTTGCAGGGTTTATCTTTTTTTTCCCCCCATTCTCTTACAATGCCATCTCCTCCTTGTCACCGAGAAGGTGCGTGGGAGAATGGGTGGGTGGGTGGCCAGTTTTAGAGCACAGTTTACTTCAGACAGATGGAAGGAAAATGACTTCCAAATTTCCTCATGAAGTGGGATATGTTTGTATTTGCGCAATGCATTCTAGCACCTGTGCAGAGAAAAAATGTAATCACAGATTTCCCTCAGAAGGGGATTGAAAAAAAAAAAAGTAAAAGCACTAACTAACTGCAGCACAAAGATGCTGCTGTCCCTGCCAAACCTCCCACCTGCAGCCACAGGCAGGCTCTCCGGGCAATCGCTTCTCCGAACCCCACTCCCACCCTGAAGGAAAAGTGGTCAATGCTTGGACCATTCTAGAAACTTAAGACAAACTGCCTGAGATCATTCCTGTGTTATTGGAACAGTGGCATGAATGACATTTTCTTCCAGAGCAGAAGTGGGGGCAAAAGCAGGGTGGCATTGCTTTTCCTTAAGAAATGCCACAGTGACCCACGGTAGCCCATTCTGTGTCCTGTGTGTCCCAGGCTTCTGCAAAGGGGGCAACGCCAATGGACTCCAGCCCTGCTTCCTCCCCTGGACATGAAGCTATATCTTGGTGAATCAAGCTAAGTGGCTTCATCTAAAAAGTTTCACATTAGTGATGAGCGTCAAATGGGCTGACAGCTTAAATTCCTTGAAGAGGAGGCAAAGGAGTTCTGTTAAGTATTCCAATGCATCGGAGAGCACACTCAGGCAGCAAACGCTGTTTAATCCAACACCTAGGTAAGACTGGGAGCCTCCCACATCTGTATGTCCCTGTAATGCGAATGCAAGAATCTGTCCATCATACCACTGGTTTGTGACTTTACTGACAGCCATTTTGAGAAGAGTGTCTGCTCTAAGGATTGGACAAATTGCTGAAAAACTGTGTCATTTGATTCTCAAGGTCTACCAAGTGGGGGGAGCATCATCTCCGGCACTGAGGCACTGCCCTCTCTCCTGTGCTGTAGAGTTTATTGTTGGATGCTTAATATTCCAGAAATCTGCCTCAGGACACCAAGTGGTAGTAGTCACCCCTTGTCTGCTTTCACTGCCCCTCCTGGGGACAGGTTTACAGCTCACCTCCACCTCTTCTGAACCTCCATTCCAGGCTGCATAGGCCAAAAACCTTCCCTCTTTCATCTCCAGTTTAAGGGAAGGACTCTAGTTTTTAGAAGAGTAGATGGGGAGCTGAATTCTCCCACATCCAATAACCCTTACTTAGGGTTCTAAACCTGGATTCAAAAGGCCCATGAATAAATTTCAATTCAGAAAGTACCTGAACCCATGAAATGATCTGTAAAGTTCCGTGTGTATCTCTATTTCTTGGAGAAGGGGTCTACCCTTAAGTTGTCTTTGGATTATCCAAGAAGGCCATGATTCAAACAAGAGGTTAAGCACGGCCCAAGCAGCATGGCTCAATGGTTGAGTGTCAGCCTATGAATCAGGAGGTCACAGTTCGATTCCCAGTCAGGCAGCACATGCCTGGGTTGTGGGCTCAATCCCCAGTGTCAAGTATGCAGGAGGCAGCCAATCAATGGTTCTCTCTCATCATTGATGTTTCTCTCTCCCTCTCCCTTCCTCTCTGAAATCAATTAAAATAAATTTTTTAAGAGGTGAAGCACCTCTGCCCCAGTTTTCTATGCGGTTTTATGCCCCACTCCACCCCCACCCTGCCTGCAATCTGGCTGCGAGTGTGTAATTATTTAAAGGGGAAGCATTAGCTGTTATTTATCAGCCGACTTTAAACCAGATTCAACCACTCTTTCTCCTTAGTAGCCAACTTGTCTTCCCAACAGCTCCCCGATGTAGGCCAGCCCTGAGAGAGAGTCTGGGGCCACAATTAATAGCACAGCTCTGTAGAACAGGCCTGGGCATCATCTCTTTGTGGCATGAAGACCAGCCAAACATGGCAAGAGCCTATCCCTCCAGGTCACTCCTCATCTCCTTTGGCCCAAGGCCTGGGATTACAGTGGGAAGCTCCTTGGAGGCTCCGCCCCCTCCTTCACTTCACTGGTCTGGCATCTCCGACTGTCTAGTCTTCCTCCACCCCCTGGCTTTCTCATCCTTGCCCTTCTCCCTCTCCTCACCTCCGCCTTCCTTTACTTCACTTTCACCTGGTACAAGTGCTGGACATAGCACATTTTAAAATTTGAGCACCTTTTTTTACTGTCTGATCAATACACCATCACCCCCAGTTTTCCATCAAGTGCATACTTTAAAACAAATTATAAATGGAGCAGCCATTGACCATTGTAAGAGATAAACATGACCCATTAAGAGAGCCCACAATGAAAGTTTAGAATAACTGATAGAAATACTCAGATGAATGTGCAGTGTTAAGGTCAAGAAGAATCCAGTGGTGAGACCTTAAAGGCCTCACTACTCTGCCACAATAATTACATTTAATACAAATTGATCTATTTATCTAGTGTTTTCAAGCTGGCTTCTCAACCCATTAATGAGTCCCAACAGGCAATTTTTTAATGAAATAAAATAGAACAAAGCAGAAAATATCAGAGCACATCACATAGGAATATAGTATTGTTTCATGAGACCTTCGTTTTTGTTTTAAATAGATATACCCTGTATTGTGTATTCTGAACATGGTAAAATAAAAAAAAATGCCAGCATCCAAGAGACTTTGAGACAATGAAAAAGGGAGGGGGAGGGGAGAGAGAGAGAGAAAATCTTCTGTTGACACTTTCTGGTAAAATAAAAAAAAATGCCAGCATCCAAGAGACTTTGAGACAATGAAAAAGGGAGGGGGAGGGGAGAGAGAGAGAGAGAGAGAGAGAGAGAGGGAGAGAACACTAAATTACAAAGCAAAATATATTTTTTACTACAGGCTCAGGGTTAAAAAATGGCACAATGAGCCCTTCTGTAGAGTTTACATGTGCGCTCACTGAGTATTATCTAATCTAAAGAAGAGCAGTTTCTCTTGCCCTTTGGGCAACTGCCATTACAATTCTCCCCTTGTTGACGCCAAAGACCACACCCCTGTCACAGCATCTGTGGTATCTGCTCCTCACTAACTGTGCCACCCCTGCAAGTCACTTCTCTTCTCAGGGCCACAGTTTTCTCATTCGTAAAAGGAAAACATCTGTCCAAAAGCACTTGCAGCTTGAACAGTCCGGGAAGCGTATATACTAGTAGACAAGCATTCCTCTCTCCACATGTCTGCCCCGAGCCCCATCTGATCATTCTCTACTTCTCTGCCCCCTTCACCTCTGGTAGGCTTCTTCAGCTACAACCCGAAGACAAAAGGATGTCCAAAAATCAATGTTTTCGGCGTGTAATATGGTTTTAAGTATTCCTATAAAGTGTGCGATATTTTTAAATGGGAAAATATAATGTGGGAATTACGAAGGGATTACACATTTGCTTTTTAATATATGACGTGGAGCTCTCCCTCCTGACCCAGACCCTTTTTTCTGCCTCCCTGTCCCTAGCGTTTTTCCTATCCATCCCATTTCCTGAATTTGTATTTCGGTCTCCGGCCTAGCAGGTGCTCACTCATGCACGGAGCCTGGCCCCTGGGATGGGGCAGTCACACTGCGGCCCCCAGTTCTTCTTATCCGCATTTCCAGCACGCCTCACACCGCATCATTTGTTTACTTGTTGGCCTCCCTTATTCAGCTGTGAGAGCCTTCGAGGCCTCCCTTATTTATCTTCGCATCCCCGGCCACAGAACAATGCCCAGCATGCAGTGGATGCTGAATAAATAAGTGAATAAATGTGCAGCATGAGGTCAATTTCCACACAGCACAGGAGAACTCTCACACTCAGGCAGACATTCTTCAGAGCATAAACGTCTCGGATTTCTGTGTCCCATGGCATTCAGCCCTGAGATAGGTCCCGGCCTGTGAGGACTTAACTGAGTGGCTGGTTCCTCCGCTGGGTGCACAGACTTGGATCTGTACCCAAATACGCATCACTGCGCTCTTCTCCAGCCTTTTACTCCCCCAACCTATTCCGGTGCCTTGACCTAAACCAACTGTCCCTGGCCCTGCTAACAGCAGCCCCTGGCAAGGGGCTGAGTGACAGACAGACTTATTTTAGCCCCAGGACCCAAAATCAAGATGGAAGAAACCAATCTCTTTCCTGCCCCCACTAGGAGCAAGCGCAGCCTTCCAGGTGTGGACAAGAGGGCCCAGGAGTGAATGAGGCCCATCTCTCCACCTCTCCTCCCATGCACAGCTGGTTTAGCACAACATGGCAGTAGCCCTGGATGTCCCCAGAGAGTACAGGGGATGGGGGCAAACAGTAATAATTACTTTGACATGGGTTTTATGTAACGTGTCACCCTATGTCCCTATATACATAGGGAGAAAGCAATTGAGGTCCACATCACCATTTCCAATGCTGAGCAAGTCTATAGCCAAATATGTAGGCCCTGGGGATGTCACAAACCTCCTTGGCCAGAGCTGAATTCCATGGTCATGGAGAATTAAATTTAACTGATATTTATTAAGTGCTAAATGGTTGCATTAGAAATGTAAAGGAAGTGAGCAGAGGGGCCTGATTGAGGAGGGGTGTTCTGCTTGTGGGGGATGGAAATGTTAACTTAAGCTCTACCTCTGTTTACTTTTGTGCATTTTAATTTTCTTCTCTCCTCACATTTAATACGAAACGGTGCCCTAAATCTCACCCAACTCTTCCTGACTTTCTGTTTAATTCTGGTTGTCTTGATTTAAGTCTCAATAAATACAAGTATTTTCTATGAGCTCCATGCCTGGTAGAGGGCTTGGGTGTATGCCTCCTCATAATTCTCCAGATTTATGTTTTTTTAATTCACTCTTTAAGTCAAGTTGAATGCTCTGGAATTGGGAGGCCAATATCTTTTTTCTACTTATTCAACAATTTAGGGCAAAGAAAATGGAAAAAAAGATATTATTGGTACAAGGCGGTGCCACCAGGCCATAAGTTGGGGCTGCTTCTTTTTTTAAATCAGTATTGACTTGAATATCAGGTTGGACATTCCATTAGATTAACAGCACTCGTGTCTGCTGCCTTCACATCTGATTCACAAATTCCTCATACTTGATGGACTCTCTATGGTACCACTTCATCCAGAAGTAAGAAGTCGTGAAACGAAATCGTGCACTTGGGGTGTGACTTCACCTTCTCCCTTTCATTCACCCACCATGGTCTAAGCCACCCCTTCCCCAAGCACACCTCATCCGCTGTGGCTGTGCCGGGCAACACAAAGGGGAAATGCTTTCCCAACCAGAAACGCGTCAGCTCGAACCCTGAAGCATGGCATCTGAATACCTTCCTGCAAGAGCGGGACAGCTCACAACTGCTACACATGATCATTAACAACCTGCTTGCATTTCCAGGGCTGCCTTGGGGGATTGATGTATGCACGAGGCATTAAACCATCTGCCACGAGTCTGACCCCGTCTTTCTCCAAGGTGGCCAACTACAAAGGTTAGCCCTGAGTGTTAAGAGGCAGGGTACACTTTCATTCCATTTATCTTTCCCAACTCTTTAGTTTTATTATTGGATCTTTTGTCCTCAACAGCAGTATACCTTCTCAGGCTCTTGTATCCCATATTTGTATAGGCTGGAGTCTAATGAAAATATATTTAATCCTCTCTGTCAATTCTCCTAAAGTTCAGTGTCAGCCTTTTGTAAAACTCAGGTTAAAGAAGGATGAACTACACATTTCCTATGAAGATGGGACAAAGCCTGATGATCATTGTTTGATGTACTTTTGCCCACTTTTTAAAACTTTCTTTAATGCAAATCCTTCAAAACTTTTTTTTTTTACTTTAGTCAAGAAACACAATTGAGCCTCCTTCACTCTGGACCAAGCTCCCTCTCTGGGGATGCTGAGAGGCAGCCTGTATCAGGAAGCGTGAGGACGGAACTTTTTGTTCCTGTGAGCCCGCTGACAGCTCAGTGAATGAAAGTGCATCTAATGTCGGGTTACCTCTTTACATTTATATATTTGTAGAGCAGGGTTTGTTTCGGGGGGGCTGGGAGGGAGAGGTAATCTTCTGTGGTTTTTGAAATGAAAGCAATTTAGAGAAAGTAGCAAACTCCCCTCCTTCCTGTCGTCTCCTTCCAAGTAAGCAATCAGCACCTTAAGTGTCACTATTCCTAATATAAATCCCGGGGATGGTACCGGTTCATTTACCTGTACTCTGAGGAATGGCATCCCCTCCTTACCCAGCTTCTTAATCCCACGCAAGGCTTTATTCCTTGCCTTGGGCTATTTATTTTCCTCAAGGGTCCCTTTTGGAGGGAGTCGGCCAAACTCTAAGTGAATAATTTGGGTTTTTGAAAAGCCAAACAACTTAGCTTACTTTCTGCATGGCTGTATTTGGTCACTTTTATGTAGGTTTATATTGAATGCTAATTCAAGACACAAGTACTGTTTTTCTTTCCTCAGAGAAGGCTTCTCAAATGGCAACCCTGCAAACTGTTCTGTTATTCTCCAGAGTCTGACTTTTCTCAAAATGATAATGGCAGCTCACCAGTCGAAACCCCAGCGACTGTCCGTGCGCGGGTATGTGTGTGCCCGGCAGGCACAGGGACTCGAGTGGAGATTGCATGCAGGAGCGCTCAGCGGTACCCCAGGAGGAGGCTGGGGGCCCTCCGACCCCATTGATTTCCCAGGTCTCGGGGCTGCTTACCATGTTTAATAACACTACCAGCAACCCCAGACTTTACTTCCGCCCTATGCCTTGGGCCTTCTGATTTATGGCACTTAAGCTCCTCAAATTTGCTCCAAGCTGATTTTCCTCGGAGACTCGAATCACCATTTAAGTTGCATCAAAATCCCTATAAAAGCTGCTCTACATCAAAAATACAAGGCAGGGAGCCACACCCACTCTCCACATACCGCATCTTTCCTCTTGCATTGCTTTCTTTCTTTTTTTTTTTCTTCTCCAAATTGTGTTTGTGGGAATATAAATTGATAGCATTTCTGAATGAGAATTTGACATTCATAACAAAAACTTTAAAATATTGTATATGCATTGATCCAACAATGCCATCTCTATATATTTAGTCTACATATTTATTCTAAATAGTAATTTCTATATATTCATCCATATGTATTTATTCACCAGCAATAATTATGAATGTGGTCAAATATTTAGTTACAAATACATATTGTCATGTTACTTCTGACCAAGCATTTTATCCTGATGAGTCATTCTTTCCTAATATGAGTGCTAAAATCTTTGGAATGGATTACATTAAGACAGGAGCAGATATTTAGCTAGTTTTACATATATATGTATATAGCACATAAATATGTATATTCTCATACAGCATTAAATATTTTCACAAGGCCATATTTACATGAGTACACAGTATTTCATAGTAAGAAGTGCCACAATTTATTGAATAATTTCCTATTATTAAGCATTTAAGTCTTTATAATTATTTGATGTCTGACACTTTCAGATCTCCTCAGGGCCCACCTCTCCACTGGACATAGGCATATTGTAATTTTTCACTATCTTTGTGCTTTAAGATGTCATCTGTTTGACCTCTCCATTTCCCACTGGTTTTTAACAGGTCTTCCAAGTTTCCAGAGATAGATTTTTCATCTTTCTAAAGGATGCCTTTTTAGTACTAATAAAACTTTCATATTTGTCTGCTTAATCGCGCCAGCTTTACTGTCCCCTTTTTACTTTTTTGTTTTTGGCTCAGAGGTATATGAACCATCTGTGCCTCTAAAACAGTTTGCTTAAATAGCCTCCAGGCAGATTTTATGGTTTTTAAGTTTTTTACTTTAACCTTCAGCCTGCTGTTAGCCATTTTCATCACAGTTTTAAAATCAGCCTCTTTTGGAAACAACCGTCACTCGGTGAGGTTTTTCAGAAGTTACTGGAACCGGAGAGGGGCTGCTGCCTCCAGCTGAACGGCACTGCGGTCCCCACGCAGCCATCTGAGGCAGGTGCAGGTCTGGTTAGCCTCGGCAAGGGTCAGCTCTTCCCTTTGGCATCATAAAGAGCAATGCAGATGCCTTTCATTTGAAGTACACACCTCGACATCACCCAGTTAAGACCCAGGATGATAAAATCTGAATTACCTGCCTGTTTGTTTATCCCTACATTTCTAGCTGTCATCATGATCCTAGGCACTCAATGAGATACGAAGCTGAAACAAAGAATACAAAGAAACGCAGGAGAATTCCTTCCTGCCCAGCACACTGTTGTGCCATGAGAATCGTCCTGTGTTATTGTGCCAGCAGACATGCTGTTCTGTTTCCATTTTATCACAGTCGTCTAGTCTGGGGACCTGAGTGTCAATAAGCAGTCCTCTCTCCTGGAATTCATCATCACCTGCACTTCCTGTGTGCCCTCGCATTAATGTTAACATTGCTCTATGGTTCTCTCTCTCTGTAACAAAACCACATCTCTCCCCTCACCTAGCAGGAGGTAGAACGTGGGATCTGCCCTTTCTGTGGCTCTTCCCATCAAAAAGTAACTTACCCCATTTATTTTCAATCATCCAACCAGATTGGTCAGACAGTAATTACACGATCCCCTTTCTCACATCAGTGTATTTTCACCCAATCTTTTCTCTGTTGCCATTGTTGCTTTTCTGATACATTTGATCATTAAAAATACTTGGGCTCTGATAGTTACCATTATTTTTATTATTTTTATTTTTTTATAAAATGCTTCTGCCTCCAGGAGTTACACGCTGTCAACCCCTGAAATAAATTACTAATAATATGCTAACTATGGCTGAGTGAAGTCAGGGAAGGCAGAAGCCAATGAATCCCCAGAGGTTTATAGAATGAATTTAATGACTACACAAACAAATAGATAAATGGGATTTATCGTTCCAGGGAATATTTGTTTGTTTGTTTTCTTGTTTGTAGGTAATGTTCAATTCCTTCACAGAGAACATGAAATTAGCAACGACATGGCAAACTGGGGCCAGAAGTCGATATCATGCTGCCGTGTTCTCAGCACAGTAGCTCTTTCTTTCCCTCCTTACCTACGTAACATCTCTTCATCCTTATTATTTCGGTCCAAGTACTACTTCCTTAGGGAAACTTCTGGATCTCCTGACTAGTCAAATCTCCCTGCCAGGGCCTCTCTTAGCACTGTGCCCTTGCCAACATAGTACTGGTCACAGTGGCAGTTTCACATCTGTGTTATTATTTAACTAACTGTCTCCCACTGGACTGTAAGCTTCATGAGGGTAGGAAAGAGGTTCTTGTTGAATGAAAATCTGGAATGAAATCCAATACGACTAGTACAGGGCCTGGCACACAGTGGCTGTTCAACAAATATGTGTTGAACTTAATTAAAACTGCGAAAGTTGCAGCCTTCAGGGTCTCTGCTCCATGGGCCATCTGCACTTAATGCATTCAGCCTCAGACTCAATCACAATCTGCTTGAACACTCCCCTTTCCCTTCTGTTTAGCACACAGAGTTTTCAGCCACAGAGGAAGTAGCTTAAATGTGTGGGTGGGCAGGCTAACTCTTGATGGCTAACAGCTGCGTCGTCCCATCACGCAACCCATCCCAGGCATCTGCCTCCCCACATTCAATGTGGTCCTTGGCCAACACCTCCCAGGCCACTTAAACTGATGAAACTACAGGGTAGGGAAAAAGTAGGTTTACAGTTGTGAGTATGTGAAACACAGAGCTTATTCTTATATTATTATTCATTAATTATTTTATTATTTTTCATACAAATAACTGTAATCCTACTTGTGCCCACCCTGTATTTACTGGGCTTGCTGTTTTAACTGCACCATTGTTCCTCTTCATAAATGAGCACATCTAATAGCTACCCACAATCCCCTTGTCTTAGTTCTGAGCAATCTCATGTTATACAGAGTACAAAAAATCTAGAAAAAGTCAGCACTTTGGTCTTGGTACTAATATTTAAGATGCCTTAAATATTTAAACCAGTGTGAGCTGAATCTTCTGTTAGTTGCATAAAAATTCCTGATACTTCTTATAAGTAACCAACAAATTAAGTCTTCTCTTAGAATTAGAAAACCAACATTCTAATCAGGTTTTCAAAGCCTCTGGTCCTGGATGGAAGAAGTCGCTCATCTAAGTGCCCCATGATGAATGGAACCACACTTTTTATCTTTCAGTCCACACTTGGATTCCAGATTCCTTCCTCCATATGACAAGAGTAGATGGGCATGACATGTTCATTGTGTAAAGAATTCAGCTTCATGGGATAACCTCAGGAGCTCACCTCTCCTTCTCTCCAGTGGGCATTTGCTAGCATCTGCCATCAGCTATCATTCTGACCCCTTCCTCTCTTAACAGTTTCCAGATTTTCATTCTGGCTCCATGCAGGCTTTAGAGGAAAATGAATCCAACCCGAACATCAGAGGAAAACCCTGATTGGTTTAACCTAATCAGAAAATCCATTGCTCTTGTCATAATCCCCAGTTCAAGCATGAGTATGTGACCAAAGTATAGAGAATGAGTGGAAATTTCAAGATTCCTGCATGGATTGCTAGTCACTCTATCTCCTATTGGATGTGCATAAAGAAGCATATAGCCCTGACTGCTGCAGTAGTCACCCCATGATCTCTGAGGAGCTTGCCTTGGAAGCTAGCCAACACTCTCTGCAGAAGAATATAGAAATGGGAAGACATGAGACCGTGCTAAGACCACTACATTGTAGGATCAACCCACCTGAAGTATACCTAACTTAGGACTTCACAGTTCCATCAAAGAAAAGATGTCTTAAATATTTAAACCAGTTGAGCTGAGTCTTCTGTTAGTTGCATAGAAATTCCTGATACATCTTATAAATAATCAACAAATTAAGTCTACTCTTAGAATAAAATAAACTTCAGAATAATTCCTTTACCCGAAGATGTTCCCTTCAAAGTACCATCTCTTTATCATCACACCACTTCTAGGGGGAGGGCTTGAGAAGACCTGTGGATACTAAAGACTTGATTTCTGGGCTGAGCTTGCCTCTGAGGCCTTACCCTCCCACTATGTTGGGGGCAAGCTCTGTCTACTGTAGAGAAGTAAAATCACTGTGTCAGCATCTAGCCTACCATGTCCATCCTTAGTTCATTTTCTCCAACACTTTAGAAAAAAACTAACTAAATTAGATCAACACACTTTTGCTACTGGGAAACGTTTCATAACCACTAGTGAATAATTCAGTGAATATTATATTTTTAGTTTTCTATTGCCAGACACACTCAATTTTAATGAGAATGCTGTTGCCTTTGTTGCTCTCCAAATCCCCTTTGCATCCAGGATCTTAAATTTTAAATGTATTACTTTCTTAACAGTGATCCAATCAACAATGAAAATCAGATATGTCACACTTCCCAATAGCTGCCCTCACATTTGGAATAAAATTCAAACTATTACCTCTCTGGCCTATGTGATCAAGCGCCTAACAACCTTGATCGTTCAACTCCAGCCTGACTTTCTTGACAAAAATGGCAAGCCTATTCCTGCCTAAGGGCCTCTGCTTTGTACTTGCTCCCCTCCTCTCTAAAACTCTGCTACAAGCTCTTCAAATGACTAACTGTATGACTTCATTTTGTCCCTACATATGTGTCACCTCCTCAAAGATAATCTCTGTGACCACCAGATGTAACAGCATCTTATCACTATCCATCCCTCCACCCTCCTTTTTTTTTCATAGCAGTAATCACTACCTGAAGTTGCGATATATATTTACATATTTTTAACTTATAAATTACTATCTCCCTTAGAGAATAGAATGTAAGTCCTTTTAAGGCAGGGACGTTTGTTTAGTAATAATCCACCAAACCTAAAACAGTGCATAGCACATTATATAGGCGTTCAATATGTCTTTTATTTTATTTTCCAAATAATAAATGGATAGCCCTAGTCAATTTGGCTCAGTGGATAGAGCATTGGCTGATGAACTGAAGGGTCCTGAGTTCGATTCCGGTCAAGGCCACATACCTGGGTTGCAGGCTCAATCCCTGGCCCTGGTCGAGGTACATGCAGGAGGCAACCAATCAATGCGTCTCTCTTACATTGATGTTTCTCTCTCTCTATCCCACCCTCTCCTTCCCACTCTCTCTAAGAATCAATGGAAAAATATCCTTGGGTGAGGACTAACAAAAATAAAAAATAATAATAACAATAATAATAAGTGGATAAATAAATAACAAGGTTGTTGTTTTTTTAATCTTGGCTAAAAACAAACAAAAAAGCATCACAGAGGAACTTGCCTCCTGTTGGGCAAATCCCCTGGTCTTCAACTATTTGCCCAGCTTTATCTCACCTACCCCTGGGTCTCTGTCTCCCTAAGTCCTTTGACACCAATAACTTAAATTGCTCCAACTAAGGAAACATATAATCCTACAGATGATCACAGAATGTGCCAGGGCCTTCAAAGATTCTTATAACAGAGGTGGCTGTGCAGTCATAGAACTGCTCACCATATCTTAAAATACGAAGTCATTGTATCAAAACAGATTACAAGATAAGTCACTACTTTGTCATGGAATGTTTGGCAAAAGGCCTGTGAAACAGATAAACAGTTATCAGACTTCAAAATTCCTATTACCCACTGAACCTCCCACATACACTTACTGGGGTCGGATCCAGCTCTCAATGTTAATTAGCTAATCAAGAAAGCGAAACACTAAGAAAGTTCATATGACCAAAATTAGATATAAAAATCTTTGGTTTATGTCATTAATTCTAACTCTGTGGGGGGAAAAAAATCATTTCAAAATCAAGGCAGTAGTTTTTCGACAATCAAAAGCGGTTAAATACTTTCAAATACATTTCAACATATTTATGAAGCAATTCTCCTACATGTCTCCAATCTCTCTCATAAATCAGTATAATGTTTCCAAAGCACATTTGAAAGTAAAAAATTAATATCTTCCAACTATATTTTCCTCTATTAGAAGACGAATTAAGCAGAAAATACATTAATGTCTGAATTTGTAATAGGAGTGGTTAACTCTTAGCCAGAGCAAACTAATGAGGAATATTTTACCAGGAAGGATTAATCAGGGCTCTCCAACACGAAGCAATTTGACATTTTGAAGACTTAATCATGAATGGATTTTATTCCCTTATTTACTTTTCATCATGGGGATGCCTGACAAAGACACTACAGGTTAGAATAAATTTAATTCCTAAACTTAATCTTGTTGCTTTAAAAATAGTCCTCACAGAAGCAACACTATATGATTATGTCATCTCTGGGCGGAATGCAGCTCAAACATCAAAGCCTGAGTCTGCCTAACCTCTGTTAGCAGTGAGATGACAACACAAATTCTGGGAGGTTGTTGTGACTGGACATTGGCTTCCCTCCCCAGCCATTGATTATCTCTATCTTTGTTAAAGAGTACAGGAGTTTCATTTAACTAGAGTGCTCAGTAAATTGCAGCAGAGTTCAAGCATCTTTTTATAGATTCATTAAACCATTGATCTGCCTTCTAGTGCTTATAGTAGTGCCCACAGCCTGTGTTTACAGAATATGCAACAGACTGATGTTTGTAATCTCCAAAGGCAGTCTGTCAGTAGACATTAGATTCCACTGTGTGCACGATTTGTAACACAGGGAATTTGCCATTCTCAGACTGAACTGTTGGGACAGAAATTAAGTGGCCATCCGCAACAAGATTTTCTTTATTCCATCCTAATCTGCGATAACATAAACAAAGAGCAAGGAGCCCAAGGAACAAAGAATTACACATGGCTTGCCCAGTTCACACTTCTGCTTATGTGAGCAAAAGCTATCCACAGGTACCGAGATGGAGGAGAAATAAAAATAACCACAGGTGTGCCTACAGCGTGCATCTCCTGCATATGCCACTCTTGAGAGTGTTAGGGTTTGAGACCAGACATTGCAAGTGTATAAGAGAAATTCTGGACTCAAACTACTACCTTAAAATATCTCAAGACAAACCTGGCCTGTCTTATGCATGCAATTATTTAGACAGTTAACATTTTTAACAAAACATTTGAATTAACAGAGTAGAACTACAACCCTAGGAAAATGCACAATCATTCTCTCACGGTTTCTCTGGACAGTGCACTAAGACCTCTTATAAACGTCTCCTTCCTCTGGTCTTTGTTTTAATATAATAATATCTCGTTCCTTTTATAGTCAGGCACAAAGAGTATCTCTGTGCTTAGATAGCTTATGCTGGGAGAAGTGCATTAAAATGGCCCATTAGATAATTCTTTAAATGCTTATTCTTCAGATAAACCTGAACACTGTTAGCAGCAGAGTGAGAAAGCAGGCAATGCACGTGACTAGATCGATAAGGAGAATGCATGTCCCAAATAACTAGATCCCTTCCTGGCCATTTGCTTCACTGAGCTGCCCACTGTCCGAACAGGCAACCGGACTCGGAGCTCAAAGCGCACACATTCATCACTCTGCAGCCGCAGTCACCAGAACACAATGTAGCTGATGCAATCTGACACTGTGGTTAATGTTAAAAGGGAGCGTGCCTTTGAGATGGATTGGATAATTACTGGCAGTTCGGATGAGAAAAACTTGATTTAAGTGTAGAGCATTAGCTATCACCAGAAGGATGGCCAGAGATTGAGTGTGTCTGAAAATTAACATTCGAGCATATATGTCAATAGCCCTGTGTATTGATCTCTGGGGGACTGAATTCAGATCTATTAAAAATCCCCCTCTTCCTCCTATTCATTGGGGGGTGGGGGAAGGGGTAGCACTGAACAAAGATTGGGACTTGAAGCTCTTTGGATTTTTATCATATCTTCATATTTAATCTAAAATGTCTGAAGTTGTTCAAAAGTTGATATCCATTCTGGGAAATTGATTAGAATTATTTCTATTTCCCTCACAACCTCCCAAATGTAGCCCATTAAAAACTAGGTGTAGTCGCTATTTTCTTTCAATATATCCCCTAGCCCCGTTGTGTTTGAGTTCCCAGTATCCCTTCAACCACTGTTTCTGTAACAGTGGTCTGTAAACATGACCATCACATATGTCTCACCCAGAGCTTCCGATGACTTCCTAGGGCAGTGATGGCGAACCTATGACATGCGTGTCAGAGGTGACACGCGGACTCATTTTTTTGGTTGATTTTTATTTGTTAAATGGCATTTAAATATATAAAATAAATATCAAAAATATAAATCTTTGTTTTACTATGGTTGCAAATATCAAAAAATTTCTATATGTGACACGGCACCAGAGTTAAGTTAGGGTTTTTCAAAATGCTGACACGCCGAGCTCAAAAGGTTCGCCATCACTGGCCTAGGGCATGGTGTCCAACTTGGCCTGGCACTCTCTGGTTTTCTTCAAGAGCCTACCCTAGGCATCACCTTAACCTGACCTACATTTTACCTCACTGGCCAGAATTCTCCTGCTCTAACCCCAGCCTAAATGTGTTTCACAGGGCTAACACCTTTCCCTTCCTCGGCTCTTGCTTTTTTCATAGGTTCTTACTTTCAGGAGCTCATCATATACCAAAATACCAGAGAATGAGAAAACCACTGGGTTTGTTGTTCTCTCCCCAGAGCTTCCCTGTTTGTTGTGACCAAAAGGGAACTCAGCCACTGGCCTGCAGGCTAAAGCCTGGGAGGCAGACGCCACCCTAGATGCAGGCACAGTTCCAAAGGACACTGCAGAACCAAAGCAATCATCCTGCAGAAAGACAGACCCAACAGGCTCCTTGGTGACCCATAAAAACAAGGTGAATCCAGGGGAAGAACTCTGGTGCTCTGTGGGCACATTTACTTGTCAATCAAGAATATTTGCAAGCAACTGGCAGGAGCAAGTCTGTGGCCTGAGCTTCAGGCAGTCAGGGGACATTAGTTACAAGTAATTTCTAAATGTCATTCCCCAAACCATCATGACTGATAGCCTTTTTGCAAATTAAATCTTGCAGGTGTTTAAAGGAAAAAAACGTGGACAGGTTAATCACTAGATTAACAGGGCAATTGTTACAATTTCTTCGGTACTACTGGGTTCTATAATTAAGTCTGAACCTGAGAATCTTTCCCAGGATATATTCAAGTTTAATAAAAAGACCAACAGTCTAAATAAAATGTAACTCCAACTAATATGATGATACATGCTAACTAGCCACAGGTTCTTCCAAAAGAGATCTCTTCTAAGAAGAGATCACTGTGTATCCAGGGATATAGTTTGAAAGTAAAAGAAATGCTTATTATACAATACTCCCCTCACTGAATATTATTATCTTGATTGTCAGGAGATCTTAATGACATCATCTGCAAATGTTGTTTGTTTATATAATCGTTTTATTTTTAATTCATCCTTATCCTTCTCTCTTATCCGCATAGGTTTCTTCCCACTACGGTTTGTTGGGGGAACAGCAACTTTATGATATTGAAGAAATATTTCTATGTATTCTTGTCTCAAATTATATAAAAACTAGAAGAAGGGAGCAAAATTTTAGTGCTCTTAGGAATTTGTGTCTATGACTGAAGTATCAATGCCCCTAATCCATAAAGAACGCTATAGCCCTAGGCCAGGGTCAGCAAACTCATTAGTCAACAGAGCCAAATATCGACAGTACGATGATTGAAATTTCTTTTGAGAGCCAAATTTTTTAAACTTAAACTATATAGGTAGGTACATTGTTACTAACTTAATTAGGGTACTCCTAAGCTGGCCTTTGCTAAAAACATCCTCAGTCTGATTGAGGTACGTTCCCTGAGGTCGACCCCTTCCAACTCTCCCATCCACATTCGTCTTGTATACTTGTTTCGTCTATCTCCTTTCCGAAAACCGACTTCTGCACATGGGCCACGAAGTTTCAATCGCACTGTACGTGCGCGCCCGCACGTGGTATTTTGTGGAAGAGCCACACTCAAGGGGCCAAAGAGCCGCATGTGGCTCGTGAGCCGCGGTTTGCCAACCACTGCCCTAGGCGGTTTGGCTCAGTGGATATAGCGTCGGCCTGCAGACTGAAGGGTCCCAGGTTCAATTCCGGCCAAGGGCACATGCTCAGGATTCGGGCTTAATCCCCAGTGTGGGGTGGGCAGGAGGCAGCCAATCAATGATTCTATCTCTCTCTCCCTCTGAAATCAATAAAAATATATATTTTTTAAAAAGAATGCTATAGACTTGAGATTTGAACCAGGACAGAAAACAATCGCCCTTGAGGTTGCCTGCACGAACCATCTGCCTTGAGTTTTGATTCCTGCTTGATTTAGATGACAGGATATTTCCCATGCAGAAGGGAAAAAAACAAACACAGGATATTTAGAAATGATTACTATTTGTAGTCCTGTTTATTACTCTCACTCTTCAAGGGATAATGGTTACACGACATTACTCCCTTAGTAAAGGTATTTTTAAGTGTGTGTTATGGTAGAAAGTAAAACTGCCATTAGTTGGACTAAACACTCCAGCATCTCCTGCAAAACTACCAAGGAGTCCCTGCAACTTGCCAGCTCCTCGCTGGATCACTAGGCTAGAAATGTTCTCAATTCCTTCTCTCCTCGTGGCTCAAAAAGGGGCTGGGAAAAGAGTGAGCTATTAGTTCCATGACAAGTCTCTGGTGCATCTAGTAATGAGACTGACATCCCATTGTTCAGCCAATGCCCACAGACTACAAAAGTATTTTTCATACCCACGGCTTCAAAAACATTTGAGGCAGCAAGTGAGCCTGTTGGGGATAAGGACTCCACAAAATACAATTTTAATTAACACTGTACACGACTTAGAGCTGACATCCTAAAGTGTATAAGCTAGTAGCTGGGTTCATGAAATGAATACAGCTGTGATTCACAGCCCCCTCCTAGCAGAAGCATTCTGAAGACAGCCTACATGCTTGTAGCAATCCAAACAACTCTTCATATAAAAGTAATTTGGTTTAAAAATATAAGCTACGTGCCATAAAGGGTTACATTGATTTCAATCCATCCCACCTTCCTTCACAGTGCCAGGGTTTGTAAGAGAGAGAATGTGGCATCCTTAAACTACTCCATCAAAGAGAAGGAAGGTTCGAGAAGCAAGTGAAATTTAAAGAGTCAATTTTCAGGGGGCCTTCATTTTGAGAGTTGGGCTATTTTTGTCCTTGTTTTTAGAAGAAAATCAGCCTCTGCTTCTATCCCAAGCATTTGTGAAGAGGACAGCAGGGACAACACGGGCACAGCTGTCCAATTTACATTCACAAATGCAGGTGTTGCACAGACACAAAACAGAGGTCAGCTGAATCCTGCTCCTAATTAGCTACCTTTTTCACAAGGATTTTCCTTTGTGAAGTTATGCATGTAATTTGGGTTCAACTTAGAGACCATTTTTAGATCCCAGCATGCTATCCACTAAGAAGCGGGCTGTCATTATAAAGCATAATTTACAGCATAGTTAATTTTACATGTGTTTTTTTTTAAATCGACATCATACCTAAGGCAAAATTCTGTTCTGCACACACATTATTCACTCTGTTTTCCATCCACTTCTCAATATTTAAAAGTGTAGAATTTAGCCAGAAAATCTTTTATGTAGGAATGGGAGAATTTTTGCCCTTTTTCTAAGATTGAGAAAGTCTGCCATTTTAATAATGAGGACCAAAGACTTTGTTAAATGATACAAGAGAAGTAGCTATTTGCTATTGTCTTCAGTGGGGAACACCCTGGGGCTGATTATAGCAGTTCTTAGAAATGGCAGGATGGAGACTGGTATCTAATACAATCCATTAAGAAACCCAAGCCCTAAATGAAATGACCACAAAATCCTATCAGTTCACAGAAATGCAGCAGCTGTACATGTTTATTGTAATACAATAGGATATTGTTACAGAGATAACACTCTTAAAATAAAATAAAAAAAAGAACCCAGCAAGTGATGTGACCAGTTTATTTCTCTATTTGAAAAACGAGAACGTATATAGTGTGGCAGAGCTTTTGATATAAATAAGCATGAAGATTGCAGAGAAGACAGGCATAGTATGTACACTAATGGGCTGCTGGGATCAGCCGGCAAACTTCAAGCCACTGTGACGCCCAGGTTTTGCAGGCTATTCAGAGACCTACCCCAATAACCCTGCAAAAAGGGGAAGGGAATGCTGCTCCTCCAGCTGACGGAGAAGTATTCCACATGCTAATTCTTAGCTTGGCCCCCAGTTACCCAGTTTTCAAAACTGTATGCTATGGAAGTTTGACCTTAAACTTTATAATGATGTAATATTACATATGACTTATAGTGATGTAAATTTATATATGGTATTATTATATATGGTATTTTATATAGATATATTTAGACATATGTAGAATATATATATATGTATAAAATTATATAGAGAGATATATAGATATAGGTAGATTATTCTAGGTTGTTTTCCAATTGGGTCAGGTGCCTTCCTTCAAAGGCTTACTAAAGTGAAACCACTTTGCAAAGTATAACAAGTATCACCAGGATTGTAACAAATTCATCTTGCTGGATTTTATTCACTACAGGCAGTCTATCAAGATTCAGACCCATAACCTTTCAGAAGGATAGAAAGACAAAAAAACAACAACAACAAAAACTGTTCTCTAGCCATTTTCTAGGGTGGAATGCAAAGTATTTTGTTGTGGTAAGTAGGGCTTTGAAGACAAAAGCGCTGGGGCCATTCCTGTGATTGTTACCCCAGTGTTCAGCATGCAAAAGGGGGGCCCCAGGGTCTCAGAGATCATTTAATCCCCGTATATTAAAGCAAACCATGTCTCCATGCACTGCTCTAACCACCCTCTTCTGAAGCTTCCCTGCCCCCCCCCCCGCACCCCCCAAGGGAAAGTGAACTTGACTGGTGACTATCCCAAAAGAATTGCAGTTTCTTTACTTGCCTTCCTGTTCCAGTGAAGATTATGAGCCTAATTCTTAGAGACTGCTACTAAATTCCACCCTACTGAATTCTGCAGCCTAATTCTTTCAGCGTTATGTTTTTTGGCAGAATGATGTGACCCAAATTTGCAGGAGATAATTTGCTGCAACAGTGCTTCTTGTAATGCAATGAACCCAAGATGAGCATTTCAGGATTGCAAATATCAGCCTTAAAAATAATAATTATTTGCTTCAAGAAAGGATAGGTTTTGCTCTTTCTTGTATTATGGAAATGGAAATGCTCAGCAAAGTGTAGACAGTTTTATGAATTAAGGAAGCTTTACAAATCAATGGAAATAATCAAGAACTAGCAATTTACTTCAGTAATTGGTGGCAAAATGCTATAGAAGTTCTTTAAAGATTAAGAAATTAGCTGTGTGTGTGTATGTGTGTGGGGGATTGTAAAACCATCATGCATTCCATTTCCCATTAGTGGTGGCTAATACTATTCTTTAAAATGACATTTTCAAATCTGAGATGTCTTAAAACAAACAAAAAAAGAAAAAATATATATATATATATATGACTATGGCCGTTCCTGTTTCGCCCACCATGCCTCTCACAATGCTTGGCTATGTGAGCAATGCTGATTCATGTATTCATTCTTTCACCTTTTCTCAATATCAATCAACTTTAATATAAGGTATCAAGAGAGACTTGACGTGTTTCTTGGTTAGAATTTGTGGATCGGATTTTGGAAAGAGCCAGAGCAATAGTCCCATTGGGAGCAAGTCTTAAACTGAGTGCACTAAAGCTTCCTGGCCATGCATGGCCTGTGGCTAGTTCCTCAGGAATCTCTACCACTTATCTTGCCAGATTCTGTCTGCGTGTTCTCCTGTTGGGGAGTCCCTGTCACTTAAGGTACCAGCTGTGATCTCCGTGTCCTCATCAGATTCATTCACCCTCTCAGAATTCAAACACCAAGACCAGAGAAACTGAAGAGCAGGTTATTATATACATTAGAGGGGATCCCTTATTCCAAAAGGTTAAGTATGACAGAGAAAGAGAACAGAAAAAAAACCAACAGAAAGAATAAAAGGTGCGCAGTGTTTTCAGCTAGAGGCTAAGTGGCACATGCGCACGCGGGCTGGGGAGGCCTGCGGGGCCGCCTCTCTACGTGCTCTTACCTTGTTTCTCTTGAAGTAGGCTCGTCGGCAGGCCGCAAAGCACTTCTCGCTGCAGAAGCTTTTCACCTCACTTCCCATACTCAGGGAATAGCGCTTGATCCCCACTTTCTGGCACCAGGCACACATTATTTGTACATTTGACACATCATCTTCTATAATAAAAGTATAAGAAAAATGTTCATATCAGAAGCAAACATCCCTTCAAACTTAGTCACACCCTGAACCTGAAAGAGCTACCCGGGGTCTGATTTCAATCTCCGCACCTCACCGTGGTCTGACCTAGGAGAATGGCCAGCTCTTGCGGGGAGGGCTCCATGCTTTTTTTTTCTTTTGCTTTTTTTTCTGTTGGCTTTTAAGTTTCCAAAGACATCATTTACTTAAAAACCAGAGCATGACTACAGAGCCATGAGAGTTCCCAAGGCTGCTTAGCCTGGTAAAAATGCTTATTCTGCCTGCTTATACCAGGCTCAGTACTGATGAAGCTTGTAGAATGGCCCATTTGTTCAAAGGTGCAGCTGACAGCCTACAGGATCTACATATGGGGGAGGATAGCACACCCACATATGTGGTGACCTAATGTGAACCTTGACAGTCAGGAGCCAGGACCGATCTTGGCATGTTCCCTATTACATGTTACATATGGAGTGTTGTTTACTTTTGCAATTTAATGATTCCCAAATGATATGGTTAGTCAACAACGGAGAGATTGAGTGGCCAGATTCTGCTGATACAAAGGCAGTGGCCTGGCTCACTCGGTGGTCTCCTGTGATGCAGCCTTCCCACATGGGGTCCCAGACAGGCGCAGGCCTGATTGAAATTCTTCTCCATGAGATGTGTGTGATTCATGGTCCCTGGATGGAGGAATAGTCATGGGGTGTCAGCCATGAGCCCTGAGGTCACACGGCTGCCCAGATCACTGTTAGCCAGACGGGTGGTCCTCACAGCTCCAGGAGGACCTGTCGCCCACGCCATGGGGATGCTCAGAATGATGTTAGGTGATATGCAAATATTTTCAATATTTAAAATGCTGTATTTCTTTTCCTTTGTAAGAAAAGAAAACAAATTTAAGTAGTACAAGTCCATGACATCACAAATACTACTGCTCAAAACAAATAAAGACTTTTAAAGTGAGCCAATAAATGAAATGTAATAGTAATTACAGTGCAGGTAGCAAGATGTTAAGACAAACATGTGATGGTGATATTCAAATGACTGAAGTCTGGGAAACTTTTGTGGGGGACTAAACGTAGACCTTAAATACAGGTCTAAGAAATATTCCCTTGCTATCTCCTATGTGCTCTGGCTATATCTCGAGTTTCCTTGGTCCTCCCAAATGACAAAGTGTGTCTGACTGGTTGCCACTATTAGCCACATCTCTTCGTCCTTTATGGATTTTTTTTTGTACTAACCCAGACTCATGCTCCAGACATGAATGGTAATCACAAAATCCCCAGCAAGCTCTGGTATAGTGTTGTCTGATTCTGAGTAAAATCCCCCAAAGACTAATTGCTAAGCAAGGCCTGGTCCATGAGCTGTTGACATATTCATGGTTCATAGAACCTGTCATGCAATCATTCCATTTCCAGGGGAAAGATTTGGTTTGAGGCAGTGTGGTCATCAGCCTGCAAAATTAGAAGCAAACTAATTTGAAGTGCGGTGATACGGCTTTTTTCCCTGAGGATCACCACTCAGAACCACGTGCAGCATTTTATTTACTTTAATGGAATATTGTCATTTTAATCATCATTTTATTTTACAATTACATATTGTGATTTATTATAAACTATAATAAATGAGACAGTGTAACAATGACCTTTGATGCTAATCAAACATTTTTGATAACATAAGTTTCTTTAAGTGGAGTCAATATGAGTTCAAATATCATACAATTACTGTATTTAATCATTTGTTCTATTCAAAGAAAGCTTTGTGTTTTATATCATCTCTAATATGGCATCTGTCTATAGACATTGTACATGTATGAAGAATTAACAAAACTCCATAATTTACCTTACAGTACAGAAGGGTTTTTTAATTAGATTAGAAATGTTATACCTTTTAAATAATCATCTGTCATTACTAAACTCACTAGCACTAATAGTTTCTGATTTTTCCCAAGCAATTAGCTGCTTTATAATCTTAAATTCCTGAAAAAGAAGATGATACAGCAGAACTCTCACAAATGATCCAACGGCAATAAACTTGATTCTGGTGAAATCTGTAAGGAAAAATACTTTATGCGAGAAATTATTTGGCCTCAGCATTCAAGAAGGAACTTTAGGACATACATTAGGTTCCCCTCATTGTCTCTTCCATTTAAATGATCTAAAACTGAGATGGCAGAGAACAGAGCACAAAGCTTCAGCAGGGGCGGTGCTCGGCCTGCCCAGAGGAACGACACTTAGACAAAAAGGCTGCTGGTGGGTCTTCCTCATGCTTCATCCATCAACACCAGTCAGACCATTTGTCATTTTTTAAGGGAGGCAAGGATACTTTCTTACAAACAATAGACCTAACAAATGGACAAAAAGTAGAACTTTAAAGCAGATTATTTTTATAAATCATTTGCCCTATGAAGTAACAACACAGGAAGATGAAACAAAAATAATTGTGTATCTGGAATTGGAAATGGTTAGCATCTGTCTTGTTAAATAATTCAGTATTCCCATCCGTTTTTCATAAAACTCCGCTTCATAAAGGCAAACACTTTGGAAAACTTCCATAAGATTTCTCTTTTTCTGTCATCAAACTGTTATCAATAGCTAATGCTCCAAAGAAGAGTCTGATAAGTGGATTATTCCACAAGCTCAAGAAACATTTTTACATGTCTTAGGTATTCTAGTCTTACAGAAGTCATTTTTATTAATAGTATATTTAAGAAACTAAGAAAGATCTGCGATTATATACATTAATTTTCTCAGCTAAAACATAGCCCAAGATTCTGCCACCAGACATGAGATGGTATCCCATCTTAAGCAGTATGGCTGCACCCCTAGAAAAGTGAGATTTTCTTTAGTGCTGTACCCTGGAACTTATGTACATGCATCATGTTGGCAAAATAGAAGGCCCCAGCACTTCAGCTTTTCTAACTTTATCTGTTTCAAATTTCTTTATTTAAAACATATTTCTTCAAACTAGGGAAAACCCGATTTGCTGTCTTATATTTAGACTCAAGGTCTGTGAGACTTTGAGACTTGAGATTACCTCAAAGAAGACTCATGTAACATATTTTTCCTTACTGCCAGTAGCCTATGTATTTTTCATAATGAACAATGCAACAACAAATGCAAAATATTTATAGCATTAAATCACATTCCCAAAGTGAATAGTTTGTATAACATGATAAAAATTTTCATATGATAATGTCACATAAATATGCATCAGTCAAAATATGCATGTTTCAATTAATCATGAAGTTTATACCACCTCTTTAGGATTTAATTAAGTAAAATGTTTAGGGCATTTTCTTTCCAATCTAATGTTCAAAGAACTATAGAAAATTATTCTATTTTACATCCCAGAAGGAGAAGTTCAGATTAATTACTCTGAGATGAAATCAAAATTGTGTTTGTTTATCACAGTGCAGAGAAGTATGATGTCAAGCATTTCTGAAATGCCTTGCTGAAGTTTTTTGAGAAATTGCACTATTTGGTGACTATTAAAATAAGGATGGCCATTGGCCAGTGGCATTCTCAGGGCATTTGAATTGGCTATGAATTTGCATATTAGCTTACCTGACCAGAGCCCAAAGACAAGCAGGAGGGCCTTAATGGACCCCAAGTGATTAAACTGTAGATTTATCATCCCTTTGTAGTTTTCATGGGAATCCAAGACTGAGGAGGGAAATCTGAAAATATTTGCTAGTGATGTTTTTCTCCTCCAATAATTCCTAGAATGTACATGTCCAGATAATCATTTCAAGACTTGAATCATATTTGAAGCAAGTTACAAGTTAGTCTGAAGTGACTCCTGTGAGTTCTCCATACCATGAACTAGAGCTATGGCACTCTGTCAAACTATTTCTTGGAGCAGCTATATTTAAGAACAAAATGAAGACGTGGTCTGGAAGGCAGGAAACTAGGGTTAAAGTTTGCTGTTTTTCAGCCCTTTTTTGGAATAATTCAATTTCAAAAACTCTAGGGAAGTCCAATTTAAAAGTTTCCACAGAATCCTATAGATGCTTCTGTACAATTTCCTGTGTTCTAAACATGAACATTTAAGGATACCCAAAGAAAATTTGAACCACTGAGCCAAAAAGAAAATAATCATAGCTAGCCTTATTCAGTATTTAGTAGGTGCCAGGCACAGTGCAAAATTCTTTAAATCCATCATTTAATCTTAATCACAACCACCACCCCCAGGCAGGTACTAACATTATCCCCACTGTGCAGACGGGGAAAGTGAGGTTTAGAAGTTAAGTAATTTGCTCCAGATAACACAACCAGTACATACCAAAGCCTAGATGAAGACCAGGCCATCTGTAGCCAAGCCCAAGCTCTTGACCACAACACCTTAAAGCACACAGCCTTTCTAAGCATGGGAGGTTGCACACCATCCACACAGACTTCCTTCTACAGAAAGGACAGAAAGCTGTCACAGGTTCTGCTACTTACACAGGACACTGTTCCAGGACACACTAACAGACAAAGAAAATGGAAACAAAAGGGTCAAAATGTCTTTGAGAAGATAGCTGAAATGTTACTCAATCAATATTTGTCCACTGAGTTTAAAACAAAACAACAACAACAAAAAAAACGGTAAAGGCCTACAGTGTAAGCCTTTATGACTGTGGGACTTGAACTTGCTGCAAATATTCTATCTGAACGCTCACCAGCAAGTTCCACTTAAGCATTCGGTGATGAGAAAGAACCAAGAATACCTGGATCGCAGGATGCAGTCATTCTACCCACGCAAGCAATAGTCTTCCCAGCTTTCTCTTTTGTAAGGAGGGGGACCAACAGTAGGACATGGATGAGATTGACTTTGTGGGTCAAGTGAGTAATCACTTACATTTATAATTTCAAAGATCCCAATAAGAATATCTTAGCTTCAAAAATTATCCCTCAATTGTTCACTAAAATTAAATTCTACTATTAGAGAAGACTTTATTTGACTAAATATTTCTTATATCCCATTAAAACACAAATTCCCTGAAAGCAACAAGGTTTGATAAACATTTTTCAGCAATCATTTATGCTTTCTTTCTGAAGGCTTTCGCAGAGAATGGGGAGAAGGGCTGAGTATAGGCTTCTAATGAGAAACATGGAAGGCAGAGATGGAAGAGACTAGGGCACAAGACGCCTCTGGTCATTACTTTGCTATGTCTCGCCCTGGACCCACAGGTATAACAAGCTGAGGGCAGAGTAGACAGAAGAAAATACGGTGCAATCATACTGTAGCACAATGTGAAATATTTTCAGAGACCCTTTTAGATGTGAATATAAACCACAGTAGAAGTTGAAGGAGGTGGAAGAAATGGCATATAGCTAGGGATCACTAGAAAAGAAAAGCAACAGGCAGATCCACTTACTACAGTCTCAAGGGGGTAACTTTTTTAAGCAAGTGATGTAACAGATAAACATTGCTTTGCAAACCTGAGTCACTATTAATATTTGAAAGATAGCGTGGTGGAGTGCAGAGAGATAGAGACAGAGGCCATTAGTAAAGTATTAAACTGCCTCTCCCAGTTGTGTGACCTGGGCAAGTCACTAAGGGGATAGTAATGCTCACCCTGGGTATAGCTGTGGTGAGGATCAAATGAGAGAAAGTAGGAACATTCTACATGTAAATGAGCCTTCCTTAGAACTACTGGCAATTAGACCCATAAGAAAAGGGTAGGTGTCAGCTGTATGTAATCAGACGAGCCCAGATGACCAGGCACCAGTCACTTCAATTACATTCCCTCCCATGGGTGGCATCTCTAAAACCACTATCTTTGAAAACAAAGAACCACCCAGTAATTGCTTAAATTTCACTAACTCAAACTATTTAAGAGTAAAGCCATTCGATTTATTAAAAGCTTCACTTACAGCCATTCTTTCAAGAAATTTCTTAACTTGAATTAATAGTTGACAAGGTGTTGCCAAATATATCACAGTACTGCCAAATATTCTGTAATTAATAGATGGGAATTCTTTGCAATTATTACATCAACTATCCACACATGGGTGGATCTTTCTAAGTGCCTGAGAAGTTTGCTCTTTTAAAAAGTATCATAGTAACAACTGAAAATGTCTGCCACCTTAACTATCAAAAATTGCCAAATAATAGAGTCCAAATTAATAAAATTTTATTGCACTTGTTAATTAAAAGGATAGATGCAATTAAATAATGGTTCATACAACTATGATTCTTTGTAGTACCTAAAATTATCCCTATTTCCTTTACGAAATGGAATTATTTAAAGTGATTTCAAACATTTAAATAGTCTGCACCCCCTAACTAGAGTAGTATTTAACACAAAAATAAAAATCTAAATCTATATACATAAACTAAAATTAGTTCCAGTAAGTTACAGAAATGAGCACATACTACACAAAATGACAGAAAAAACAATAAAATTTTAAGTTAATTTTCAATTTTCTAATGAAATTTTTCCTGCAATTTTTAATTATTTATATATGTACTAGAGGCCCAGTGCACAAAATTTGTGCCGGGGGTGGGGGGGGAGAAGTCCCTCAGCCCAGCATGCATCCTCTCCAATCTGGGACCCCTCAGGAGATGTCCAACTGCTGATTTAGGCCCGATCCCACAAGGATCATCGGGCCTAAACTGGCAGTAGGATATCCCTCTCACAATCTGGGACCACTGGCTCCTAACCACTCACCTGCCTGCCTGCCTGATTGCCCCTAACTGCTTTTGCCTGCCAGCCTGATAGCTCCCTAACCACTCCCCTGCCGGCCTGATTGATGCCTAACCACTCCCCTGCCGGCCTGATCGCCCCTAACTGCCCTCCCCTGCCAGCCTGATTGCCCACAACTGCCCTCCCCTGCTGGCCTGATCGCCCACAACTGCTCTCCCCTGCCAGCCTGATCGCCCACAACTGCCCTCCCCTGCGGTGACCTGCCTCCTCCACCAGAACCTGCCTCCTCCGCGCAAGGTGGTGGAGATGCCGGGACCAGCCTCCTCTGTGCTGCACAGAGCCACGGGACCCCCAGGCCTCACCGCATGGAGCAGCCGCTGGGCCCCACCTCCGCTGTGTGCGCAGCCATCTTGTGATGGCCATCTTGTGACGGCTATCTTCGTGACGGCCATCTTGTGACAATGTGAGGGCGTGACGCCACCTAGGCTATTATTAGTATAGTTGATATATGTAAAAGATGTGACTGCAGAAAGAACTAAACATTTACATGCAGGTCCCTGCACTAAGAAACTGGTCAAGAATGCTGACTTGAATAGGACATGGCTAGGAGAACAGATAGGAAACAGATAGAGAGAACATATTGGGGAGTGTGTCACAGATAGAAAAAAGAGGTCAGAAACCTGTGAGAGCCCACAGAGTTAGGTCTTGAAGGATTTGGAGGGGGAGAGAGTTCAAGAGAAGAAACAGCAGGAGTTCCTGAATGGGGAGGATTCCTGAAGTCATGCAGTTGACCAAAATTGTGAGAAGGCAAAAGTAGGAGATTAGATTGGGGCCAGAGGGGCCTGAACAAGGAGTCGCTTGAATGGCATTCTGCTATGGGGCAGGAGGAGCTCATCTTTATTCCACAGGTAATATGGAGCTCTGGAATATTTCTCAGTAGGACATAACAGGATCATAAATGTTACTCCAGGAGGGTGTATCAGAATTTGGAAAGACTGGAATCTTGTTCCATATCTAGAAGCCTCAGTAAGCAACATGAGAGCATGCTCCATGATCATTCACCTTTGTGTGTTCAGTGCCTACCACATAGCAGTGCTTAAAATATGCTGGGTGAATGAATAAAAGTACAGATGAATGGGTGGGTGGGTAGGTGGGTGGGTGGATGGATGGATGGATGGATGGATGGATGGGAGGAAAGGGGATGAGTTCCAAACCTATAGAGTGAAAATGAAAAGAAGAACAAAAGGAGAGATCCCATAAAGTCACAAACTAGTAATTCTCTCCTGAACATCATACTGACGGATTCTTTAACAAGACACTAAGCTTAGGTGCCGGCAGCTCCTCAGCATTAACTTGACTATCTCCCGATAGTTTCACTGCTTTGCCAGTGAAGAGATGTCTTCTTGTAAACCTCTTTGCCAACCTCACCTCCACTTCTCAAAACTCACTGTAGGAAGTTTGTCTTTTCTATGAACTCATCCTAAGGAACTGGAATAAGAAAAGAGTAGAACTTAAGAGTATGGAAAACCCGGAGTCCTCTATGTAATATTTCTGAAAGCACATGCCACAGAACACTAATCCTATGGGATATTGAAATGGTGTTATTTTTAAAAAGACTTCAATGGTGAAATATGTATGGAAAAAACTGGCAAACAAAGCTAAATAACAGTTTCATTACTTTAAGATTTTTTGGAATGTATAATGTATGTATGATCTTCAAGAGGGAGAGGTAGAGTATGCTGTATTTCACCATTTGGACCATGAACATGTCTTTCCACAGAGAATCCACAAGACTGGACTTCTGAGAAAGTTTCCCTGGGACATGCTGCCCCACTGCCCTACATTAGCACCAAAGCAGGAGCACTTCCATGTGGATCATAATTATCAGGAAGGTTTCTTCTCTTTTGCCCAAAATTGGATCTTTCTTTTCAGGAGCCTCCTTTGTCTGCGCTGGGCAGAAAGACAAGGCCTGCAGCCATTTGGCCAATGCTAGGTGTGCTGACCAATGCCTACCAGTCCTCAATAAATACTACCAGACTGAACTAACACACCCATGATACACAAAATCCTGTGGCATAAGCTATCTGCATCAAATACAGACAAGGCACCCTCTTCTCATCCTACAGACAAAATGACAGAAATCCCTAGTAAGACAATGGAAGAGTAATACTGCTCTTGACACTTAATAATTCATGTTCACTGGGTATGGACAAGGAACTCAAGTAAAATCTTGTCCCCCTTCCCTGAGCCCTGGATCTGACCAATCTACGAGGCCCTGGGACAATGATGCTGTAACCATGGGTTTGCTCGACACTGGACCTCTCTGTCCTACACGGCTGAAGACCACTCACTGAGCCCCAGCAGCTAGCTGACAAATGAACATGATTAGGGATAGGGGACAAGGTCAAAGATTGTGCACCAGCAAATCCATCACTGTTGGAAAAGTAATTCCAAGCCCCTGCAGAGCAAACAGGGGCATCATCGCCAAAGAAATACAATAGCAGCATAATAGGACTAAAGAGTCAAACTGCTTTATATAGGATGTCAGAGCAAATAAAAGTATTCCCAACACCTACTATTTATGTGAAGGACTCATTTCCCCTTCTGAAATCTGGCTTTCCCATTAATTACACTCACTGGGCCCCACAGTGGTTGACAAATCTCCCCAAAGGGGAAACCTTAATTGTAGACAAAGAATTCACTTATTTACTCAACTCTGTCCCAGGCACTGCACCAGGAGCTGGAAATATATGTGAACAAGACAGACATGATCCCAGACCTCAAGGAGCTTTCTATGGCTGCCCCCAGTGTAAAATGCCAACATGCAGAAGCCAGGTGTTTGTGGTGAACACAGAAGGGGCTACAAGCAGCCTCATTGTGACTGACCAGCAGGCAAGTCCCACCTTAACATTCTAGCCAGTCCTGCAGTAGTATCCCATGCTGAGACAACCATTCCAGGGGAAAGGAATTGACAGGCCAGAGACTCAGGTCAGAGGGACACCTGGAAGGGTTTAAGCGCTCACATAAAGCACTTGCTTCTCTCCTCTTCAACTCCTCTTCTTCTCTCCATGCTCTGAAGTATGAGTTGAGTAGATTGAAGAGTAAGAAGTTCACTGTACTGAATTTGTTAAAAGAACCAAGGTGAACCCGCTGGAACATTGTCCACAATATAATTTATTTCCCTCTTCATTCTTCCTCTACATACTTATTTAGATTTCTTGAGTGAAAATCATGAATGACTGAGGGACTCTGTGAAAGGGCCCCATGCCAATCCTTATTCAGGAATATGATGAGACAGAACATGCCAGCCATGGGCAAAGTGGAGGCCATACCAATGGGAATCTTTTAGAGTCCTCTCTTCTGTCTTCATATTCCCTTGGGTCATGTAATCTAGGTACTCTTGTGACTCCAGTTATCATCTATAAGATGAAGATTTCCAAATCAATAGTCATCTCTCATGAGATACTATTTCCAACGGCCTCCCAGACAACTTGTCATATCCAAAGCTGCACGCATACCTCTCCCATAACCTGCCCCTTCACTGTGTTCCCCTTCTCGGTTCCTGGCCCTACCATCCATGCAGTTACCTGCTAGCAGAAATCTAGCATCTTTCCTGCCTCTTCCCTCCCTCTTCCCTCCCACATTCTGATTAATCACCAGGTTTTCCTAAATATTTTCATAATATACTTACTCATTCATTCATTCATTCAATATATACTTATTAAGTGTACTTACGTCCCAGGCAATGTTCTAGGTGACCCATCCTCATGGAGTTCACTGCTGTCTATTCCAGTGAAGCCACCAACACCTCTTGCCCATACTACATGTAGCCTCCTATCTTACTCCTGTCCAACCCATTCCCTCCACTCTGGATGAGGGAAATTCTATTGAGACACAAATTTCATCACTGCTGTCACTTGCTCAAAATCCCTTAGTGTCATCTACTGCCCTCAAGAACTTGGAACTCCTGGTCATTGTCTCCATGACTCCCATGACCAGGCCAGCCTCTCAGCTTGTCAACTCTCAGGACTCTAGATTCTTTTACTTTCCTTAAACCTCTTTCTCCATTCTGAGCGTTTCTATATGCTGCTTCCTCACCCACAACCTCAAAATCCTTGAACGATTGAGTATACTATTGCTCCTTCATATCTTATCTTCAACCTCACTCTAGGAAGATTTTTCCTGACCCCAAACCTGGTCAGATCCCACAGCACCCCTAAATGGATCATCTTCAGACTTGATTGAGATTTCTTTTTAACATGTCTCCTCCACCAGACTGTGAGCCAGTTAAGACAGGGACCATGTCTGTCTTGTTCAATAGAATGTAATGTCTACTTTGGGCCTCAGCATAACAAGGAGAAAAGCAGAATCCTTACAAGGTGCACCTTGGATGATTGGATGCCCAGTGGGAGTAGGGGAGCAGGAGAGCCAAGCATACCATCTGTAGTAATCACTCAGAACAAAGCTGCCTTAGAGGGAAACACCACTTAAAAGCCCCAGAACAGAAAGCAATCGTTATTTCCACTCTCCTTGGCCAAGTCCATGAACTAAGCCTTTTCAATTTAATAGGAACTTTGAGAAGTCAGTATTGGGAATGTCCCTAGAATAACAAGAGTTACTAACTTCATCATTTCTCTCTTAACCAAACTGTGTGCCTTCAAATAATAGCAAATAGTTCAGCCGAGCCTACGTTAATTCAGAAATACGGCCACCCTCTACAAGCAAGGGAAAAGCACAGCTGACACTTCCTCTTATTTCCTGTTAGCATCTTAGCTCTTTGGTGACCTGAGACAGAGTGGTCTGAAAGTATTATCCCAGCGAGGTCATACATCCCTAAAGTGAGGTAATGCCACGAGAAGTTATGAATTGCCTCAGGGATCGCAGACACGTGTGATTTAGAATTCATGTTTAGATGGTGTCTCCACTTCAGAAGTGAATTCTGGCTCTGATTCTTCCATTAATCCAACTGAATGACCTTGAGAAGGTCATTAAGCCTCGCTGGGCCTCATTTTCTTCATCTGTAAAAGAGGGCATTTAGCTAAATGGTCCCTCAGGTCCCTTCTAATTAAAATTCTAGGATTCTAAATCTCTCAAAATAACAAGATCCATTTAAAAGAGTTTAGGCACAGGATATTCCTTTTTCTTTCCTATTTTTCTTGAACCCCTGAATTCATATTTTTCCTTTTTCTCCTTCTATAAAGCCACCACTGTTGTCCCTTGCCTTTACCATAAGAGGCTTAGAAAATTCTTTGGCTAATGGGACAATCTTAGAAGTGGCCCTTCCTAAGCTCTCCAATATTTGCACCACCAAGAACCTGGTGCCATCTTTTTTACTCCTCTATTATATATTTATGCTTGACTTTAAAGGGAAAAACATGAATGTTCTTAAAATTCTATTTCTATGTTCTTTTCCATTGATTTCTGATCTTTCACCGTGTACTTCCACACATGGTATTTTATCCTGAGTTTCCCATAAAACAGAATCTGAAACAAAGACATACATGTAGGTGAATCTAGTGGGCATGTGATTCCAGGAGGTAGGAGTGAGGGTCAGAGAAATGAACCTGGGGAGGTGGAAAAGCCGACAGAACAATGTGTTATTGAGTTGGCCACCACTAAGGGGACTGGTATTCAATCATAAAGAACATTTTTTGGAGTTTATAAAATACATTTTATAACCACTCACACAGGGGACAAAGGAAAAAAGTATTTATTCATCAACTCTCATGTCCCATTGGTCTGGTGTGTTCATTTCCCCACACTTCTGGTTTGCACATGTGTGAGTGAGTGCTGAAAGGATTTATGGGATGTCCATGCAGCCATTATCAGAGAAACCCAGAACTAGAAGCTAGAGACATGCGTGAGACAAGGCCCTTTCATAATGCATAATGCATAAGCTGTCAGAGTGCTCCAGCAATCATTAGAGTCAGATGTGGGCCAGAGGGTCTGGAATGGTGTACTAGAAGTGTCCCATACATAGAGTTGTCATCACCATAAAGCAGTTCTCAACCTCAGCGCTGTTGACATTTTCAGCCAGATAATTCCTTGTTGTGGGACTGTTCTGTGCCTTGTAGAATGTTTAGCATCCTTCCTAGCCTCTACTTGCTATATGCCTGGCCTCTACTCACTATATAACAGCGCCCCCTCTACAAGTTGTGACAACCAAAAATATCTGCAAATACTGCTAAATGTCTCCTGGGGGGCAAAGCCTGAGAAGAACCAATGATGTATTATGTATCCTATTCTTGTCAATTCCCTGTCTCTCCATTTTATACCATATCAAAAGCAGATTCCAAGTAGACCACTGTGAGGGATATTTAGGCCTTCTGCCTATAACTTAATGTATAGGCTTTACCATGAAATATTTCATGTAAATAGATAATACCTTAATAATAAGGAATGATATGATTTAAATTTCAAAAAGCTACAAGCAGACTAGGTATAAAATAAAAATGACAAAATTATATTCTGGGGTTTAGTTGCTTAAATTAGAAGGAGTTAAATAAATTTTTTTGAAATCTAGGTCTCTAAGTTAAGGGCTCAATATTTTTGAGACAAGGATCTTTATCCCTGAATTATACACATATGATATACCAGCAATTTCACATTCAACTTCAAGGCCTACACTCACCCACCTAAACCCATATAAGGACCCCCCCGACACACAGGAAATCATGTTAACTATAGTTGATGAGCATCTATACTGTTTCCTGTGTTTAGCAATTATAAGTAAACTAGATGCTCTCACAATCCTAATCGCTCACCTGCCTGCCTGCCTGCCTGGTTGCCCCCAACTGACTGCCCCCGCGGGCCTGGTCGCCCCTAACTGCCCCCCCCCACCGTCCTGGGCACCCCTCACGGGCCCCCCGCCCCACCCGCCTGGTTGCCCCATGCAGCCCTGCTGTTCAGACCGTTGGGCGTCCCTCACTAACCCTCTTGCCGGGCTTGGCATAGCGAGGCCATTCTTGTGAGGTGTGGAGGCAAATTTGCATATTACCTCTTTATTATATAGGACTAGAGGCCCAGTGCACAAATTTGTGCACAGGTGGGGTCCGGCCAGCCCACCCCAATGAGGGCCAATCAGGCTGGCTGGCGGGGGGAGAGAGGCCCCAGATGGTTGGCCAGCTGGCCTGCCCCTGATCAAGGGGAGGGCAAGCCTGGGGGAGGGGCCACGGGCAGTTGGGAGGAGCCGATCGGGGCCCCGATCAGGCCAGTTGGCCTCCCCAGTCCGTGTCATAGCAACCGATTGTTCTGGTCATTCCGGTCTCTTGGCTTTTATATATATAGATGCTACTATGAAGGATCTTCTATATGTCTTTGTCTCACATATATACACATTGGTGTTGAGTACATATCTAGGATGGAATTATTGTGTAATAGGATATATGTATGTACAGCATTAATAGATATTGGCAATCATCTTTCAAGAGTGGGTATACTGATTTGCACTCTCAACAGCAATACATGAGAATTTTAGTTGATCCATATCCTCCTCAGCTCTTGGTATGATCAGTTTTATTCATTTTAGACATTCTGTTTGTGTACTGGTATCTTATTATGATTTTAAATTTTATTTTCCTGCTGACTGAGATTAAATAACTTCTAACATGTTTATGGACCACTTGGATATTTTCTTTGGTTTAGTGCCTGTTTACAGTTTTGCTTATTTTCTATTAGGCTGTTTTTTAATATATATGTATATATGGGATTCTTTATATATTGTGAATATTTGCCTTTTGTGGAACATGCATTATGAATGTCATCTCTCTTTTTATTATTTTGAAAGATGTCTTTTAATCAGCAGAAATTCTTAACTTTAATAGAGCCTATTTAATCCACCTTTTTCTTTATGGTTAGTGTTTTTAGTTTAAGAAATATTGGCCTACCCAAAATCATAAATATATTCTCCTAGGCTTTTTTCTACAAGCTCTATTGTTCTACATGTCACATTTAGATCAACAATCCATCTAGAACTGACTTTTGTGAGTGGTGTGAAGTAAAAAATCCATATACATTTTTTCCCATAAGACTATTTTTCTTCACTGCTCTACATTGTTATCTTTGTTGTTATCGACTCAATACTTGAGTCTCTTCAAAATTCATGTGTTGAAGCCCTAAGTCTTATTGTGATGCTATTTGGAGATGAGGCCTTTGAGAGTTAACTAGAGTTAGATGAGACCATGAGGATAGAGATCTGGTCCAATGGGATAGAGCCCTTATAAGAAGAAACACCCAAGAACTAACTCTCTCTCTCTCTCTCTCTCTCTCCCCCCCCCCCCACACACACACACACACATGAGGACACAGGGAGAAGGTGGCCACACACACATGAGGACACAGGGAGAAGGTGGCCATCTGCAACCCACAGAGAAAATCCAAACACCAACCCCAATGACCTTGATCTTGGACTTACATTCTTCAGAATTGTGAGAAAATAAATTCTGGTTATTTAAGCCATCCAGGCTATGGTATTTTGTTGTGATAACCCAAACTAATACATTTATCATAAATCAAGTATCTGTTTAGATTAGTTTCTGAAGTCCACTGCAATGATTTATATGTATATCCTTGTATCATTATTTCACTGCTTCTTTTTAATGCAATGGAAATCATTTATTATTGCTCATGTTTTCCGTAGGACAGATATTTGGGAGTGGTTTGGAGCACTTCTGGCTAAGGGCTGCTCATGAGGTTTCAGCCAAATGTCTTTTTTGGAAGTCATCTGAAGGCTTATCTTGGGCTGGAGAATCCACTTCTAAATGGTTCAACCAAAGGCTATCAAGTTGGTGCTGGCTGTTGGTGGGAGGCCTCAGCCCCTGTCCACATGGGGCTCTTCACAGAACTGCTTGAGTTTCCTTAGGCTCCCCTGACACTGAGCAATCTGAGAGAACTGGGCAGAAACTGCATTAACCTTTTATGGCAGCCTGAGAAGTTCATCCCCCAGACCATTCCTGATTCAATGTAGGAGGAGACCAGCAGGACGGCAGAACCACTGGGGGCCATCTTAGAAGCAGGCTACCATAATTTCATTTACCTAAAGTCCAAAAATAGGCAAAATAAACTATATTTCTTGGAGGAAGGGGCACTTAGGTGTTAAAACTGTATAAGAAAAGAAGGCAATGATTACCATAAAAGTGGTTACCTCTTTGAGGAAAGAAGCTGAGTTGACAAAGATCATTATTTGTAAAAGAATAGATTTATGTTTTTTCTGACATGTAATATATTTCATGATTGCATTTTCCTTTTTAAAATTTAAAATAAAAGAGAACTGACATGACAAACAGAAAGTATTATTTCTCTTTCATACCTCAAATATATACATATTAATTATTATATATATATATACATACACATATACATATATTAGAGGCCCAATGCATGGAATTTGTGCAGGAGTAGGCCTTCCTTCCCCCAGCTGCCAGCACTGGCTTCCCTCTGGCACCCAGGACACTGGGCTTCCCTCGCAGCCCCGGCTTCATCCGGAAGGACTGCCGGTCTAATTAGCATGTTACACTTTTATTATTATAGATTCTTTTTATTTCAGAGAGGAAAGGAGAGGGAGAGAGAGAAAGAAACATCAATGATGAGAGAAAATCAAGGATCGGCTGCCTCCTGCACACTCCACACTGGGGATCGAGCCCTCAACCAGGGCATATGCCCTTGACTGGAATTGAACCCAGGACTCTTGAGTCAAACCAGCTAGGGCTATATTAATTATTTTTAAAGGCTAATTTAAAGTATGGTCAAAAGAGGAGTAACAACAGCATCAACAATTAACACTAATAGTAAAATAAAATTATTTAATTATCAATTAATTGTTATAGTCTTATAATAATTACTAGAGGCCCAGTGCACAAAAATTTGTGCACTGGTGGTGGGGGGGTGTCCCTCAGCCCCACTTGTGCCCTCTCACAGTCTGGGACCCCTCGGGAGATAACGACCTGCTGGCTTAGGCCCACTCCCGGGTGGCAGAGGGCAGGCCCAATCCCTAGGTGCAGCCCCTGGTCGGGCTCAGAGCAGGACCGATCAGGGGGTTGGGGCACCGCCCCCTGTCACACACAGAGCAGGGCCCATGGGGGGGTTGGGGTGCCGCACCCTGTCACACACAGAGCAGGGCCAATCAAGGGGTTGGGGAGCTCCCCCCTATCAGGCACAGAGCAGGGCCGATCAGGGGGTTGGGGCACCTTCCCCTGTCATGAACAGAGCAGGGCGGATAGGGAGGTTGTGGCCCTGCCCCCTGTCACACACAGAGCCGCAGGGCGATCAGGGGGTTTGAGTGCTGCCCCCTGTCAAGCTGCTCCAGGGGCCAGGAGTCCTCGCGGCTCCACTGATCCCAGTGCTGGGAGGCATATTACCCTTTTACTATATAGGATAGAGGCCTGGTGCACGGGTGGGGGCCGGCTGGTTTGCCCTGAAGGGTGTCCTGGATCAGGGTGGGGGTCCCGCTTGGGTGCCTGACCAGCCTGGATGAGGGGATAATGGCTGTTTGCAGCTGGTCAAACCCCCTTCAGGGTGGGGGTCCCCACTGGGGTGCCTGGCCAGTCTGGGTTAGGGGCTGAGGGCCGTTTTCAGGCTGGCGGGTAACTGAAGCTCCCAACCTCTCCTTTTTTTCTTTTTCTTTTTATTCTGGGATTTATTTACCTTCTATGGTTGTCACTGGAACTGAGAGCCGGCTTTAGCTCTGAGGCTCGGCTCCAGCTCTGAGACCTCGGCTGCTGAAAGCAGGTATCTGGGTTTGTTTGGGTTCTATAATTGAAACACTGTTGCAACTCCAGCTCGGCCCAGCTGGCTGAAAGCATGGGGTTTGTTTAGCTTCTATAATTGCAACATTGTTTCTTAGAGTGCAAACTCAGAGCCCAGCAGCGGCAGGCGGGGAACCTTGGCTTCCTCCTTCACTGGAGCAAGCAAGCCTCCTGTTCACTTCAGCTGCCTGGCTGCCGGCCGCCATCTTGGTTGGCAGTTAATTTGTATATCGCCCTGATTAGCCAATGGGAAGTGTGTCGGAGGTACGGTTAATTACCATGTTTGTCTATTATTAGATAGGATTGAGGTCTGGCAGTATAAATCTTCCAGTTTTGTTTTTCATTTTCTTCTATTTGTCTTGCCTATTCTTGCCCCTTTGCATCTCCATGTAAATTTTAGAAACAGCTGAAACTGGTTTGGCTCAGTGGATAGAGCGTCGGCCTGCGGACTGAAGGGTCCCAGGTTCGATTCCGGTCGAGGGCATGTACCTGGGTTGCGGGCACATCCCCAATAGGAGATGTGCAGGAGGCGGCTGATCGATGTTTCTCTCTCATTGATGTTTCTAACTCTCTATCTCTCTCCCTTCCTCTCTGTAAAAAATCAATAAAATATATTTTAAAAAAAAATTTTAGAAACAGCATTTTAATTTCCATAAAATTTTATGCTGAGATTTTTATAGCATTAAATTATGAATCAATTTAGAAAGAATATGCCTTTTTAGGGTATTTAGTCTCCAATCCATAAACATGGTGTGTCCCTCCACTGATTTAGGTCTTCTTTTATTTCTCTCAGCAATGTTTATAGTTCTCTGTGTAACAATCTTGCACATATTTTTGTTAGATTTTTTTTCCCCTCTGGATATTTGACAGTTTGATGATATTTTAAATGGAATTTGACCCAGCTGGCATGGCTCAGTGGTTGAGCGCCGACCTATGAACCAGGAGGTCAAGGTTCGATTCCTGGTCAGGGCACATGCCCAGGTTATGAACTTGATCTTCATTGGGGGGCATGCAGGAGGTGGCCAATCAATGATTCTCTCTCATCACTGATGTTTCAATCTCTCTCTCTTCCTTTCCCTTCCTCTCTAAAATCAATTTTAAAATGTATACTTTTTAAAACAGCTTTTAAAAAATAAAATAAATGGAATTTGTAGATATTTTTAAGTTTTGCTTTTAATTTTTTTGTGATTGGTATATAGAAACATAATGGATTTGGGGGTATCAACTGTGTTAGAGATCTTGATTAATGCACTCATTAAACATAATAGGCATATCTCATTTTAGTGTGCTTCATTTTATTGTGCTTTGCAGATATAACATTTTCATCAATATCTAGGCAAGACCCACCACTAGCAATACAGTATTTTTAATTTAAGATATGTACTTTTTAAATACATAATGCTATTGCACACTCAGAATACAGAATAGTATAAACTTTTATATGCACTGAGAAACCAAAAATTTCGTGAGTCTTGCTTTACTGCAATACTCATTTTAGTGTGGTGGTCTGCAACCAAACCCACAATATCTCTGATGTTTGCCTATACATTGGTGGAGGAGGCATTCTGTTCTAAACAAAATGTCATTTCTACCTTTCAAATCTTATATTTTTTTGTTTCCTTTTCTTGCCTTATTACATTATCTATGTAATTGGACAAAATTAAATAGAAGTGGTGATAGTAGTCATCTTTATTTCATTCTTGATCTCAAGAGAAAAGTTTTCAATATTTAACATTAAGTATAATGTTTGTTGTAAGTTTTTTGTGGCTACTTTTTGTCATATTAAGGAAGTTTCATTCTATTCCTACTTTTCCAAAAGTTTTTTATTATTTATTGTGTTAAATTTTATCCAATTATGTTTCTGCATCTATTAAGAATATTGTATGAGGTTTTATTTTATTCTGTTAATGTGGTTAATTATATTGACTGATTTTTACATTTTAAGTCAACCTTGCATTCCTAAAAAAACTCCTAGTCATGATGTAATATCCTGTTGTACATATATCACTGGTTTTAGTTTGCTATGATTATGTTCACAATTTTTTAATCAGTGTTCATGATAAATAGAAGTTTACCATTTTAATGTAACCCAATTACATTAAATTATTATTTTCCTTATGTCTAATGCCCTTGTCATGTGATGGGATCTTTTTTCTTTCAGTGTTTAGAATTTACTACTGAAGCTGTCTGGGTCTAGAATATTCTTTGTAAAAAAACTTAATTATTTAATTTCTTTAATAGATGTAGGACTATTCAAGTTTTCTATTTCTTCCTGTTCTTGTTTTGGTGAATTAAATTAGACATAATGTGACTTCTCTTTTGCAGAAATTCCCATAATTACTCGCAATGATCATTACTTATGTGTAACAAATGATTTGGTCTAATAACGTATGTGTGATATAATCTTTTTTATTCACTCACATTTCACATTTTTGGTACTCTTATAAATTCTAAAGCTATTATTTCAAGTTATTCACTCTTTCAGAGTAAAAATTAACAATCATTGAAAGCTGGCCTAAGTAGCACAAATCTTTCATCTTGGCTGCCATAACTACACACACAGCTGAGTTTGCTTTAAATATGATCAATCGATTAACAAGTACATATTATGGCATATTAAAATAGATCCTTTCAAATCATAAAATCAGGTGGGAAATTCACCATACAAGTCATAAATCGGGATTTAATAAATGTAGGAAAATTACAGATTACCTAAACTAAATACATTTTTCAGACAAAGAAACTGAGGCTCACAGAGGCTAAGTGGCTTCTCTAAGATTATACGACCAGTAAATGGCAGAGCTGACATTAACAACCCAGGCCTCCTGGTTCTTGCCCTAGCAATCTTTCCATTCAAACTACACATTCCATTTGGCATGAAGAATGACTAAGCATACTGAAATCTGGTCCACAATTCTTTAAGACCCCCTAATAACAGGAACCATGTCATAGTAAATAACATTTTTAGGCTTTTGTGTCTTTTTAATCACTTTGAATTTTAAATGACTATCTTCTAGCCTATATTGTGTTTCAGAACCCATTTCTCAACTGTACAAATACAGCAAGTCTTATCTGCCTAAAGACCTTCTGCTACTCCACTTTTCTCGCCTTTCTACCCACACCATGCACTGTCCAAATGCTGCTAAAATTATATTAACTTTCTAAAGTATAGCTGATTATATTCCAGCTATACTCTAGGTTCTTGGTGCTCAGGGATGATGATAATAGATATTTATATTATCTGGTGCAATGTGAAAAACATTCAGTAAATACGTAAGTGACTGAAAGACTGACATCGCATTTGGATAACCTGGTGGTTATAAGTGTGGGTTAAGGAGACATCATGCCTAGGTTCACATACCAGCTCTGCCACTTATTACCCGTGTGGCCTCCGGTACGTCGCTTAGCTTTTCTGGGTCTCAGTTTCCTCAGATGTAAAACAAGGTGAATAACAGCACCCACACAGAGTTGTTAAAGAAAATAAAAAGTCAAATGAGATAATCTGTTTAAACAACACCTGCCTCATAATAAGTGCTCAAAAAATATTAGCTGTGATGAGATTATATCATTACTGTTATTAACTACTCTTGTCCTGCCATTCACCATCATTCCTCCTGTCCTTGTCCTAAATGACTTGGAAAACTCCAAATCTGAGGGTTCAGTGAACCTCTTCTTTGAGAAATGTATCTGCTACATAAATAGTAAGTCATCCAAATCCCATTAACTCTAGGTAATTTTATTTAATAATCATATTTTAAAAGTTGGACACACAAATAAGTGGCAAAGCAATTTTGATTAAATCCTGTTTTCTCAATGGCTACTTGGAATACAGCATGCATATGCAAGCCCTAAGAATATTGAATAACAGATAAAATAAATAATGGTCATAATGCAAACCACATTCTGATTCCCATTTCCCTGCAAGTATGATTCCATGTAAGAATTATAAGAGCCAAAAAGTAACATGCTTATTAACTGTGGGTTACTCAGCTTTATACATAGAGCTTAGCAGATCACGTGAATGTTTCCACATTCTCAGCTAAGCTAATGGTTCCTTAGAGCCCCGTTCCTATAACCTCTTAAGAATTTCAAGATTTGCCTGAAAAAATATATCATATTTCCATGACCATGCCTGAACACATATTTGGAACGCTCACTGAAAGCAAACTATCCTGGAGGACAGGAAATGGTCATTGTTTTCAAAGAAAGGCAAGACGCTCCTGCACACAGGAAATCAAGCCGGTCTCAGGGGCTTGATCTCATCTCCCTCCACACAAACCTGCATGTCCTGTGTGGGCCCTGCCCTCCACCTCACACGTAGGAACATGCTGGGGAATAAGAATATGATCACTTACCATTTAAGGTCAAAGACGTTTTATTCAAAACTGCCACATAAATGCATCCAGAGAAATATATTCCCTCCTTCTTTCACATTTCATTTCATTTAAAAGTAATCAGGGACTTAGAGGGATTCTGGGCTTACAACAGGCAACTTGTAAGCCTCTGGGAAAACCTGTCCAAAGACTCAGATCTAAAATGTCGTTTCCTAGATACACTGTTTTCTGCAGCAGAGCTCGGTAAAACTTTCATTAGAAAGTTGCTGCATTTCATTTTTTCCTTGTGAAAAAGAAAATAATGACTCTGATAGTTTTATTGATTTTTATTTAATTCTTGGGAGCAAAATGCTGTTATAGGGCTAGTCTGAGATTGAGATATAAAAATCCTGGTTCGAGTCCCAGATGGTTACTTTGACCAGAGATAGACAAAGTGGGGAGACCCAAACCTGCCCAACCACTGCAGAGGACTGATGGCAGATCAATGGAGCCGAGCGCTATTTCATTTGTAAAGCAGCAAAGACCAATGAACTAGTAAGGTCCTTATTTTGAATGTCTTTACTTCAATAGTCAAACTTGCAGGGGAGTAGGGCAGGCCTAGTGTTTTGACTCCCTATAACTCGGTTCATGCAGAAAAGTCCTTTACTGGCACAGTTCTCTTTGAATGAAGTCCCAAAGGCTTGGATTCATATTAAAATCTCTAATATGAGAAGAATTACAGCAAGGTTACAATATAATTAACCTGAGTTATCTTTCAAACTCTTGCTGATAGGTAGCCTGCCACTTCAGACTATGCTCATGCTGTGATTTTTAAAATTAGCAAAGAATGAGTTTTCATATTCATTCAAACTAAAAGAATAAGTGAATCTTTGCATAAAAAGGCGTCGGTTAATACTTTCAATTATTTTCTAATATTATTCTTATAACAGTGTTTTTTTAATGACTGCTCTGTATGGCAAAGCCTTATTCTGTCGACCTCCTAGAGTCTGCAAAAAAGTCTGTGATTCTTACTTAAGGATTATGATGAGTCCCTTCACTGCTTGGAGAGTGAAGAAAAAAAAAAAAGCAAAATCAGGGCTATTATCCTGTGTTTATAACAAGTCTATTACCATAGTAACAACTGTGATGTCACAAACCCAATACCAAGGGCCAAATTCTGTCTCTGAGTGGGGAAGGGCAGCTTAGCCTCGGAAATCGGGTAAAATCGGATGCAAACATGTGTGGCCAAAGGAGGGTCAATGCTTGTGGTGATCACCAAAGCACAGGGAGTTCCCCTTCTCTAAAGAAAAAGGGGGCAGGAACAGAAAAGCAGATCTGCAGGCACAGAAGTAAGCTACACCCACACTTCTGTATGCAGCTGTGCAAAAGGCGAGTGGAAATCCAAGAGCATGTGGTATCACCATGTTCCCAATCACGAGTATTCCACTGGGCCCACAGCCTGCCAAACGTGGATGGGGTCCAGTGGTCAGCCTGAGTACATGAAACACGCTCTGGAACCAGCGCCTGACCAGACAGAGCCCTCTGGTACCTCAGAGAAGCAGCAGCTCGCCTCATGATGGAAATCACTTTCAAACCAAACTGGGGTTTCACCCCTACTAGGTTACCCCAGTTCACAGAACCACTGATTCTCAGGGTGAGAGAACTCATCAGGTCTTCCAAAAGATGTGGACTTTTAAAAACTAGCCTTTTGCAGGAATAAATTGTATCCCCTGTCACTGGGGAAGTAGCAGATTAATAAGTATTCTTGCTAGAAGAGCAACTCTATGTTAAAAAGTATTGGATTAGGAGTCAGAAGACCTTAGTACTATACTCGTCTTGGCTCAAGTACTTAGAAATCATGTGACCCTGATAAAGCCATTTAACCAATTTGAGCTTCAGTTTTTTATTTAATACTATCAAACATGCTAATTCCCAGGGTTACTGTAAAGATCAAATTAAATAAAATAGCAAGTATCAATGAGTTTCATAAACTGTAGAGGATTTAATACAAACATAGGTACTATTACTAACATTTTCACATGGCCAGTTCACAGTGCAACAATAATTCAAACACTAATCATTATTTTCTTTCCAGGAATCCAAAGCACACATAGGATCCCCATCTTTCCTCTCCTGAGAGGTGGACACTTGCATGATACAGTCAACTCTAAATTATTCGGGGGCTGATTATAGAGGGGCCTGTTGCTTCTAGACAATCTACCATCTCTTAGTTCCCCCTCAGGAATGCCATGTTAACCTACAGATGGCTATAAAACTCTCAGTGCGAGTGCCTCAACTCTATTATCCTGAATAGCAACTCTGATAAAAGTTTTAGCAAAAGAAAGAATTGAAATGATTAACTAGACAGAATAATTTGTGGACTTTACTTATCCACAGAGAACTACTCACATAACTGCCTGAGAGACTATGGTCATGGTCAGACAGGTTGGGACTCATTCAGCAACAAGGTGGCCTGTGCTGTCTTATATATGGGCAACAGGAATTTGAATAGTATTCATTTATTCAACAAATGTTGGTGGAACACCCACTATGTGTCAGAGCTCACCACATACCCTGAAAACCCCACTATTTCCTGGCCCTTGTTACTGTCCCTTATGCTATCCACAGAGGACTTTGGCAAAGCTCACAGCCTGACTCTTAGAAATGCTATTCACCTTCCAGTTATCATGAGACTTTTACCAACCTTACCCTAATGCAAGGGTTACCAAACTATGTCCCTGGACAAATCCTGCTCACTGCCTTTTTTAATATAAAGTTTTATTGGAACCCAGCCATGACCATCTGTTTATGTGTCATCCATGGCCGCTCTCCTGCGACCACAGCAGAGTTCAGCAGTTGTGATAGGGACAGTACAACTCCAAAGCCCAAATTCCTACCTGGCCCTATATAGAAAAAGGTTGCTAAGCCCTGAATTAGATCATATGACTAAGTGAAAATTCAACTCTCCTGTACATTTCTGCTTAGGAACGAATAGGTTAGGTCCTTGAAAGCAGAGAACCTTTCTGTATCTTTGTCTTTTCCTATAGAGCCCAGAAGTAGGATCGAGTCGGGTTGAGAGCAGATACAGAAAATTAAACACGTCCGTCCCTACATTTTGCTTTGAACAGATGAGCGCCTTGGAGTCGCATGGAAGACAGCATAAAACCACTGGTGTTGGGTTACTCTGGCTTGTAATTCCTCAGAGTTCCAACGTCTAAGACTTCCAAGGCTCAGTTTTTGGCCTCTATCCCTTTGCATATTTATTTCCTGATCTGATGTGGAATTAGAATTAAATAGGAGCTGTGTGCTTGAATTCCACGTGGCTGGCTCAGCAGGAAACTCCAGGGCAGGTTTTTTGGCATGCCAAACTCATGTTAGCCTCAGCTATGCTAATTTCTAAAGCTGTTTGCTTTTGCTCAAATAAATCTTAGAAGGGAATTTGCATTTGGATGCACACCTTTCATGCACAAATTATGTGCATGATAACTCTAGGGCCGACTGAAAATTGGAAAAAGGAAAAAATAAATGGCTTTTGTTTGGCAGGCACCATGTTAAGGAGCTTTGCATACATTTTCTCAACTCAGGGACACAGCAAATCCCCTGGCCTGGAACTGCGATCCCCATTTTACAGATGGGGAAACTGAGAAGAAGAGAGTTTACGTAATTAGTCCGTGTTCACAAAGCTGGTAAGCAACAAAGCTTAAATTTGAACCCAAGCTGCCTAAGTCTGAAAGCTGTGTTCTTTGCACTGAGTCGCACTGCCTTAATGATACCCTCATCACCATCATCACTCACCTAAGCCACTGGACATCCATTCAAGCATGAACCTTACATTTATAAAATTAGTCACCCTTCTTCTTTTCAGTTGGCCTATGCAAACTGGGTCTTGCAAAAAGCCATTTAACTTGTTCTTCAAAGTTCCTTCTTCTAAACCCACTTACGAACAACCTAGATTACCCATCTCTGCCATAGAGTTCTTTCTGATTCCTAGAAAGGTCTTTGAGAGCCTCACAAAACTGCCCATTCCTTTAGAAAGCCATAGAGGAGACCTGGCCCTCAAGACTACCAACCAGGCTTACTTCTTTTCTTGCTAACCAGTCAGTGTAGAGCCTATTTTAAAAATTATTTTATTTTTATTTCAAACAGATGATTTCAGAGAAGGAAAATACGTTTTTGTAGCCAGTGGCAGAAAAAATTTATTGTAGGTTGAAAGTTTACAGCCTAGGCCAGTGGTCGGCAAACTCATTAGTCAACAGAGCCAAATATCAACAGTACAACGACTGAAATTTCTTTTGAGAGCCAAATTTTTTAAACGTAAACTATATAGGTAGGTCCATTGTTATTAACTTAATTAGGGTACTCCTAAGGCTTAGGAAGAGCCACACTCAAGGGGCCAAAGAGCCGCATGTGGCTCGCGAGCCGCAGTTTGCCGACCACGGGCCTAGGCAATAGATTGGAGCTTTTGCTTAAAATAGCAATACTACTTTAAAGAATACATGCATTAACATTTCTTATCTGTGAAGTTTCTAAAAGTTTTTCCAAAATTAACTCGAGCTTGATCATTATTTTTAAGATAGTTAAAACAACTTTCTATGAGTCATTATTGTTAGAAACCCCAGTCATGACTTACCTGCTGGTGGCTTTATGAAAGGTGGTGGAATTAAAGGTACAATAATGGGCACATTGCCATGATCCTTTGACCCTGCAGGTGAGTCACTGAGTCCATTTCCTGTGGCAAGCCCCGAATAGCCTGTGCTTATATTGTATGGTGAAATAACACTGTCCTCGGGTAATTTTGGTTTTGGCAAAGAATTTTCTGTAAAAGAAAAGAAATCACATTCAACATGACAAAAGAACTTTATTTCCCTTATGACCGCATTTTCTCGAGTAAAATAGCTCTGTAGCAAAACATATTTTCCTAGCAAACCTTTAAACACTTTACCAGAACTCTACAAACCATCCAGGACCTGTTCAGGCTTGTTGCCATAAATTTCCAATGGGCTCCTTTATAATTTGCCCTGCTATGATAGCTAACATCCCAATTGCATCATGATGATGAATTTTAGCACTATAAAAGCCCATAGAAAATTGAGAGGCAATTAACCTTTTCCATGTACAAAGTGATGTATAGCAGGCATCGCTCTCTGTCTACTGGGGGAAAGCTGAAAAAGTGCCCCACCCACCCAGCACTGTAACTAGGTCCCAGTGTATTATAAACTTGGTCCATAATATAATCAAAAGAAAAACAAATGATTAGGAACAAAACTGTTGTTGCACAGGATAGACCCATTAAATTAACTCATTAATATCAATTAAAAATGAACAAAAATGAAAATAAAGAAAACTTACAATAATATGAACTTGGTGAATTTTATCTTTGCATGTCAATCATTTAAAAAACAAACAAACACCTTAACCATAGAAAATAACTTTGTCCCTTTAGTCGCATATCCTGGTACTCCTGTTCCACAGAGGGAAAGATTATTACCTAGACCAAGTATTTTATGAAATATTAGTTTATAGAATATGAACTCATAACTTGTATTTTTCATTTACAAGTGAAATTGATACTATTGCCATAATATGATGTGTACAATTTCATAGAAAGCTTAACATAAAATTTGTCACGTACATTCAATTCCACATGCCTGCAGGACAGCTCATTTATAGTTCGTGGCTTGGCATATAAGAAGGAAAAGTGCTATTTTAGAGACTGGAAACAAAATGCATGAACAGGTAGTTTATGCCAATAGACTTGGAATGCAATGCAAATACTAATCAAATTGCCAATGACAACACACAACTAGTTTTACCCACATTTTATTAAAGTTCCTCAAATTGCTTCTTCACATATTCCTCTTCTTTTCCTGGACATTGCTTCCAAATTTAGGTTCATAAGTTCAGTATCCATAAAACACCTCCTGATGGTCCTAAGCTCCCTCATGATGAGACATCTGGTTCTGCTACCACCAGCAGAATCAGTGTTAATTCAACTCTGTCAAGCCTCTAATTTCCAGTCTTTGGCTGGGCTTTAAGGAACTTCTTATAGAATAATACACGATCCAACCATCTACTATGTTCTTACTCTTCTACCTACCCTACCCACAGGTGTTGGGGATGTGGGAAGGGTAAAAACTTCAAACACGAAACAGAAATAGGGCTTTCCTTTAGAATTCCCACCAAAAAAAATGGGGGGGTCGGAGGAATTACCAAAGTAACCATCATACTCTCTTGCATCTGAAAATCTAAACCTAGCATCTCACGTCACAGAAAGCACCAGTCTCCAACAATTCATATATCAAAGGGCTTAGAAAAGCAGGAGAAGTTAGCAAACATTATCCCTTTCTATACATTTGTGGACAGGACTAGAGCACTCAAGGTTCCTAGCCCTTGTCTAGCTAGCTCTCCCGTTGCTGGAAGGAGATCAAGCTGTGTCTACCTTTGTTTTATGTTGTGCTCTTACATTCCGTGGAATTCTGCTTATGGGAAAACACCACTGGGGACGTGCGTGTAAATCAACCATTGGCATAATCAACAAAATGAGTCCCAAAGCAGCTCAATTCTGGCAAGTTGAGATAGTTAATCCTTCTTGGCATGAGCACAGGCACATTAAATGTCATTACCTTTGAGAACAGAAATGTGCTGCCGGCTCTCTCCATCTGTAGGGTAGCTCCTGAATTCAATATCTTCACCATCTTTCAATTCAACCTTATCATAGCCATACCAGCCAAGGAGTTCATTCATGGTGTTTTCTGCAAAGTTCTGAAAGAGAAGCATAAGCTACTTATTTATATAATTAATAACTATTTGAAAAGAATGCATAAATCAGATTCCATTTGCACTACCCGTTTACTACCAGCCTCTACCCACCTCCCCTAGGGGCATGTTCATTTTTCAAATCCTGTTCAAAATTGTAATGCATTTAAATCTCAGGATGGCACGTCAAATTATGACAGGCCTTCAGACATTTGCAATTTAAAGATAATAAGAAAAAGGGCATTAATTTTGCTTACAAACAAACACAATTTTAGCATCTTCCTCTGCAAAGTGTATACCACACTAATACAAAAATATTAAAAGGTATAGCACAAAAACAGCTAAAAATGTTTTTGAAAATGAAAACAACTAATTGACCTTTTGTGGCTCAGATTAATGTAAGTTAGAATTGCTTTCTAACTCATCTCAGATAAAGCAAAACCTCAGCAAAGAAATTATTTAATTGTCAACACTACCACCCAGAAAGCTAAATAGGCTACAAGGTTCTCCGTTTATTTTAATGAATGAAGAAAAATTTTATTAATAGTAACACTGAGTGACAAGGGTTTCCCTTTTTTACTTTTCCTTTTCAAGAGTATTCTTTAAAAATACATGCATAATTTGCTTTATCAATTTCATCAGTGACAGATTCTTCCTCCATGAAATCAAAGGACACGGTGATTGTCTTTTGACATGTAATATGAAAGTACCAAATAACTTTAACATTTCCAGTCAACCCAAATTTTGGATAATGTATGACAACTTTCTGAGTTATAAATTAATATCTAAATATAAGGTGCTGTTGTTAGTATAGAGATCAAACTGAAAATAATGGATCTACTTGGACAGATTTAAAGCCTTCATATCAGGTGACTATGTTTTATGAATTTGTCAACTGCTAGCTCTGGAAGCAAGATGTGAGACTGTGTTTGTTAATGATCTTAATGAGCCTTAAAGAATCTCTATCCAGGGAAATAGAGAGATATTGGTTGATGGGTACAAACTTCCAGTTATAAGATTTAAAAGTTTGGGGATATAATTTACAGCATAATGATTATAGCTAATAATACTGTTTCACATACTTGAATATTGCTAAGAGAGTAGATCTTACATGTTCTGACCACAAAAAGAAATGTTAAACTATGTGACAGATGGAGGTAGTAGCTTATGTTATAGTGGTAATGATTTTGAAATACATAAATGTATCAAATCAACCCCTGTACACCTTAAACTTACACAGTTATGTGTCAATTATAACTCAATAAAGCTGGAAAACATTTTTAAAATAAGAAGAAGGAATCTACATTACAGAATAAGAGTTTAATACATGTTTATTGAATGAATTTTTAAAAGCATCTCTATATGACAAAGCAGCCTGAGCCTCCTAGTCTGAGCTAGAAATCTGTATATTCTAACCTTCTCTGTCTTTTCAAAGTCATTTCTCATTCTCCCTAGAAGCTATCATTTCTGCATTACACAGGGATGTATAATTTATATACCTGAAACAAAGAACCCAGGTTAAACCAAAGTGCTCATAGGCTCAATGTGTGAGTTCAATGTTCTCTTAAATTTCACAACTGGGCCCTGACCGGTTTGGCTCAGTGGATAGAGTGTCAGTCAGCCTGCGGACCGAAGGATCCCTGGTTCGATCCCGGTCAGGGGCATGTACCTTGGTTACGGGCATATCCCCAGTGGGGGGTGTGCAAGAGGCAGCTGATCGATGTTCCTCTCTCATTGATGTTTCTAACTCTCTATCCCTCTCCCTTCCTCACTGTAAAAAATCAATAAAATATATTTTTAAAAAAATTTTCACAACTGGATTTCAGCAGAGGTTGCATTATTTTTTTTTAAAATGATATTACACTACTAACTCCCCAAAAACAAACCTGGCATTTCAAACCACCCACAGGATGCTAGATTTTTTTGCTTTAGTACTCACTTAAGCTTAGAGCTCCAACTGGGTCAACCTGTGATGGTACAGTGCACAAGCAATTAAAAGAAAAATCTAGCCAGATTGATTCAGGGTTACCATCCATGAGGCCAACAGTCATCCATATCAAGCTCTAGTGAGGCATTTATTCTCGCTGATGGCTGGTCACGTCCACATTAAATAGACATTCCTTTCATGAATTCACAAAGATAATATGATCGATATGTATAATAAGCTCAGCAACTTCTGGAATACCACTGAAGAGGACTCAGCTAAATGCTGCTCTGCTCAATCAAAAGTGATCTCTTTAATGAGGCATCAGTCTCCCCTAACACCCAATTTCTTTCACTGAGCTCAGTGCCTGGACTGGAGAATGACAGTCCCTAAGCACACAGACCCAGGTCTTCCATTAGTGGTCTGACAGCAGAAATCTCCAAGGATAAGGATTGCATCAAAAAAAAAACACAACAATTCCAACAGTTCTAAAAGCCAAGTTCAAGCCATTCTATTGGTCTATGTGGGCTATTTGCCCCAATCTCTCAGAGAACTGTGCCAAGACAGAAAATCTTCTGCATAGTAACTCCTGGCCACCATATCCAATTTTTTAGACCATTTGTATCTGGGCACCTCTCTCTCCCGTTCTGCCGAACCTCTGAAGTGACACAAAGGCTACAGATGCATAATTCATGGAGCAACCTCCCAGTCAGCATATAGATGTGTTTGTTTTAGTTGAGCTGCAAATCCATTCAGTCTTTCAGAACCAATCCCAGGGATGAAATCCAGAGGTTTCACACATTTAGATACAAACTAAAACCTCTACTGGATTATTAACACCAAATTCATATTATTTGGGCATCTTAACTGTATCACTTAGTTTATGGTTTGTGCTGAAAACTCAGACACTTCGTGAATCAATATGAACTTGATCTATTCCATGATATTCAAGTTACTTTAAATATCAGTGAAAATACACTCTAAAACAGTGATGGTGAACCTATGACAAGCGTGTCAGAGGTGACACACGAACTCATTTTTTTTGGTTGATTTTTCTCTGTTAAATGGCATTTAAATATATAAAATAAATATCAAAAATATAAATCTTTGTTTTACTATGGTTGCAAATATCAAAAAATTTCTATATGTGACACGGCACCAGAGTTAAGTTAGGGTTTTTCAAAATGCTGACACGCCGAGCTCAAAAGGTTCGCCATCACTGCTCTAAAACATTCCCTTTCTTATCATTGAAAAGAAAATAAACTCCTTAATGTTTCAATATGTGATTTCAAAAGTAGAAAACAAAAGGTTTATAAAGCCTCAAGCCATAAATCTCAAACCTTTCATGACAGGAGGAACAAGACTTTCATTGAAAGAAGAGGAAAACAAACACCAAAGGTTCCTTTTAGTGTAAGCACAAGAAATAAACTATTACCTCTGACTTACACACTATTGTATTAAGAAAGCGGCCCTACCCTGGCCAGGGGCCTCAATTGGTTGAAGCGTTGTCCCATACACCAAAATGTTGTGGGTTCAAAACCCAGGGCACATACCTGGGTTTCCAGTGTGACCCCTAGTCAGGCATGTACAGGAGGCAACCGATAGATGTTTCTTTCTCTCTCTCTCCCTCTCTCCCTCTCTCCCTCTCTCCTTCTCTTCCTTCCTTTCTCTCTAAAATCAATTAAGACATGTCCTATGGTTGGTTAGAGCATCGTCCCAATAAGTCAAGGTTGGGGGTTTGATCCCTATTCAGGGCATACACAGAAATCAACCAATGAATGCATAAGTAAGTGGAACAATAAATTCTCTCTCTCTCTCTCTCTCTCTCTCTCTCTCTCTCTCTCTCTCTCTTAAAAAACAAAACAAAAAAAGAAGAATAAAGAAATAAGGAAAGCAAAGAACCCCAAGGAATAAATAACTTAAAATTTTTAATTTCTAGGTAGAATTTGATGCCAGACGTCATATGGACTCATTATGGTGCTAAACCAAAGGAAATGTAATATACTTTTGTAGTTATCATCCAAGAAACATAACATATTCTACAAGAAATGAATTTAATGTCTATGGCCCATAAGGGGTTTAAGCCCTTCTGCTAGAGAGTTCCAACAGCCATTTTTTCAATATTTTTTGTATTGTTATCCTTTACAAAAAAAAAAAAATTCTATTAAAAGCATTATTCTTTTCCTACATAAGGCTATGTCAGTTATGTTTTTTAAAGCGAAAAATAAAGGTGATAACAGTTAAAGTACAGAGATTCTGAGGTAAAGATATTCAACAATAAGAGAAGCTACTGTACTAAGGGAGACTATAAACTTTGCTTCCCCCTTAATCTTCACCCACCATTTGCCCTGGAGACTTAGAATAGGAAACTGAAGGAGAGTCTCTGAAAGTCTTTCCAGGCTCTGAGATTTTGAACTTCTACTTATATGAGAAATGAAATACCTTTTGCAAAGAAATATAATTATAGTGATCACACATCATAAATTTTACTGAACAGCCACTATTTCAGATATTTTATCATTGCTCCCATACACCATCAAAATGTGCCAGAAATTTCAATATCCTGGCATCTGACTCACATTTTGCAGACTGCCTCTCGCCCTTGGAAGTGGCACAAAAATCCTCTCTCATACCATGTGGTCCAATTTGGGTTTGGAAAATAGGTCACTATAATTATAATGATAATGTCTAACACTCTTATAGCACTTTATAGTGTTTCCACATCCTTTAAAAGTCTCCTGTTCCTTTCAATAACCCTATGAAGTAGGTATTTGATTTCCACAGTAAACTTTTGGTGAACCTATGTAACATCCTCATTTTACAACAGAAATGAAAGCATCCAGAAGGTAAATGACAGGCGTGAGAGATCACCCAGCAAAGTCAGGATGAAAATACAGACTCTTATACCAGGTCTCTTTCTGTTATAACTTCTGTAAGGTCCAATGTGTCAGCAATCCCAAAGAAGCTACCTGCTTGGACCAAAGAGTTGCAAAGAAATCGTCCCATTGGATGTCAATGTCACATATATACAGCTTTCAAGCCAGGGCACCTCTACCTCTGTTAAAACTTCACTTTCTTTCAGATTTGATCATTGGGCCCTACTCTCCTTAATTATTTGTACTGTTGAAATGGGGGGTGCTCAAATTTTACAATTAAAATTTAACCTTCTCACTTGACAATTTTTTGACATCACATCTGACCCTGATTGCTTTGCACGCCTCTTACTCCCATGCCTCTTCCTCACGCTTTACAGTCTCTCTCACCACCAGGACTCCTAAGGTAAGAAGACAATCCTAACAGTTAGTCTGAAAGCATAATCTCTTCCCAGAATTTAAAAAAAAAAATCACAGAAAGATGGTGGAAAGGCAGGAAAATTTACTATTTCTCCACTCCTCCGAGTTCTTTATATACTGGCAAACTTTATTTTCATCAGAACTGAATCCCCAGGACATTAATTAGACACTGTCGTTATTCAACTAGAAGTACTGCAAGTTCAATCTAATGATTTTCAATTGAACATTTTACCAATAAAGAGTTGGCTTCAAGGCACTTTGAAAATAACAATTATTACAAATTCTCAAAATACTTCTGAAGCACAAGTATTTCAAGGTCTTCCAAAAGGACTAATGATTTTATTTTTAAAACAGTAAGCAGATTTTAAAATATACATAAGTATCGCTGATTTCTTTCATCCCAGGCCTTGCATAACTGAATGTCAATGTGTTTTCAACTTTGTATCCTATCCTACCCACGAGAGCAGAAAGCTTTCAAAGAGCTCCCAATGACTCATTGAAATAAAGAAAACGCCATGTCCTCCATCTCCCCGCAAACATAATTCTCATTTTCCCTCCAACTTCCAGTTCTTTTTATTTTTAATCCTCACCTGAGGATATCTTTTCATCAATTTTTAGATCATTCACTTGCCTCCTGTGGGCATCCCCATGGGGGTTCGAACTCACAACTTGTGTATGTGCCCTGTCCAGGAATCGAACCCACAACCTTTTGGTGTTATGGGGATGACGTTCCAACCAACTGAACCACCCAGCCAGGGCCCAACTTCCAGTTCTAATAAAAGATGTCATCTATCCCAAATACACTAAAAGTTACTTGAAGGCAAAAACCTTTTATGTCATTTTATTCCTCACCTAGCACCATGCCTAGCATTTAGAATGTACTCAAGAAATGTGCTAATCTGTTTGAATGCATTCACAAATATTTTAAAAATGTATAAGTACAGAGAAATAATCAAACAAAATTTTAAAAAACTGATTCTAAAAATAAATATTTGCACATTAAAAATGTATAATATCCGGTGTTAATGGGCACTCTCCTAGTATTGGGAATTGAAGCTGATACAACATTTAGAAAAAGTAATTTGACTCTATGCATTGAAAGTCTTAAAAATGTATATACCCCTTGATTCAGCAATATTATGTCTAGTCATTATAGAAACTAGTCTAAGGAAATAAGTATAAAAATATGCAATGTTCAGGAACACTTATCTCAGTGTTATTTTTCTTAGAAGCATACTATAATGCCAAACAATAATAATTTGGTTAAATACATTATAGCTTAGTCATGGAATGAATAACATAGAATACTATTTTATTAGTAAAATATATTCTGTAGATAAATTTTTACTGCCATAAAAGATATTAACAATATATTAAGTTTTAAAAGGAAGGTTAGTACAATATAAGATCATTTTGTTTTTTAAAAATAACTATATATTATACATAGATAAGGGCATGAAAAGATGTACATCAAAATGTTGACAGTAATTGTGTCTGGGTGGGAAAATTATAGGTGTGGTTTTTTTTACTTATTTGTATTGCTTATTTTACTATTTCTGTCATGTCCATGTATTATTTTTGTAAAAATAAAAAGTTTTAATTAAAAATTAACAGTCTTCTCATAGCCGAAACCGGTTTGGCTCAGTGCTAATGACAATAGAGGATCTGCCAGCCATATTACTTAACTTCAAAACATTCTGACATACATCATCCAAGGAAGTGGACATCCCCAGTAGGAGATGTGCAGGAGGCAGCTGGTCGATGTATCTCTCTCATTGATGTTTCTAACTCTCTATCTCTCTCTCCCTTCCTCTCTGTAAAAAATCAATAAAATATATTAAAAAAAAAAAAAAGAAACAGTCTTCTCATAGACAACCATGTCAGCCAAATTCACAATCCTAATGACAATAGAGGATCTGCCAGCTATATTACTTAACTTCAAAACATTCTGACATACATCATCCCTGAAAGTGGAGCATATGAGAAATACTTTCAAAGGAAAAGGAAACCCCAATCCTGAACAATTTTACAAGGTGGGGAAAAATGTGAATATCTCACTAGCTAAGGTTATTAACAACAGAATTATGGTTGTTTCTGGAAAGTGTTTTATCTCCCTTTTTACCTCCATGTGTACTCACTTCTGAGGTAGATTTCTATTAAGAATCATTGGACTCACTAATTGAGATTCAAATAGGAGGTGGGGAAAGAATCTGCAAAAAAGAGAGAGACCGTTTCTTTTGCAGAAAGTAGGCATTGAACTTGATTAGAAGGCAGCACCTAGCTCTATACCCAGGTCTGGTCTAGGGCTGAATCTAAATCATCTCTGTTAATACAGATCAAGTGGATGGATTTTATTTTATGGTTCTGCCAAGAAGGTGGGAGGTAAAATTTAAACAGTGCAAAAGAAATATTGGAAGAGCCCACTAGAGATTACAAAGTAGTTCCACATTCATGGTCCCACTAGATCAGATGGTATCCTAAGGACCAGCCACTCTCCACAGATGACCCTGAGAGGGTCATGCGCATGCATGAAATAACAAGAGCAGCCAGGTCTGCATTCCTGATGCAGACTTTACCCACTGAGCCCTGCTGGTTGTACCTGAACTGCACCATTTTAGCTTGAAATCCTTTGAAGATGGCCACTGCGCTCCATTTGGATCATTTTGCAGCATTGTTCTCAGCCACAACACAATTGTTACAATGTGATTCTATGAGCAGAGGACACATCACAACACTAGAATCTAACCCCAGCCTCCAGCAGGCCTGGAGAGAAAGTCTGGTTCTCCTCCTGATATATTCTGAATTGGATGGTTGTACGTGGTAATTGGCAGATGAAACCAAACTTGTGTGCTTCCACACATAAAATCCATGTCGTTTTATTGTCTTCTTGTAACACAGAGCAGACACTTACGTCCTCACATTTTAATCTTTGGCCAGGACATCAATATCCTAGAAAGGTCAAACAAATGCTGTGAAATTGTGAAGAGCAGCCCTCGGGCTAATATTGTGGCAGGCATGGCAGGTGTGCAGCTGTGTGCAGCTGTGTCCCGTCACAGCTGCAGAACTGCCCTAAAAATCGCCAACACTTGTTACATTGTTTTCCTGACTGTGCCAAAGCCTCTGGTCCTACAGCAGGACAGAGTTCCACAGCCCTTTGGTTACACAAGAGATATTAACACCCATCAGTCTACACATCCTAAAATATATCAAAATCTCACTCACCCCAGGCTTTCATGTCTGTTTACATGTTTCAACTGGCACCAGCAAAAACAAAGTACTCTAGTTTTTTCTCATTTTAGGAAAATATTCAATAATCTTATTAGCTCGAGAGTGCAAGTGTGGCTGACTTCCCATCCCGCAAGAGGAAGTTTTAGACTTCAGAGATTTTTATATGACCCACCTTCTACTACTTCCAATAATATTTTTCAAAAGAAGCGAAAAGACTTAATAAAAAGAACTCTTCCTTAGAAGATATAAAAAGCCTGGTCCCCCTGACACGACATTATAGTTCCCTCGAACTCCCCTTTTTCAGATAGTCACTTGCACTCACTGATATTTACGCTTTTTGAGGCTCTGTTGGTTTTTTTGGTTTTGTTTTGTTTTTGGGGTTTTTTTTTTTACTTTCCTTTACAAACTCTGTTGCCTCTTGGTTTCTGGAAGTCTGTCTTTCACACAAGGAAAGTAGGGCTTGGCTTCTCAGAGCGGTGCTTGGCAGGCACAGAGGCAGGAAACGCAGAAGGGAATGAGTCTGTCAGACTCATTTTCTTCTAGTTCAAATGTTTATTTCAGATTTGGGAGGAAGTGGAGTGGTTCCTTTCCATTTCCTCGTCTCTGGAACCTGCGAGTTGTATAAGGCTTGGAGAATCTCTCTCACCACACATCATACTCACAAGTTCCCAGATGGAGACTCTTCAGAAAACCTCCAGTTAAACAGAGCAGAATTCACAGCTCTCATGCCCTTCTGGGACCATCTCTCATGGGCTTAGGACTGGAGCATTGAGCTAGAAGACTGAAAGCAATGCAGAGGACAGGGCTGGTGGGCTCAGGAACACCCTATTCCAGCTCCCAAGGGGCAAGGACTGGGACGAATGTCTCGACTGACATTAGTCCCCAGTCCTGCCACGTGGTACACCTGAGGCGGAGAGGTATGACATCATTTGTGAATGCCCCAGTGTGATCTGGTCCTGAGCCCACTTTCTAGGTTCCTGAGACTTACCGGGTCTGACACTGGTGTTTCAACAGCAAAACTTAAAATATACATGTTTTAGTAGTGAACTGATTTCAACCCATGCTATCTTTTCTAATCCATACTCTGATTTCTCTCCCCCCGCCATTTCTTTTATAAAGCCAAGCTATTTACCTCACTACACTCACCAGCTCAGCTCTGCAACTTGTTTTATCATCTACGCAATTGACACAGTTCATTTTTAATGCCAAATGGAGACCATCAGAAACCAAACTAGAAAATCTTGTGGTGAGTTTACTACTAAACTCTAACAGATGTGACTGACTCTAACTGTAGGCATCAGGACTGATGCATAATTTTAGGTACAAATTACTTACTGAGAATATTTATAGACAGAAAACTTCTTCAGCAAAAAAGAAGACCCTAGACATTTAACACAGATTATCTTGTAATTTAGCAATTGATAAAGTAGCCAAACATTGTAAATGCATTAATTATGGTTTGTTTAGGAAAGTTCCCAGGGCAGAGTGCTTGATCTAATCATGTTGTTTTGCCAAAGAGTTTTAAAAGGTAAAAATCCAACTCAGTATCTTTACTCATAGTATAGATTTTCTAGTTGCATTACTGTTTGATAACCACTGATTATGTTCCCTAAGATCTATGTGCACAAAATACATACCTTTAAGTGAACTCTATTTACACTTACGCATATATATACATTTACACATCCAATAGTAACAAACTAGTTTTTATATTACAACGACCATGGATGAACTCCTAAAACAAATTAACCCTTCCATATGTCAGAATTCCCTCATAACATGCATTTATTATGATACTCATGAGTTGACAGTATAACGAAGACATATTACATTAGATACAATCACAATATTCAATTTTGAAACCAAAAGTAGTCAAAATATAGATCACATTTTTTTCAAATTTCCTTTGTTGGCCACTAATTAAATAAGGCATACTAATTGCGCGTACAGTAATGAGTCTTTTTAATCAATTAAAAAACCCAGGATGAAAGGAGGAAGAAGAAAAGGAAAGATAAAGAGTCATTGCAAAGGTCATAATGAGACAAACATTTCTGCTTGAAGATATTGTCACTAAAGTTACACTATAAGCTAGCTATGCCAAGTCATGTACTTCTCATACACAAAATTATATTGTATCAAATTTAAATTTGTTACAACTGCCATGTACATTAAACCAGTGATAAGGAATATGTAACTCAATATCTGATCTAGTGAAACAGCAACCAATATTAGCTCCCAGCCACATGAAGACAATCTCCAATGCCATTACTGGTGTCAGCTAAACCTCAGCCAGTTTTTCTTCTCCGGCCGTTTTCAAATAAATTTGTGACTATCTCCATTAGGAAACCTTGGAGGAAGTCTCTATGAGGAGGTAATTTTGTTGCTCATTCTTGGTGCCCTGCATTGGCTGTACTTAAAATAGACAGTTGTACCAATGTCCTTTCTATTACCCGAAGGGGAAAAAAAAATCACATACACTCCAGTCCTTTTTCTTTCAGCTTGCAGAGAGGCAACTTGATCCAACCAGTGTTGAAACCTGAGTAGGTCACTGTACACCATGATAAAATTCCCTAATCCCTGAGCCAAATCTCCCTAAGGGGGGCCTCCTCCTGATCCTCCACTTCCCAGGCTGACTTTTCCATTCGCTCTCTCCTCTTTCCCCCTTTCATTTCCCCTACCTTCAAGCCTTGATATGTGATCCTGGTGGGGGCTCAAGTTTCCGTTTTTACAGCTTAGGCCGTGCTAGCTGTATACATTCCTTTCTTTCTGCCGGGCAGTGATTACTTACCAGGGCTTAGTTTACACTGGTCCAGATGAAAGCCGTTCAGATGAAGGCAAACACAGCCAGGCAGCTCCAGCGGCACCGATATGAAGCTGCACAAGGCCACATTGTGTTCTCGGTGACATTTTGTTGCACATATTTTTATGCAGGGCAACCAACTTGTTATGTTACTCTACACTTCAGATGGAGGGGTAATAATACCATGACGTTTGGGGATGGGTTTTATTGATGTGGTTATTACTCTTAAAAACGGAAAAATTTTAATGAGTTCGAAATAACCCTTTCACCTTTTGTCTTTGAAAAATCACTTTTAAAAATGAGGACTTTTAGTGCTATTATATTAGAGGAATGCCTACTGAACAATTCCACTAGGAATGGGATTTCATGACTCCCTGGCATGGTGTGCTTTGACAAGACTGAAGATTTCGGCCAGGGGTCTCTGACAGACACATTGTTCCAAACCAGAGAGAAAACACCATGCTACAGGCAACTGAACTATTTGCTGGGTGGAACTTTTCATTTACTGCTACTATGGGTTGAAACAATAAGGATTAAAACTTCAAATAGGAGGTGGTGATTTAAAAGAAAAATAACATTTTCCAAAAGGAAATTCTGTGCACGGAGGTTAATTCCATACTTAGTCCTGCAGCATTGGCTAAAAACTGTGTAATTTTTCCCTTCACACAATGTTGTTTTTGTTTCTTCCTCACCAGTTCAGACAAACATCTGTTATACTGTAGAAGGACAACTATCTCCCAAACCACGGAGTGCACCCGCAGCCAAAGTCAACAACGCGAGCCCCAAGCATCGAGCACAGTCAGCCTTTATATCCAGCCGGGATAACATTTCACATGTTTTGATTAAAATTAGCTAATTTGTAATTCTAGAACCTATGAAACTTAAAAGCTGCCATCCATATAGATCACATTAGGCAGTGTTTTAAAGGGCCAGTGCACACTCATTTCCTGGTTACTTCACCTCTCTCCTCTCCCTCCACCCCCAATTTAAAATGAAATGGGAAAGTAATCTGGAAACGCAGGAAGGGTAAGTGAGGAAGAATGGTTATGGTCGATTGTTTGAATTCCAGCCCCTTTGGAGGACAACTCCTACTGGTCTCTCTCTCTCTCTCTCTCTCTCTCTCTCTCACTCTTTCTCTTTTTTAAGCTATGATTGGAATCAATGGTGGTTTCCATCCCAAAGAATGGCCCTGATTTCCAAGGCAAATCTTCCTTAACTCTCTTACTTCCCACAGCTGCACCTCATACTTCCAAGCACTAAGTTCCTCACCCAGAAAATAAGAGCCTTAAGTTCAAAATTCGGATTGTGTGGAAATTTCCCAGGGGTGTACATATAGGACATATTATCCATGTGTCCCTCTCTAAGCGTGGGCTTCATACAAGGCACTCTCATAGAATATGTTTGTTCCAAAGAAGAAAACATCAAAATGCGATGAATTCAACTCAGTTGCGTGCCATTTTCATTCAGTTTGTCTTTTAAATACAAACTTAACCAACCTCAGCAAGTCAGCTGGCAGTGTTAAGGAGTCTATGCAGAAGATGGAGACCTAAGACAGCTGCAGGATGAAAACTAAGGTTCCCCCCCCCCAAATCTGCTACTTGTGTGTAACTCAAAGAAAAATAGGTAAATAAAATAATCTTTTCTAAATCAGGAGAGACTCCTGTAATCACAGAATAAACCCCTCGCCGGGCAAAAGCTGCAACTTCATAGAAAATAAGGGGCTGGGGGGCCCAGGAGGGTCTAGAGCTGCGCGGCGCTCTGGTGCCATCGCTCCAACGGGAACAGCTGGAGCACCCGGCGGCTGCGCTGGCCACCTCTGGAGCACCGCTGGCCTGGCGCGGAGCCCGGCCTCGCCGAGCGGACTCGGGGCTGGCCTGTGCGAACAATGGGCAGGGGCTCCGCAGGCCGCCCCTCCGACAGCGATCCTTCAGCAGGGCTGGCCGGGTCTGCTGAACTGGGGAGTGGAGCGTGCAGAGGCGCGGGAGCGAGAGAGGCGGAGGCAGCCTCGAGAGAGGAGCGGGCAGGGCGGGCGAGGCGAGCCGGACGTCAAAACGGTACCCAGCCCCGCGCCGCCCGGGCCGCGGCTCTCCCGGGCACTGACAGCCCCTGTACGCCGCTCAGCTGGCTACTTGGGGGGAAGCGGGCCGGGTAGCGGGGAGGTGAACCGGGGAGACGGGGGAATGGAGCGCTCCCGGGTGCCTCGGCCCGGCAGCTCCTAACTTTGGAGGGACCAAGAAGCGGAAAAAACTACACCGCCGACTAGCAAAGCCTCTCGGCCGTGCCCACCGCCACTTGGGCCGCCGGACGCCTCCCCCCGGAACGCGCCTGTACCAACCTGGGGTTGACACGGTTAAAGAGTGTGCGGTTCTCCGGCCGCCCCCACCCCCACCAAATCGGAGGCAGGCAAACCCCGAGGATGCAGCCCGCGAGTTGGCCTCCGTTCTGCACCTGGAGGAGCAGCGGAGGCGTCCAGGGCATCCTACCGGAACTGACAAGCGCTCCCCTGTCCCCCCAAACCCATACAACGGCCCGAAGGGAGCGGGCGGGAGAAAGAGCGCGGTCTCTCCGGCCCCGAAGTCCCAACATACCTTCATTTCCTCGTTGATCTCCCTCTTCACAGGGTGAGCCGGCTTCCTGCTCCTTTTATTTTCCGGAGGTCTCCCTTCTTTCTCCATTTCTGCCATGTTTTTGTGTCTGGTTTCTGTGGAGATGAAATGGCTGCTGCCGCCGCCGGCGGTGGCGGTGGCGGTGGCGGCGGTGGTGGTGGAGGTGGTGCTGATGGTGGCAACGCTGGCGGAGGTAGCGGTGTCGGCGGGGCTGGG
>NW_005871264.1:1684622-1700040 GCF_000147115.1 Myotis lucifugus | reverse complement strand
CGTCTCAGCTTTACCCTGTCCGGGTGCCCTGGGTTTAACCCTCCAAATTGCGTACTTCTGTGAGCGCAGGGACCCTCATAGGACCGAGTGCTCTCCAGAAGCCGGGACACCGCGCCACGCCCCGGGGGATGCTCCCCACTCCGCCCGGTTGCGCTCTGTCCTCGGGACTTCGCGCACCCGCTCTTCCGAGCCTCGCTCTCTTCCCGCGCCCACGTCCCCCCTCGTTGGCCCCCTAGGGCCAAGCTTGGATTGTGTGCGTCCCTCTCTGGCTCGAGGCGTTGGCACGACGGTCTGATGGGGCTTCGGTGAGACGCGCAGCCCTGAACCCCACACCCGCTGCGGAGGACACGCCTACGTTCGGGCTTCGCTTTCCCTCGCCGCGACACTTGGCAGTTACCTGACAATGCGATGTGGGGGTGTCCATTGTTCCACCGCTTGTTATTGTGGAGTGTTTCTCATGTCAGTGGTGGAACTTAAAATTACACATTTTTTTTAACTTAAAAGATAGAATGAATTCGTTGTGGGGGGTATGTGTTAGCTTTCCGTTAAAATCCCAGTTTGGCCTGCCAAAGGAGGCTCATTCTGGGTGTTACTTTGTCTAATTTGCATCTTAGCACTCCTTTGTTTCTTGAACGTCAAATTAGAGATATCTGGGTGTGTACTTCGGGGTCCGGTCGTGAGAAACTCTTACCAGGAGAAATGTTAAAAATCCTGGGGCGGCTATCCAGGACGCCGAAAAGCCAAGAGAATAGGACTGGTGAGGTTTCAGGGAGCGCTCGGCGGCACAGCATTCCCTATTCCCTATTAAAGATTTTTCCAGTCGCTCCCGAGAACGTACCCAGGTATACACAGGTGGTGAGCCCGAGCCCTCTGACCCGGTCCCAAAGCCTGCTGTTGTCCACAGCGAACCGAAGACACCCGTGCAGCAAGGAGCCCAAGCCTGTCTGCCCTAACTCTGCTCCATCCCCGGCCCCTACTGGACCGATGACAACACAAGTGTGTGAGCCTGGGTGTGTTTCACAGCGAGGAATACCATCCAATGCTGTTACCGGAAGGGAGGGAAGACGGGGAGGTCTTTGGTGGTTTTCAGTCTGAATTTCATAAAAAAAAAAAAATCTGAGAATATGTGGGTTGGAATTAGTTTGTTTTCTCTGTTTTGTCCTCTTGGTCTTTAATGAGAAGTAGTGAGAAAACTTTTTGTGGACTTTTGAATATTCTAAAATTGCAGCCTACATTGTAAATTGTACACCAAGAGAAGCTTTTTGCCTGCTGGAAACATATTTAAGTCCCCTCCATTTCCTTTGGTGCCAGAACCATTACAATTGATTCACTGTTGGTCAGTTCATATCAAATAACAAGTTATATACCCCATGTCCTAAGATACAGTTTCACAAGTTAAGAATAAAATAAACAGAAAAGGTGAACTGTAGCCCAGAGTTATATTTAGAGGCAGCTATACTTCCTTTAAAGAAAAGTACTTACTCTGCAATGTTTCAGGCATTTAATTTTAAAAAAATGATATTCACAGGCATATATCCTCCAGAAAACAGATGTGAGAACATTGTGTTAGAATCCACAATACATATCTTCAGTGACAGAATAAAAGCTCCTAAAGTATATGTGAGGAAACTTCTAGTCTAGAATGAACTTCAGAACTAATGATTGTTATACCTTGTTAGTGACAAGGTGTAGGTTTCTTCAAATATACTATAGATGGAATCAATTATAAAAAGTGTTGTTGCTTTATGAATTTGGAGATACCATAAGGCCAATAATGTTCCCTATATAACATCATAGTGTCTGTAAGAGTGTAACATTATGTGGATAGAAACATTCATACATATCTCAGAAGAGCTACTCTTTTGCTACTATGATTTACCATTAGACTCCCCACCCAGCGCGCTCTCTCTCTCTCTCTCTCTCTCTCTCTCTCTCTCTCTCACACACACACACACACACACACACACACACACACCTCTGGACATAGAAAAGGTTTTCAATTTCCCCTTTACCATCCTATCAGTCATCAAAATGGGTAAGGACTGACCTTTTATACATTCCTCAGGTATATTTTTGTGACTTCATTTACTTATCAAGACCACTCTGATATTTATTCTATCCTGGTTCACCTAGAAAATACACCAGAGAATACCTAACTCAGAGGCCCAGTCCTCAAACCTAAGGTAAGGAATTAGTAAGTATTTGCTGATTGATTAGTATGACATGGCAACAAACTTACAAAGAGATTTTCCTGTCTGTTGTTTGAAATTAAAGTTGATTTTGAATGTTTTGTGATATAACCAAACATGGGACTAAAATATGTGGAATAATTACTATGCTGAACTCATTATATATTATCTCATTTAATATTCACAGAATCCTATGAAGAAAATAAGGTTTACACAAGCTAAGTTGCTAAGTCACAAGCTAGTAAGTATTGGGATTTGAACCCATCTTTCTGTCCAACTCTAGATTTGGAGTTCTTGACACTATGCTAACCTGTTTCAATGAATTCATTTTAACAATCTGTATTTTATTACAGGTTCTCGTTTTTCATATTTTAACATTTCAGAGACTGTGATGCATCTTACAATTATAAATGACAGCTTCTTTTCCCTCAATGGTATAAAATAATAGTACATTTTCCAACCAGTGGTATATTTTGGTTATGTCGGGTTATACTGTAAAAGCAAATCATCAGAAAATCTCAGGGACTCAAAACAACAAAGGTTTCTAACCCTTGCTCACACAAAGCCTGCCGTGTACTCTCCAGAGCAGGGATCCTCCATGTGATGGCTTGGCATTGCACCTCCATACCATCACGTTCTTCTGCAGTCACTACTACAGGAGAAGGCAGAGCCCCAGAGAATCTCACACCAGCAACTGAATGCACCATCCTGTCTGTGACGTCACTTCTGTCTCCAGTCCTAGAGTTAGTCATATGGCTGTGCCCAATGGCTAGGGAGGCTGGGAAGCTTAATCCTTCCAGTTTTCCCAAAGGAGAGGAGAACTGGATATGGGTAAGCAATTAACATTTTTACCACAAAGTCATCCTGATTCAATGAAATACGATCATTAGGATCAATTAATGTAAATATCGGGGATCTATTTTATTCAAAACCAGTGAGGAATGATTGGCTTGTGGTTTGTTGTATTGCACCTAAAACATGCTTTTAAAGTTTATATTCATGTCTAATTTCAAAGAACAACATTCAAAATCAATTTCAGAAAGAACATTATGAAACAGGATAGCTATAATGCAGGGGTTTAAACCCCTCTATAAGCTTGCAGGGCTTTGAAACCTCCTGAAATCATATACAAAACACTAAGGGCATTTTTTCCCAAGGAATGGGTTCAGATCTGTCATCAGAGTCTCAATTGGGATTCATGATTTATTCACTCCTTTATGCAACAAACACGCATTAAGGGCCCATTATATCCCAGGCACTGTTCTGGGTACTTGGGACCCAGCAGCAGACATGACAGACAAATTCCCAAATATCACAAAGCTTGCAGTTTGGAGAGAGAACAATAAATAAGCAAGTAATAACAAAGATAATTTTAGATATAGATTGGTGACATAAAAGAACTATGTGATAGAAACTGGAGTAGGGTGAATATTGGGGTTAGGGGTCTCTTAAAATGATACTTTATGAAGAACTTTGACATGAAACAGGAAAGATGAGAAGGAACTGCCATGCAGAGATCTTGGAAACCTGGAGAAAAGTATCCTGGTCAGAGTTTTAAAGGAGTTGAAGAAAAGCCCAGCTGGTGTGGCGCAGTGGTTGAGCGTCAACCTATGAACCAGATCACAGTTCTATTTCCAGTTGGGGCACAGGCCTGGGTTGAGGGCTCAATCCCCGGTGGGCATGCAGAAGGCAGCCGATCAGTGATTCTCTCTCATCATTGGTGTTTCTAAATCTCTCTCCCTCTCCCTTCCTCTCTCTGAAATCAATAAAAAATATATTTATAACAAAGGCGCTAAAGAATGGATGTGCTTACCATGTTTGAGAAATGGAAAGGTATCTGGAGTATATAGAATGAGGAGGAGAGTGGTAGGGGAAGTAGTGAAAGAGGAATGCAGAGGCCAGATTATATGGGACCTGTGGTTCAGAGTAAGGAATTAGAACTTTATTTTAAGAGAAATGTGGACAAGTGCATAGTGTAAAGAAACCCTCCTTTTCGTGGGAAAGCCTGTTTCTTTATGGCTCCACTATTTGTACATGTCATTAGCCCTGCCATTAAATACCAAGTTCACCCAGATGGGCACATCCCTAAGTGAGGATTTCGGTTCCATCTTGCAGTTCAAAGAAGATCCTTGCCTCCTTTGCCATGGTGTCAAGGAGAAGACCAAGAGTTAGAAACATCGATGAGAGAGAAACATCGATCAGCTGCCTCCTGCACACCCCACACTGGGGATGTGCCCACAACCAAGGTACATGCCCAGAGAATAAGAGGCTTCATCCTTTCATGAGGTCTTGCACAGTTATTTTAGTCTTCATTTGTGAAATGAGAATAGTAAGTTATATTTTGGAATGTTGTGTTAAGGCCATATAATGCCCATTAAAGTGAACTAAAAATAAAACTGTGCAAATGACTGTATGCAAGAGAGTATTATCTGCTCTTCTGAGGATCATTATTGTTTTACAATAGCCTAAGGTTTATATTGTTGACCTTAAAAATTAAAGTTAGTGGATTAAAAAACTGTGGTACATCTACACAATGGAATACTACGCTGCTATAAAAAAGGAACTTTTACCATTTGCAACAGCATGGATGGAACTGGAGAGCATTATGGTAAGCAAAATAAGCCAATCTGAGAAAGATAGATATCACATGATCTCACTCATATGTGGGATATAATGATCAACATAAACTGATGAACAAAAATAGATCCAGAGACAAATGGCAGGGGAAGGGGGTGGGGGTTAGAGATCAACCAAAGGACTTGTATGCATGCATACTAGCATAACCAATGGACACAGACACTGAGGTGGTGGGGGTTTGCCCTTGGGGGTGAGAGAGACTTGGTTGGGGGGGGGGTGCCAATCGGGGAAAAGGAGACATATGTAATACTTTAAACAATAAAAAATAAAATAAAAACAGGAAAAAAAATAGAGTTAGTTACATAACCAGCAAACATGGGTTTATTCAGGAACAGCCGAGAATTGCAATTCAGAACATGCAAGCTATGGCAAAACCATAGGCAAGTCCAGAGAACCAAGGAGAAGAACATTCTTTCATAGAGAAAAGGGGAAGTTGGGTGGAGCTATTTACAAAGTGTACATGGGAGTTCGAAGGTTCTCATTGGCTGGATTGTGGCAGTCTCTCATTGGCTGGGCCTTTGCTGGGGGAGGAGAAAATCTTCCTTCTTCTTACTGGGGTAGTAGAGTAGAAAACATCTTCCTGTTAGAGATGCAAGGCACAGTCTCTTCCTATTTAGGACAACTGACTATGAGTGGTAGGGCCTGAGAGCTCCCCCTACAGGCTCTAATCTTGGTTGAGGTCTCCTTTATTAATTTTCACAATAGGTACAGACTGATGCAGATGTATGCCAATGTAAGGAAATCTGGTACATGAGTAATAATCACCTACTCAATAAAAATGTTCTTGATTTTCAAAATAACGTACTTTACAGTTTCTTTTATTTTTTTAATATATTTTTATTGATTTCAGAGAGGAAGAAAGAGGGAGAGAGAGATAGAAATATCAGTGATGAAAGAGAATCATTGATGGGCTGCCTCCTGCATGCCCCCTACTGGGCATTGCGCCACAACCAGGGGAATGTGTCCTGACTGGGAATCAAATTGTGACCTCCTGGTTCATAGGTTGATGCTCAGACCACTGAGCACACCGGCCAAGCTCAGGGTTCTTTTTAATAGTAATTTGCTAGAATGTCATAATTTTAATTTATAAAAATGAGACTTTTATATGCACTTTCAAAAACATTTCAACTGTACCTGTTAAAACAAGTATACTAGTATCCATAATTCAAGGAAAAGGTTAATTCAGTTATATTTTTTTTTAATTCTTATCCATTGAAGCAGAGATCAAAGCCTTGTATTTATTTACCCCAAGCATCTCTATACTAAAAAAAAAAAAAAAAAAGTTAAGCTCAACTATTAACATGTATGTCTGAATATAACAGCTTTAAGTACAGTAAGCCTGTGGAAACAAATGAAGACCACCAAAGGAAGAATAAACAAAGACTTGTTTAGAGCAAGGAAGTCAGTCACTATCACTTGCATTTGGCAGAGAGTCAGAGGTAGGCATGGAAGTGGGAAAGCTTTAGAGTGGGGGAAAAAAGGCTTTGAGATTGTCCACATGCGGAAGCTGGATGAGTTCTAACCAGAAGATGGGCTACCTAGAAGCAGGGCATCCTATGTGACCAGTTTAGGGCACATATTTGGCTTTCTCTAGTTGGTCCTGAGTTGGAAGGTGGTGGTGGTGAGGAACTGGGAAGCTGGCCATCATTGACCAGTCCTAACCATGTGGGCAATTGTGGCAGAAAAGGTGGTTTGTCTTCTCCGGCTTGTTGCTACAGAGGTTATGAGTCAGAGTTCTATTGTTTTATATGGTCTGGCCATTGTCCATTTGTACAGTTGATCTCTCTAGCCATTAACTATAAAATAATTTAGGTCAGACAACTAACAAGAAACTAGATCAAAGTATAAGGAAGTTTTCATTTGTGGTAAGATAATATTTTGCTGTATTAAGAAGTGTTTTGTTTTATTGTATCTGCTAATTTCTTTCTATGCCATGCACTCATTCAGTCAAACTAGACTTTGGCATCTCTTGTTTCAGGGTAAGAATGTTATAAAAGAAATTCACAGAAAAATATGAGTTGTCTACGACTTTTGAGATTTAAATGGACTTGTGAAATTCGAGGCAGGGGAAAAACAGTTGGGAGAAAAAACATTTTCCTTCCTTTGAGTTTCAAAAGTCTAGATTTTTAGTATCAAGACCCAATGACCTGCAGGATTTGTATTATAAAGTTTATACTGTGAAAAGTAGATTTAGGCGGGGGGGGGGGGAATGGTAAGCCAAAGGGAGTTTTCCCCAACCCACAAAGAGATCAAAATTCTCTGTGGTTGAGAGCAAGTAGGAGCAAAGGAGCTTAGATGAAGGAAGATGCTTCACTGGAACACTTACTAGGTTTGAAAGAATCCGAAGGCAGTGGCAGAAAGCAAAGAGCAGAGGCGACTTGTGCCTCCCTTCCGAGATGGAGCCTAGAAGAGCAGTGAGCGTTATAGAACAGAATAGCCCAACACTTCACAGGCAGTCACAGTGGGGGTAAGCACAGCAGTGTGAAGAAGCCTGGGCACAGATCAGGGGTGGCGGGGCATATATACTTACCATAATGTGTGTGTTCCGTGTGTGGCTGAGAGTGGAGCAAGTGTGGCTCTGAGACTGGACAATTGCAGTAGTCCTCTACCCACAATGTTTGATTAGAGACTCCACAAAGACTTTCATGTCAAAGGATGTCCGGTGAAGAGGAGACTGGCTGAGGAGTAAATGCCACCCACCCACCTATCTGCCATGTGGATGCCAGCCCGTGAGACAAGCACAGGGGGTGGGCATGAAAGAAGACCAAATCAACTGAGAGGTTTCATTTCTACCGTCTAATATAGTAGTCTTCTGAAACAGAAATTGAGTTCAATGATAAAGAAAAATGTACCAAATGTCTGAGCTTTTTATATCGATACTTATAGCTCACGCATATATTTACCCTATAACTCAAATTTGCTTTTAAGCAATTAAAAAATTGAGTTTTCTGACTTCTGAAGTAAATTTGAGGCCTTATCTGCCTAATTATTTAATATTTAAGTAGTAGCTCTCAAATGAAAATAGTTTCTTTGTGTTTATGGCCTTAATATCTTAAGAAGACCAACTTAAACACAGAACATTTTCAGTAATTAGTCAAAATTCTGGTAAATATAAAATTTAGCTTAGTATCTGAGTTATCTTAAACTGTCATTGCCTTTCTTGATGGTGTCCACTGATGAAATCGGAACTCTTGGTTTGATTTATGTAGATACTAATGTAAACTTGCAATAATAGCATATTTCCTTTAGCTAAATCATCAAGTGCCAGTAAAATTATTAGTCCTCTGACAATTCTGTTGAGTGATATCATCAACTATCATGTATTGAAAACCTGCTATAAGTCAAGTATTTGGGACACATTATGACATTTATGGCTCATAACCATCCTCGAGAGTACAATTGTCCCCACAACTCGGGATAGTGAGACTGAGCACAGCGTCACACTGGAAAGTGGCCAATCCAGGATAAAAGTCCTCAGTCTGCCAACTCCCAGACAGGTGAGGTATGCTTTCACCTCTCATAGCATGCCAACATGGTAAATTAACTTTTCTTTGTTTTAATTCACACATGGCTGTTATAGAAATTACAACAGCCATGCCCAGCCGGCATGTCTCATAGTTGAGCATCAACCTATGAATCAGGGGGTCACAGTTCAATTCCCAGTCAGGATACATGCCCAGGTTGTGGGCTTGATCCCCAGTGTGGGGCATGCAGAAGGCAGACAATCAATGATTCTCTCTCATCATTGATGTTTCTATCTCTCTATTCCTCTCCCTTCTTCTCTGAAATCAATATATCTACACTACTAAAAGAGAAAGATGCAAATTGACCATACCTTCGTAACACCCACCAGCCAATCAGGAGTGAGTACACAAATTAACCCAACAAAGTGGCGGGTTAATTTGCATATGCAGGCGCCAAGCAGCCGGGGAGGGGTGGGATGCTTGCATCATTGCCATGGCAATGACGCAGGCGTGCTGCACCGCCCCAGCCACTCCGGGCCTCTGGGCAGCATGGGAAGGCGGAAAGGCGGCTCCGGGCCGGAGCGAAGGCGGTGCGGGCAGCCAGGGGAAGGAAGGCCCATTCTTGCACGATCGTACAAGATTACAACAGCCACAACAAAATATTCAACCTTTCAAAAATAACATACTACATTTTCATATTCTCAAACCAAATATGGTATTCAGTAAATGGTTACAGAGGATTGATATCTATGTTTTGACCCACCTCCTTTGAGAAACATTACATGTAGTGAGAAACATTTTTCTTTTATAGGAAATTTGTCTCCAATGTGCTGTTGGGCCATAAGTTGTCTCTTTATTACATCCCAGAGGGAGGAAGTTGAGTGGAAAAGATTCTGCAGTTTAACGATGAGAGGACATTATACATGTCAGTGAAAGAAGAAAAATTCATCAAAAGCTAACTAGATATATTAAGGATTCCATAATAAGTCTAGGGATATAGGCTGTGCATTTGTTTTTTTTTTTAAATTGCATTCAAGCTACTAAATCTGTATAGCAAGCTGAGGCAAGATTCATGCTTCAACCCAGTTTTACCCTTTCCACCTGAAGTCAGTGGTTTTAGTACAGCTCATCTTTTGAAGGCCTGAAACTGAGACAGAGCTGTCACAGACAGACAGAGGAGAGAAAACCCAGGTACAGTGACAGGCAGCTGCACTCCCCACGAAAGTCTCAGGATACACAGTGTGGGAAGGCACTGAAGTCCTAAACTAGAAAACAAAGCAACTAAACAAAAACCCAGCATGGGGAAAAAATGAAATGTCCTGGCCAGGTAGCTCAGTTGGTTAGATTGTCGTCCTGATACATCAAGGTGGCAGGCTCAATCTCCAGTCAGGGCACATACAAAAGTCAACCAATGAATGCAGAAACAGCAAATTGAGGTCTTTCTCTCTCCCCCCTCTCTCTAAAACGAATAAATCAATTTTTTTTAAAAAAAGAAAAGGACAAACAAAGTGCTACACTGAACATAGAGTATATACTGAGGCGTTTTTTATGTGGCGAGTGGTAGAGTTTTGTGGCCTGAACACATGAACAATTACATAGAATTTAGTAATAAAAAAGCCACTATTTATTGAGTGCTTCTTTATGCACCAGGGACTGTGCTAAATACTTTACAGAGATTGTTTTATTCAATCCTCACACCATTAATATAACTGTTGGTTTGGGTCCCATTTTACAGATGAGGAAATTAAAGGTTAAAAAAATTAAGCATTTGCCCCGTAAGTAGACTAGCAGTCTGACTCCAGAGTCTAGAACTCTCTCTGCCACCTTGTAGTACCAATGTATTGGCGATGGCTCTTGCTTGCAAGCAACAAAAACAAATGCTAAAGAAAAAAATATATTGGAGGAAGGGAGGCTCATAGATTCCAAAAGACTGAGAGAACAGTCATGGGACACAGACAGGAACCCAGGGCCTCAGGAGGCCAGGCCACACAAAGTTTCTAACCAAAATGCTGCCATCTCTGCTTCTACTGTGCTACTCCTTCTAGAAACTACCACTGGACATCATACTGGCCCCATGAACTGCCCCAAATGCTCTTCCTTCATCTCAGGGTGCACAGACCTCGGTGGGAGGGTTCACTGCCAGGTGTTGGGCCCCTACTCCATCTTCCAGGGTGTGGGGAGAATGAAAATCAAACTCTGGTTTCCACAGTGGAAGGCAAGCTCTTATATCCCAAGATCACACTCAATAAAGAATTCCCCCCAATACAAGGACAGATGCAAGGATTTTGATAGGCAAAGGAACTTTACAGTGTCCTCCCAGACTACCCATGATAGCCACTTTGCAGCAAATTATTTCATGAGGAAAATAAATATAGGTCTTTTAAAACAATTTTGAAAGGTCAGGCAAGGTGGAATTGTGCAAACATTAAATTATTGCAAATCAGAACCTGACTGACCTAGAAATTCATCCTAATGATGGTATTTGCAATCTCTAAATGTAAACTTTGAAAAGACAAATTTGGTAACCCCCATATGCTAAACACCAATTAATTACAATGTTTAGGGAATAGAATGTTCTTGTTAACTTAAATTTTTAACTAAATGTGATTAAGCCTTTAAAAAGAACCACAGACCTTTATATTTCAGATCTTGTCACTAGAATTCTTAATAAGATATTTGGGTTGTGAAGGTTTTGTAATGCCTCAGAATTATTAATGCCACCATTTGTCATTATAAAGTACTAGGGGCCCGGTGCACAAAATTCGTGCACTGGGGGGGGGGGGCGTCCCTCAGCCCAGCCTGCCCCCTCTCACATACTGGGAGCCCTCAGAAGATGTCCTAGTGACGGCTTAGGCCCGCTCCCTGCTCCCCTTGGGAACAGGGCCTAAGCCGCAGTCTGGCCTCCCTTTGTGGGAGGTGACCGGGCTGATCAGGGGAAGGCACCAGCCCCATCACCCCGCTGCTGCAGCCACTGTCAGTCACCGCAGCCAGCAAGGTTTTTTCATCAACACGGACTCCAGTCCCTGCACTATGAAAAAATGACAACTTTCTTTAGGCATTTTCAAGATGTGTCTTTCATATAATAATAATTTCTTTATTATTTTTTTTATCCTCACCTGAGGATATGTTTCCATTGATTTTTAGAGAATGTGGAAGAGAAAGGGAAAGACAGAGAGAAACATCAAAGTGAGAGGAACACTTTGATTGGTTGCCTCCTGCATGAGCCCTGACCTGGGCCCTGGCCAGGGAGGAGCCTGCAACCTAGGTACATGCCCTTGGTCAGAACTGAACTCAGACCCTGCCATCGGCAGGCCAAGGCATTATCCACTGAGCCAAACCGGCTAGGGCAGGATATGACATTTCTTAGCCCTCCAGCAGTGGACCTTCATTTTTTTCACCAGGAGTGTGGTGAAAAACCCTAGATCACCTTTTTGGATTCTTATTACCCAAGTTACTAAGAATATTACCAGTGGCATACAGGGAGCTTAACCAATGAGTGGTCAGAAAAGGTGTTTCCTCTGTAGCTCATACCAATTGCCAGCTTGGTCCCCACCCCCTGCCCCAGGCGTGACGCCTCTGGCCCAGGCTTCAGGCCTGGGCAGGGGACCCCCATCTCCCCCCAATCACCGCCTTCTGGGCAGCTTCTGGGGCCTGTGGCCCGGGATGGTGGCTCACGCTGGTGGCTGCGCTGTCCTGCCCTGCCTGCAGTATGCAAATTAGCCGCCATCTTTGTTGGCAGTTAATTTGCATATTGTGCTGATTAACTGATGAGAGGCCTAGCAAAGGTATGGTCAATTACCATGTTTGTCTATTATTAGATAGGATAGTGGGTGTAGACTGTGTTAAATGTGTATAGATTTCTAAGGTATATGTTCCTTGTACATTTCATTAACCAAACTTCTGAGATGAGTTTCCCTTTGGTTTTCTCCATTGCATAAAAATTGGGTAAAGAGAAGGGAATAAATTCTGTGTGAATGTTTTATTTGGACCCCACTAAGGGCAAGCACACTACTAGGCACTGTGAACATAAACATAAATAAGAAAGGTGTTTTAAAAGTGAGACAGAGTTAAGAAAAGGGATGACTAATTCTGAGTGAGGGATAGAGGTGGCCATCATCTGAATTGGGCCTTAATGATGATGAGCAGGATATTGTCAGGTGAGGGAGAAAGAAAGAGGAGCATCCTAGACACAAAGGGCAAAAGAAGCAGAAAGTACAAGTAGAATGAAGGGAATGGTGAATGAGTCAGTGTGCCTGGGATGAATGTGTTAAAGGGGCTATGAGGTTACTCTAAAGGTAGCATGGGACTGATTGTCAATGACCTCAAATACCACCCTAAAGGAGTATGGACTTTCTCTGAGAGTTCTAGGAGGCCGCTGAGGTGTGTGTTTTTTTTTTTGATGTTGTTATGGAGGTGATAAGATCATAAAAGTGGGATAGGAATATTACTTTGACAACAGGTGAAAAGCAGAAGAAGAGACCAGAGGTAACAAATTACATGAGGTGTTTGCAATAGTCTAAGAGGTAATAAATGATGGCTTAGACTAGTGCAGTATTGATTGGGAGGAATGTTTTCTCTCTATGAGTTAGTTACCTTAGAGACCGAATCCATAGCAATTAGTATTGATTGAATGTGGTGGTGGCGGGGGAGGGGGGGTTACATGAAGAAATGACTACTTGGATAATACAGCCCACTGCATAGTAACTATCTCTTTTTAAAGAAACAACAACATAACAATTACCTTCTAATTAACGCATTGAACAATTAGAGCAGTGGATTGTAGTTCTGAATGGTCACCTCCCCATCCTAACCTATTAAAGTAGATTGTCTGTAAGTGAAGACCAGCAGATTATAATTTTTAAGCTCTCCAAAGATTCTGATAGCCAGTCAATTTGAAAAGCACTACAGTTGAAAATGTGAAAAGGAGTGAGGCCTGGTAACATTGGATTTAGCAATATCTTATCAAGTCCTGTCTACTCTACCTCTGAAATATTTCCTGAATCTCACCACTTCTCTCGAATTCCACCTCACCTATCTTAATCTTAGGCCCATTTATCAATTGCCAAAACTAAGTAATTGCCAGGTACTCAGGCTCCCTGATTCCAGTCTTGCCCTCATGCAAGCCATTCTCCACAAAGTAACCAAACCAATTCTTTAAAAATGTAAGACAGATCTTGCACTCTTGCTTCAAATGTTCCAGTGACTTCCTATCATACTCTTATGGTCTTACAATATGTCCATAAATTCTTTGATGCTTCTCCCTTGAAAAAATAAAGCCTGTGTTCTCTTCACTTGATTATGAGCTCTATATATACTTAGTGACTTGCATCTAAGAAATAGAATGTGCCCAAAGTGATGGTGTGTGGTTTCTTCTTGCATATATATATATATATATATATATATATATATATATATATATTTTTTTTTTTTTTTTTTTTCCTTTGGAGAAAGCCTACTACTATGTCATGACAACTTTCAAGCAGCCCTATGGAGAGGTCTATATATGGCAAGGAATTGAAGCCCCCTGCCAATAACTGAGGGTTTTTGCCAATAGCCATGTGAATGAGCCATCATGTAAGAAGATCCTCCAGCCTCAGTTAAGCCTTCAGATGACTGTAACCCTAGTCAATGTCTCAACTCCAATTACCTGAGAGACTGTAAGCCAGAACCACCCAGCTATGTGGCTCCCAAATTCTGACTCACAGAAACTGTGAGGTAATAAATGTTAGTTATAAGAATCTACATTTCAGGGAAAAATCTATAAAGCAACAAATAGATAATACACATGCTTACAGTATCATCCAAACTCCTTGTCATGGCCAGCAAGGCCCTACATACATAGGGTACTGCCTATATTACTAGCTTGATCTACCGCTCACTTTGTAAAAAGACTATTAGTTGTCCCCTAATAATGATTTGTCTCCTCTTTGTTTAGAAATAGAGTCACCAAAGTTTATCCAGTTACATAAATTCAAGCTAATGACCACATTTCCTAGCCTCCCTCACAGCTAGAAATGGTCAGGTGGCAAATTCTGGCCAATGGGATGTGAGCAGAGTGATGTATGCAATCTCCAAGTTGTCCTTTAAATGAAAGAGATATGACTCTGTTTCCCTTTCCCTCATTCTTGCTGACTGGCATACCAGTATGATGGTTAAAGGGTGAAAGCTGTACTAGGCATTTTAAGCCACAGGATGGAAGTCGGAGAGTAAACATGGTAAAACAACGAGATGAAAAGGGCCTAGGTCCCCAATACCATCAAACCAGGACTGTCTGGTTTTTTACATAAGCAAGACATAAATCTTTATCTTGTATTTAAGTCGTATTTTTGGTCTCTTTATTACAACAGCCCAACCAAAACCTTAACTGATACTCAACAACTTGTTTACCACATTCTTTCCACATTGGTTCTCTTTCTTCTCTTCTGCTACCCTGAGTTTGCACTTGCTATTCCCTCCCTTTGAAAGGCTTCTCCCCAGGTCTCTCCATGGCTAACTCCTGCTATCATCTGTTCCATCTAAAATACCCGTCCCTCTGTTCTCCGTTATATAATTATGTGTTCTGTTCTTCATGGGACTCATCAGCATCAGAAATTTTCTCATCTATGTTTTACTATCTGTCATTCTCCACTGAAATACAGTCTCCATCAGATCAAGAACCTTGTCTGCCTTATTTCCTGCTGAATCTCCAGTGCCAAGAAAGTGCTTGTATATGGTAGGTGCTCCATAAGTATCTCTTATATGAATAAATAAACAAATGAATTAATAATAAGTGATTACAAGAACCTGGTCCTTTGGTCACTTTTCATAGTTCAGCCTGCTTTACCCACTGAAATTAGGATAAGTTAGGTAACAATAATGACTTAAGTCAGGATTAACAAAAGAATGCCACCTGTGGGAGGGGAGATTGGCTCCAGGTTGTGTGTGTGTTGGGTTCCATCTGCTCCATATGACTCTCATTATTCTGGGAAGAACAGCTACCTGGTACATGTTCTTCTCATGGTGAGGGTAGGAGTGCAGAAGGGCAAGTGAAAACACATGATGCCAAGCTTGCAACTGGCTCAGTCACTTCAACCCACCTCCCATGACCAAGACCAACATTGATAGGGAGGAAAAATATTCTACCCCAAG